>NC_053155.1:140121769-140435519 GCF_016835505.1 Polypterus senegalus | reverse complement strand
CTCCTCGCCTCGCTAGCTGTCTGCACCGCGCATCCGCTGTTGGGAGGTTGCCTACCGGGCCGCTCGTCCTGTAAACAGTCACGGCCATGTTGGCTAACCCCCTTGCTTTACGGAACGGCAACACTCACCACTCCCGCCGTGTTCTGTCTGCCTCCGGTTCCAGCGCGCGCCCGTTCCTCCGTCTCCAGCGGTGTCACTCCAGACGCGACCGCCTTCTCCATCAGCTGCTCGCACTGGCGACTAGAACACGCAGCAACTCCTCAAAGGCGGCTTGGCGGGCGAAGGACTCCTCCGGCGCACGCCGAGCAGCTGGTGGAAGAGAGAGACAGGCGTCGGTGGGCTTACCTGTCGATCGGCTCCAGCGTCGCCTGCCTCCTCTGGGCCACTCCCTCTGGCCCAATCGGGTCCTTCTCCGACCACGAGACTGGCATTCCTTGGGCCGCCTCTATCCAATCATCGGCGGGCACGCAAGACACACCGGCCAATCCGTGCCTGTCAGCGGGCGGGACTTCCGCCCGCGGCCATCTTGCCTCCCCTGCTCGAGTGCGGAGGCGTGCCTCCTCGCCGGCGTTGTGGCTGCGGCGATTCAGCGAGCCGCAGCGGCTCCGACTCCGCAGCCTTCTCTGCTGCTGCCGTCGCCCCGCGCTGCCGTCAGCCCGCTGCCCGGCGCTCCTGCCACGGACGCGGATCCGGTTCGTCCCTGCCTGTAGAAAACAAAGTACAACCGACCCCGGAGGGCCGATTATTGCAGGGCAGGGCACTCACCTCCGGATCCGTCATGCGAGGCCCCCGCTCGGTGTGGCCTTTGCGTAGCGACGCCGCCTGGCTGTCCGTCCGACAGCGCGACTTCGAGCCCGCTGCGCTCGCGATGTCGAGTCCTCCTCCGCACCGGGGAAAGCAATCCCGCTGTCGGTGGCGGTTTCTGAAGGCAGCGCTCCGCGGTTGTGCGGGCGCTCCAGCGGCCAGTGTGTGGGTCGCTGCTGCGCGGGCGTTCACAGAAATTTTTGATTTAACAATACAGGTCCCCGCCTTGAACCAGGCGGAGTATCCTGCCGACTACGCCACTGTGAAACCTGGCCCCGGCACAGACAGACGGACATCATATTTTGCTCCCAACACACTTTATTTACACTAATATACAAAAGTCACGTGCACTCACAACCCCAGTGCCTTCTGCACGATTCCCCAAGTCCAGGGCCCACAGTCCTGTGCCTTGCTTCCTGGCCGCCTCCTGTCCACGTTCTCCAGCTCAGTCCTTCTTCCTCCCGACTTCCACCAATGACTGGAGGGAGGCTATAAATAATGCCCCGGATGAGCCCCAGGTGCTTCCGCCGTCCTTGGCCACGCCCCAGCGTGGCGGAAGTGTCGGCTGCCTTCCTGGCAGCTCTCCGGGCGCCACACAATGTCTTCCCCGGCACTTCCTGGTGTGGCGGAAGTGTCGAGTTCCGGGATAATCAGGCACGGGCGCCGCCTGGCGGTGGCCGCGGGTCCCCAGGGCTGGGCTTCAAAGCCCTGTACCTGAGCCCGTGCCTAACCAGGGCGGGCGCCCCACTCTGTCTGGAGGAGGCACTTTCGCCCTCCTCCGGTCCTCAAGCGTCGGCGGGCTCCTGCCCGACCGGCAACCGCCCGCAGGATAAACCGGCATCGGGCGCCGCCTGGCGGTAGCCACGGTCCCTACAGGAAGGGCTTCCATGCCCTCAACCCGTGGCCCCCAACAGAACCAGGACGGGCGCCCCTCGCGGTCTGGAGGCACAAGCCCTCCTCCGTCCTCCTGGCGTCCCGGCCGGGCTCCAGCCCGGCGGGGCCACAATATATATATATATATGTGTATATATATGTGTATATATATATATATATGTGTATATATATATATATATATATATATATATATATGTGTGTATATATATATTGTAATGGATGGCCGGCCATTTATCCCGGCCAATACCCCCAAGCCGCCAGGTGGAGCCCTCCTTGCAGCGAGGAGGTCCCCAGAAGACCAGCAGGGCATCATGGACATTGGAGTTTTATGCAAAGCCCTGCTGGATGCCGTGGGGCCACAGGAGGGAGCTGCAGGGAGGACCGAGGGCTTCTTCGTGCCCTGTGACCCGGAGGTTCGTCACAGGAAGAGCGGCGGACTTCGGGTTGAAGAAAGGGACGATTTACCCTGACCCGGAAGGGAAAAGGACTTGTGGACTATTGGGCAGAAACACTTCCGGGTCAGGAGGTATATCGTTCACAGTGGCGTAGCCGGCAGGATACTCTAGCGTCGTTTGCAGAGGACCTGAATCAAATATTTCTGTGGATAACAAACCCCGAGAAGACTGCGGAATCAGGAATCGCCACAGCATCGCCAAAACCCGAAAAAAAAACGAGTCCAAAATGGGAAAAAAGAAGGGCAAGCAAAGCGACAACGCCAGCGGGAGTGCCGTGGGTGCAATGGCCGGCGCTCGGGAGGAGTTAAGGAGAGGCCTTACAAGTCCGGAGAAACCTCCAGGAAGCAACGATCCCTCTAAGGTGCGTGCGGGAGCGACTTTAAAAATCCTTTTATTGTTTCTCACCTTGTCCCGTGCATGTACCTTGGAGATGACCACCTGGAGGCTCCGAGGGGAAAAGGAGACTGCCCCGAAGACGACGGCCTTCTCTTGTCGAAGCCAGAGCACCTAGAAATCGACTTCCGCATGATGGCAGCCGACGAGGGACACGGTAGCAAACCCGGTGCATCCTGGGAAGGAGGAGCTCCGCGTCCTGCAGTTTGCACCTTCAAGCCCGAAGGAGCGGACTTGGTTTTCCGAAGGGAGGGGGAGGCGAGCGAGGCATCGCTCAACACACAAGAAGGTAAGGAGGGTCGGGAATTAGCTGATCGGGATGTCGAAAAAATATTAAAGGCAGACCGCAGTTCGCCGAAGAAGGCAACTCGACCCTCCGAGAACTCCAAATCCCAGAAGCCTCCGCGAGACCCGTCAGAGCACGTGCCTGAAGCGGGCGTGCTCATTGGCTCCCGGTCGGCAGGTAACACAAGCGAGGAAGTGAGTGTTCTGCGGTCGAAATAAATAATTATATTGACTTACGGAGCTCGAAAACTAATCGAGCCCGTGGCGAGTATCTTACAGGTCCTGACGACCATTGAAAAGATCGTCGGGGATTTGGGAGCGGCAGCCAGAGAGCCGTTGGAGAAGGTGAGGGCCTACGTGAGGCGATTTGGTGAGGAGCCTCCCGTAATGAATGATGTGGCGATACAGGTAAGCGAGACCCGTATCGTATATAATAGAGGGACGCGTGTGATCCGGGCCCGCGTTTAATAAGTAGCGGGTGCCAATATCGGCGTACCCTACAAAAGAGGTCGATACGTTAACCGAGTGGTCGGCGGAAGGGCTAATCGATCCGGGGCAGCTAAACAGTGCTGACTCGGGCGAGGCAGCCCTGAAGACGCCGCCGCCGTAATTTGCAAAAGTAAGGGGTGCAGACAGTAAAGGGGCTCTCTTCATCTAGTAGAGACTCAGACTGTGGACAAGCCCAGATTAAGCAGGAGATCCCGATAATGAAACGAGGGTCTCCTGACAAGAAAGGAAAAGAAGCAGAGAGAGTGAAAGCACCGTAGAGGCGGCAGGGGTTTCTCTCAGCAAAGGGCGGACCTAACAGTTCCTTATTGTTTTCAGTCCCGTAGGGAAGAATACCAGGAGGACAGAGGCAGTGTTATGGGTGCCGAAGGTTGGGCCATATTTGGCGGAACTGTCCTTGGAGAGAGGGGGACAAGAGGTCAATTTGGAATAATATTCCCCCTAGGTTCTCCAGGGACCAAGATGTTCATTTTAATCAAGGCTCAACCAGGACGTCCTCTTGGAGGAAGACTTCCCTCTCGGGCAGGCCGCTCAATATAATTTGTCGCTGGGGAATACTGTAATGGATGGCGGCCATTTATCCCGCCAATACCCCAAGCCGCCAGGTGGAGCCCTCCTTGCAGCGAGGAGGTCCCCAGAAGACCAGCAGGGCATCATGGACATTGGAGTTTTATGCAAAGCCCTGCTGGATGCCGTGGGGGCCACAGGAGGGAGCTGCAGGGAGGACCGAGGGCTTCTTCGTGCCCTGTGACCCGGAGGTTCGTCACAGGAAGAGCGACGGACTCCGGGTTGAAGAAAGGGACGATTTACCCTGACCCGGAAGGGAAAAGGACTTGTGGACTATTGGGCAGAAACACTTCCGGGTCAGGAGGTATAAAAGGACTGTGGGAACTCCCAGACAACGAGCTGAGCTGGGTGGAAGGGTGGCAACGTCTGGGAGCTGGAGGATTGGTTTATTGTTTATTATTGAGTATTATTGTGAGTTATATGAGTATTGTGGAGGAGAGTGTGCTTTGTACACTGTGGAAGAAAAATAAAGTCGATTTGAGGACTTTTACTTGGTGTCTGGAGTCGTGGACAGGGGTTCAAGGGAGCGAGGGCGCCCCCTATCGTTCACAATATGTATATATGTGTATATATATATATGTATATATGTGTATATATATATATATGTATATATGTGTATATATATATATATATATATATATATATATATATATATATATATATATATATATATATATATATATATATATATATATATATATATGTGTATATATATATATATATATATATATATATATATATATATATATATATATGTATATATATATATATATATATATATATATATATATATATATATATATATATATATATATATATATATATATATATATATATATATATATATATATATATATATATATATATATATATATATATATATATATATATATATATATATATATATATATATGTGTATATTCTCACATTATTAGTATAACATGGAAAAAAATTCTGTTTTAGGTATGTGTTCAGCCTTTCTTGTCTTGCATTTCCTTTCATCCTACACTTACACAGATCATTGTAGATACGGAACACACATAAAAAGTATGAATTCCAAATAACGATAAATTATTTAACCTGTACAATTCCAGGCACCTCACACCCTGGTAAACACACTTGAGCATGGGAGAACTTTTTTGCCCGAGGAGCTCCACTGGGGTGGGGGTGGGGGGTCAATAGGATAACAGGCTGCTTGCTTCTTGTGCCGATCGACACATTTGCAAAACTAAAGACGCTGATGCAACAAAAGAATTTAAAGAGGCCCGTTATTACGAGTTTTTTCATAGGCTTCAGGGATTATAGTGTTAAATACAATTGCTTTCTCTAATGGAGTAGCACCCCGATGCCCTTTGAGCGGCTAAGCTGCTTTAAAATTAAACTATGCCAAAACCACCACCTACAAGAAACCTATGTGTCATTTTTGGTTCCATCCTTTATTATTCTACCCTCATTCAATCACATTAAGAAACGTTCCTTCTTCAAGGTCTGTAATATATCCTGTGTTTGCCCATTCACAACACTAGAAAAGGAGAGGAAACTTGGCCATACTTTTATTATATGTCACATTAAATACTGTAACTCTGATCTGTTGTCACAGCTCCAGTTGGTCCAGAACACTGCTATAAGTGTCCTAACACAGATCAGCGACAGTGTGCACATAACTTAATTTCCTACATTAATTAGATGAGCTTACTTAATTTATTATTTTCAAAAAAATAACTAACTTAAAACTCATTTGTTCAGGAAGGCATGTAACTTACCCTGACGTTCTGACCCTTTCTACTTACCCTATTTGTCCAGAGTCGTAGGAAGATTTGTTTTTACCAGAAATTTGTTCAGGATTTTCTTGAAGTATTAGTATTTTTGTAATTTATTCTGGTTTAATGCTTCTTATTCTATTTCAATGCTTTGTATATCCAATATTTATTTAGTGTTTTATCCAGATATTAGTATCCAATGTTGTGTGTATGTGTGTGTATATATTTATATATAAACACACACATTACATACAAGTGCTCACACATACATACAAGTACTTTGAACAAGTGAAAGGTACTATGTTAATAAAATGTGTTATCAAAGAACCAAGGAAGTTGCATTATAACTGAGAGGCTGTCTTATTTGCAGGTGTGATGTGGTGAAAGAAGTGATGCATGATTGGCTTTAAACTTCACTAAAGCATTTCAAAGCTTGTTAAGCTTGTTTAATGGGGTTAATATACCGAGAAGCAGGGAGACTAAATTGAGAATTGTAATAGATTTGATGTGTCTCTAGCATAAAATAGAAAAATGAAAAACTTTTGAAATGTTTTGAAGAATGTTTTGTAAAATGAAGGAATGAGTAAAAAATTTTAAAAATAAAAAAAAGAAAAGAAAAACAACTTGTGTAGACAATGAGAGCAGTACTTAATTCATGACTCCTTTATGCTGCTTCATGTGTAAGGAGTAAACCCCTAAGGGTGGTGTACAGATAACAGCACACCAACCTTTGGAGTTATATCATGTACTTGAGGACATCAGTGGGAATTATGGGGAATTGCATTTAAGGTAACCTTTAAGTAGAGACAGATTTGCTCTTAGCTAAACAAATGGTCTTGATAGAATGAATGGTCTCTCATTTGCCAGATTTCTTCTGTTCCAAAGTTTTTTTTAGCATACTGTAAGATGACAATCTGATGACTGCTTCCTCTTTAGCTGAGGAATGCTACAGTAGATATGGAGATGGGTGTAGTTGCTTTTGTCCTAGTTATGGACACTATGGAGTACAGAGAAAATGAACATGCACCTTAAGTTTTTGATGTTTCATGCTCTCTAATTTTTTTTTTCTTTCTCAAAACTAAGAATTGTGTGGTATTTTCCTCTGTGTTACTTCAGATCAAAGTGCTATAGCTTGAATATTACATATGACCTCTGCCCTTAGAATGTTCATTAAACAGTAGTAGTAAACTGGCAAAATATGCTTTTTTTTTTTTTTTCTTCCTTCTGTGACAACACTGACATTTTTTTAAAATGTATCTGAGAATCTCTTCTTGTATTGGCAGCTCTTTTTGGGGTAGTTCTTTATTCAGTTACAGCTTAGATTAGGTACTACCTATAATATAGTAGTAATATCGGACAAACTGTCAAATGGATGACTGACCTTAAACCCTGCCCCCAAAATATAATTTTATCAAAATATGATTTATGACCTCTAAACCAGACCCTTCATCAAACCCCCTTACTGATTCCCATGCCCAGGAGGTGGTTTTTGGTATCCTCAGCCTATAGGGAGTGGGTGGGAAGAGAAAGATGGCCTGTATAAAAAAAAAAAAATCTATCCTTTTTAGTGAAAACGCTATAACATTTGAAACACACAGAATGTATGGCCTTGTGAATACTCCCATGACAATTAAAACAAACATGGTTTCCAGAATGTTTAAACTGCAGAACCATTGATTCAGTTCAGCTTTTCATTATTCTAATTGTTGTTTGAGACAAGTAGAAGTAAAAAAAATGCTCTGGGGCATCGCATGGTGGTAATATTCAAGAACGAGCCCATCTTTCCCGAAAATATTGAAGAGTACCAAGAAAATGAGATAAAGGAATGAGTGACTGATTTTTTTTTTTCTGTAAAAGACTGGACTTTTATGAAATCTCTTATTCCAAATATTGATTGGGCTATTCCTAAAGGAAAACTGACAAAATTAAAAGAACTATAACAAAACTGGAACCTATGTTTTCAGGGGAGGAGATTTGCATATTCAGTAATTCAAGTTTGGAGGATAAGGAAGAAAACTGGGAAACGCCCACTTTGCCCCCTGCTCACTTTGCTCACCAACCCCCGGGTGGGTGCTACGTGCTAGCTGCTTCACGGCTCTGCCGCTACCGTATGGGATAGCGGGTGTACAATTTAAACATTTTTATGGGAATTGTTACATATACACAATACACCTAACTACTTTACATTACGGTGAGTATTTAACCCCAGTAAAAAATAGTAAAATGTAATAAATTGAAAAAATTGATATTTCACGTTGTGTTAGAGGTATTCATTGCGTTATATGTTTACATTCTGTTTGGCTTTAAAATTAACATGAAAATACTTTATAAACTTACATTTTTACTGTAAAACTTCTATAAAACCAATATTTGGAATTTGTCAGTATCACATTGAATTTTGATTCAGAGTTTGGACTTGCATCGTGACAATGCAACGTATAACTGCCATTGAGTGAATATTGTTTCTTTCTCTCTAATAAATCGACTTTTTCGAATGTTTTTCCCTGTGATTTTGTTAATTGTCACAGCAAAAGCTATTCTAACGGGAAACTGTAAACGTTTTAATATGAATGACATATCAAGATCTCTTTTGGTGTCTAATGTTATCTGCAGAAGATGTACTACATTACCTTTCTTGTCATCTGTTAAAATTTTACATGTCAGAATTGTTCGACCAATTTTGAATACAACTAATCTTGTCCTATTGCATAACTCATCACTCATACATAAATTACACAATAACATTACAATATATCCTTCTTTCAATAGTTATTTGTCTGGTGAAAGGCTGGACAGTGTTAACGGTTGTAGAAATTCTATGGGATATTGTAAGTTAATGTTTTCATCTTCCACACCATCCCCACCAACTGTTTCAGCATAGTCTATTAATATGCATTTAACAAACTTGCCATGTAACGAATCAACAATTTTTGTGTTAATTTGTTTGACTTCGTTTTTCAGTGCTAGGATTGCCCATGTACTCCTTTCTTCTGCTGATAACCCTTCACAATGAAATTCTTCAATAAGATTTGGACATAATGAGTCTTATTTTATTGGGAACTTAAAGTGAGGAAAACGAAAATATTTATAAGAGCTGACAAAAGCATTCACACAAATGAGAGGTCCGTGGGAGTGGGCCATTAATCAGAAATAATTAATAGGAGGTCGGGACTAAAAATCTCTTGGCAATAGTCTCGTCTCGCAGGACTTGGAAGAAATCTCTTGGCAATAGTTTCATGTCTCAAGATTTTCTTTTATAACAGAAAGATATTACCCTAAAGCGATCTCAAGATGGGTTGTTTAATAGACCACCCCAGCCAAACACAGCTACATGACTGTTTGAGCCTGACTCTTTTTTTTTATCTTTCAAAAGGTGCTGGCTGTTTTCTGCAAGCCATGGCTCAACAGCCTGGTCATAGACTCTGGGTTGCTTTAATATCTTTCTACCTTTTAATCAGACTCATACTTTGATAGAATGTTAATTTTCCAGATCATTAACAGTGTTTTCTATTAATGAGGCAGATGCACGAGCCTTCCATAACATGGACGATAGCTCTTACTCAATAATATACGATATAGCCGAAGCCTTCTCAAAACACCATTTTCCTTGAATCTGATATACCTTTTGGGTTTTACACTGAATATGATATGGAAAAAGCAGATGAAGTGCCTGAACTCAATGTTCCTGTCATTTTTTAACTTAGTTATAAGTGTATTTTGTTTTGAAATGACCAGTAAAGCATCTCTGAATTGTAATACTGTTTTTTCTAAATTGCCAATAAAGGACCATTGCTTTTTAAAACACTGACATTTTACTTTCACCATTGATGATGGAAGGGTATATGGAAAAAAACTTTATTATACTCCAGCAAATCCTGGTAGCTTTGGGAGGAAAAGACTTTTTTTGAAAAGAGCTCTTGAGGTTTCAGACCAGAAAAGTAATGGTCATTAGGTGTCAGATTGGTTATCTGGTCAATATTCCTATATAATTCATAAACCTGCTAGAATACATTTTAAGAGAAATAAGGTTTATGTATCCAATATAGACTTGAAATAGCAGATGGATTTAGTGGACATGACTAATGTGTCTGAGCATAACTGTGGTTACAAATATTTGTTGACCTATATAGATGTACTTTCTAAGTATGCATGCGAACAGCCCCTGAAGAACATCACAGGCAAAGAGGTGGGGATTGTATTCCAAGACATTCTGAGATGCAGTAGAACTCCAAAGAAACTGGTTGAAAAATGAAGGTGTGACAGCCCAGTTGGATACATTTTAGTTTTAACAACAATACGGTACAGACTAGTAAAATTGTAATAGTGAATATGTTAATTGCTCTCAGCCTTGTGGTACAATATTATGGCGTTTGTACAGCCACCGAACAAAGAATCCCGCGGATTTATGTGTTAGGAGAAATTGCAATGTTTTAACAAAACCTGTAGCCTAAGGTCATGTTTTTTCATCGTCTCCCATTCATACTCCCATATTACATGCACATTGAGCTTAAATTTGATCCAAAAGTATTTTCAATTTACGCATTAACTATTGATACATAACCACTCAAGTCAGGCAAATTAAAGGATGTGTACTGTTTAAATCATAGCATTCTGGATAGCCATGGTAAAAGCAGCCAGCAAACTCAAAGGCTGTCGGAACATCATTAACTCTTTAATAGCTGTGAGCCTAAAACTAATCCTTCTTTACCTCCCCAAGGATTAGAGCATGCTGAATGTTCAGCTTTTCTGTCTGACAGAGATACATTAGCCATTGAATAGAGGTGTTTGAATAGTTTTTATGACTACAGAGTTAATGGTCAGAAGGAAATTGATAGATTTTTGGCAGTATGCAGTTTTGCCTGTACATGGCCATACACAGAGAGGCTAGAGTCATACATTGAAATGTCGATATTGGGTCGATTTTGATGACCTTGTCTCAAAATTTCATGCAGTCCATTCTAAGAATTGCTATGCCATTTGTACAATAAAAAGCCATCTCCTCTTTAAAATTATAAACACATAATGCTTGACATTCATACAAAAATAAAACTTTTTTTTCTTTTATCAAGCTCTGCACACCATAGAATTCAGTCTCGGTATAGGGACTGATTATAATCCTAATTTTCAGCTGCATTGGGAAGAAATGGGGGAAATATCCCTTTTCAGTTTCAAACCCCATGGTTTTAGGCATGGCATTCCAACTACATTGGCAAAAAGTTCAGTGAATCAATAAAATGTAACTGATAACCTGAATCCTGAGGGTTTACTCCATTTTCAATAAAATACTTCATTAAAATGTACCCATCATAACCTTTTTGAATTGTGTGCCTTGAAGGTATAACCTTGATACTTGGTTCTCTGTAGAAGATGATTTACACCAGTTCTTTGTCAGATACTACCAAACCAAGATTTTCCCATGCAAGGACATACAGTATACATAATTTGGAATGTGTATTCCTGTTTCTTGCCGAATTTCAAAATCATAAAACACATTTTTCACATAATTCCCTAGGCTTCAAGGTTTCTATAAAGCATTGATGCTTTCTACCTCATTTTTAATTTACAAATGCTGCATTCCTTGCGGCTGCATTTTATTTGGTTTTGAGGCAGCATTTTTTTAATACAGGGAACACATTTTTTCAGTGTTACAAGCCACTTCATATTGTTGGTCTTTTCGTTAAACTTTGGAATGGTGTGTTGTAAAAAACAAAATTGGGAACTACAGTAACGGTTGCAATCAACACAATTGATAATCTCTTCTGCAATCGGGAGAAAAATGAATGCTGCAGTGTCTTTCACAGTGATGGCTAAGAGTTGAGTGGTAGCCTCTGTAACAGCAGTCGCACAAGTGTTTATTTTACACCCAGAAAACCCTTTAGATTCAAAAGACTGCAACAATGGTTATAATGCAAAAACCTAAAAAAAAGTTTCAGGGTTTCTACCACAGGAGTTTTCAAATTTTTAAAATTTCTCATTTCTTGGGCATCTGGACCAGATGACAATTTTAATATCTAGTAAGTTTTTTCTAATTTATGAACATCTGCAAAGGACACTTTCATTTTTTTAGTCCACTTCACCCTGAGTGTCTGTTCTATACAGGGTTTGTAAAAAGCAGTCAGACTAGTCAAAGGTAATGGGAGTGATAATTGATAAAGGAACTCTCATAGTACTGTAGCTACCATATTATTCAGTTGCAGCGGAAACAATTACAAGCTGATCGAGATTGCACTATACGCGCCTGTCGCTGATGGGTGATGCAAGGGACATCTTCAATCCAGGGAACAGTATAACTTGGCCACTGACCTAGTCCCTAATATGCCCGTTTGCTGTGTCTGTGTATAGGAGAGTGGTTCCTGTTTCAAGTTGAATAAAGCTGGTTTTGAGTACTGAGACTCAGCCTCGTGTTTTGGGGTGCAAGACATTGACTCACTTGTCACAATATATTCTGATTCAGTAAAATATTGTGTAGAAGGAGCAGAAATTTTTGGGGACTGAATAGAGTAACTAACTTCCATTCACCATATTATGTAATAATCTGACATTTCGAGAATGATTCCCAACCTCAAAGTCTTCTGAAACATCCTCCTGGGAGATGAGCGAGAAGGCTGCCAGTGCTGATTGACACATTTGCAAAACCAAGATGCTAATGAGGAGGTGCGAGGGAATTTAATGTTGCCTGGCATTATGTATATTTTTGTAGGCTTCAGGGATTCTAGTGTTAAAAAAATAAGCAAGCACTTAGTCAGGGGTGTGGAAATCAAATTTGTATCTACTTGTCCATGGACAAGTAAACTTAGAAAATTCACTTGTCCGCCAGTTAAATTCACTTGCCCATAAACAAATAACAAAAGTGAAAAATAGTTTATTTTATCTCTTTTATTGATACCAAAACTGCCTTCCATTTTAAAACTGAAAAAAGTTGTTTCAGGGAGTAGTATTTTGCCACCTTGCTCTAGAGCATTATATAAAAGATTCCCTTATTTTAACTGGCTAATCAACAATGCCTTCATTATAGCTACACTAGTTCTTTTTTCATATATTGCAGTTACATAACAGAACACTGTCCTGATTCATTTTCTGGCATGTTCTTTAGCTTTTGTCTTGCAACATCTTCTTTCCCAAGAATCTTTACCATCTCAGACAGCATGGGCTGAATGCTGTTCATTTCTGCTTGAGCTGAACTGCATGGTTCCATGACTGATGGTCCTGCAGAAGTGGATGCTGATGACTTTTCAGGTTTTTTATGAGTGAAGTGCCTGTTGCCAGGTGACAGCCAGAATTCCACAGCTGGTCATGGATCAAACTCTTCTAAAGAAGCAGTATTGAACAGCCTAGCATAACGCTCAACCCTTCGAGCGTTCAGCTTTAGAAAACGCTTTTCAATTGAACCAACTTTTTTCTTACTTTTAGACTCCTGTTTCTATCTGACGTACTAAACCCCATTAGTTTATTAAACTAAACTAGTTATAAGCTTAGACCTCTGAATGGATGGCATAATTAAACATGTATAACGAAAATTGTTTTTAAAGTTCTGAAAACTGAGGTCTAGGTTTATTACTAGTTTTAATTTCACAAAGACGTTTATCGTGTGGTGATTGGTTATATGGAGAAAGACAAAGGCTAGGAACTGGGGGTTTAGTACGTACGATAGACACAGCAAACATGCAATAAAGAAAGCCTGCTCAGAAAAACATCCATTGAATTCTTCGTTCGTATCTCCAACCTCCAGATCACGAACCCAACATTTACACAATATTTCAGTTAAACCTGTGCGATACCCATTCAAATACAGTATCCAGTTTTTTGGAGCCTTGTCACACCCGCCATAAACTTCTCTACGCTGAACGTAGACCTGAGAACCCCTTAATGCAAGGCAGCAGCACTACAGCCACGCCACCGTGCCCCCCCGCCACCCATGTCTAATACATGCATTTCATCGTGAAAAAGATATCAAGTATTTATCTTAGTATTATGAATGTTCATTAAGCATTAATATCATGAAGTCAATGTGCAGCGATTGCTGCCGGCGTCTCTCACTGCAAGAGAAAGTCAGTTTAAGAAGCGCGCAGAGATTAACAACTGGGTCGGGGAACACTTAATATAAAGCATTTAATGTGCTACATTAATTTACAACGGGGTTTGAGAAAATCTAGTAAATGAAACATTCATTTTAAGATGAAATTTAGTTTGCGACATTCTACTGACAAAAAACTACGAGAATAAAGTCAACATGTCGACTTTAATCTCGACATTTACATTTTTTTGTCTTCAATGTGTCCGTATTTTTTTCACAGTGGCCTTACTCCGCTTCCTTAGGTTTTTCAAGGCCTGTTGTGCCAGTTTTAATCAAGAAATGATCCATTTCTCATCCGCGATGCTACTTGCTTCAGTTTCAACAACACACATATAGCAAGAACGTGCTTACCGCAGTGCATTATGGGTTACGCAGGTAATTCCTAATGACGTATTCGAAATTCAGCAAGAGGTTACATTTCCAAAGAAGTAAATATTACCGATGTTGTTGGGAAAAAAAATAATCGCGTCTAAGTGAAGATTTTTATTGATATTTCATAACAATATTTGGAAACCGTTAGAATGTTTTCTTTAGTTTGAAAAAGCTGACAGCGCGAAACCAACTTGTTTTCTATGAAAAATTCTCTAATCAAAAACGATCTATAGACAGCTCATCAAAATTGATGTCAAGCAAAAAATTTCTTAACTCCTCAATATAGCACAACCTACGCGAAATAGCCAATTTCAGAAAAGATCAAATGCCTAACAAGCTTTATGTGGCAAAACAATTGCATTGTAGGTGAAATGACCACATTTTTATATAGAAAAAATAAATTTTATTAATATATAAAAGTTATCGATTATAATGAAAAATCATCAAATTACATCGTAATGTCGGCATGAAAAAAATGACCGCATCTCCAAGCGTGTAAATAGTAGGGTAAAAAACTTATGTAAGACCACAAGAGTGCTTCCCCTTTGAAAAATCAGCCATCATTTTGTAAACAATATTGAATACCAATATGAGAGATGAAGAACATGCCTAAGTAAACTGTTTCCGCACAAAGTACGTAATGTTTAAAATTTGAAAGTAGTGGTAAAAATGTGCCCTGCACTGCACATTTAATTCTTTTTTTTCTCCAGAAAAATTGCACTTGTCCACGGACAACTGAAACCAGAAAACGGTCAATTTACCCGTGTCGGACGAGTCGGGCGTTGGATTTCCGCACCCCTGACTTAAATATTTTGATAACATTCCTTACAACCTTTGTATATTTTAATATGAACGATGGGCCCTGTTCAAATTATTTTAATAAGTGATCAAAGGTTCGCACTTGCTTGGCTATGTATTACAAGCAAGAGAAGTATATTTTTAAATGAGGCTCCTATTTGTTTTGAATCAGGTATTTTTAAAATTAAGTTACATGAAGTTGCAGTGGCAAAGGTATCATACTTCATAATTCGGGGGTAAGGGTATAAATCTCAATTTATAATTTGTTTATGGGGGTATACATTTCTAATGTATCTAATTTCTTCAACATTGACATAGGCATGAAACAAGGATGCATTTTATCTCCTTTTCTATTTCTTTTTGACATCGATTTCGTCATGAAGAATGCAATGGACAAACCAAATATTGGCATTTTATTGAAACATGGTACCCGACTGACAGATTTAGACTTTGCTAATGACATAGCATTGTTAGCTATGTACAGTGCATCCGGAAAGTATTCACAGCGCATCACTTTTTCCACATTTTGTTATGTTACAGCCTTATTCCAAAATGGATTAAGTTCATTTTTTTTCCTCAGAATTCTACACACCACACGTCATTTCACGTTTCAATGACAACGTGAAAAAAGTTTACTTGAGATTTTTGCAAATTTATTAAAAATAAAAAAATTGAGAAAGCACATAAGCATACATAAGTATTCACAGCCTTTGCCATGTAGCTCAAAATTGAGCTCAGGTGCATCCTGTTTCCCCTGATCATCCTTGAGATATTTCTGCAGCTTAATTGGAGTCCACCTGTGGTAACTTCAGTTAATTGGAAATTATTTGGAAAGGCACACATCTGTCTATATAAGGTCCCACAGTTGACAGTTCATGTCAGAGCACAAACCAAGCATGAAGTCAAAGAAATTGTCTGTAGACTTCCGAGATTGTCTCGAGGCACAAATCTGGGGGAGGTTACAGAAAAATTTCTGCTGCTTTGAATGTCCCAATGAGCACAGTGGCGTCCATTATCCGTAAGTTTAAGAAGTTTGAAACCACCAGGGTTGAGCGATCGGAGGAGAAGGGCCTTAGTCAGGGAGGTGACCAAGAACCCGATGGTCACTCTATCAGGGCTCCAGAGGTCCTCTGTGGAGAGAGGAGAACCTTCCAGAAGGACAACCATCTCTGCAGCAATCCACCAATCAGGCCTGTATGGTAGAGTGGCCAGACAGAAGCCACTCCTTAGTAAAAGGCACATGGCAGCCCGTCTGGAGTTTGCCAAAAGGCATCTGAAGGAGTCTCAGACCATGAGAAACAAAATTCTCTGGTCTGATGAGACAAAGATTGAACTCTTTGGTGTGAATGCCAGGCATCCCGTTTGGAGGAAACCAGGCACCGCTCATCACCAGGCCAATACCATCCCTACAGTGAAGCATGGTGGTGGCAGCATCATGCTGTGGGGATGATTTTCAGCGCCAGGAACTGGTAGACTAGTCAGGATAAAGGGAAAGATGACTGCAGCAATGTACAGAGACATCCTGGATGAAAACCTGCTCCAGAGCGCTCTTGACCTCAGACTGGGGAGACGGTTCATCTTTCAGCAGGACAACGACCCTAAGCACACAGCCAAGATATCAAAGGAGTGGCTTCAGGACAACTCTGTGAATGTCCTTGAGTGTCCCGGCCAGAGCCCAGACTTGAATCTGATTGAACATCTCTGGAGAGATCTTAAAATGGCTGTGCACCAACTCTTCCCATCCAGCCTGATGGAGCATGAGAGGTGCTGCAAAGAGTAATGGGCGAAATTGGCCAAGGATAGGTGTGCCAAGCTTGTGGCATCATATTCAGAAAGACTTGAGGCTGTAATTGGTGCCACAGGTGTATCAACAAAGTATTGAGCAAAGGCTGTGAATACTTATCAACTGAATTTACCACAGGTGCACTCCGATTAAGCTGCAGAAACATCTCAAGGATGATCAGGGGAAACAGGATGCACCTGAGCTCAATTTTGAGTTTCATGGCAAAGGCTGTGAATACTTATGTACATGTGCTTTCTCAGTTTTTTTATTTTTAATAAATTTGCAAAAATCTCAAGTAAACTTTTTTCACGTTGTCATTATGGGGTGTTGTGTGTGGAATTCTGAGGCAAAAAATGAATTTAATCCATTTTGGAATAAGGCTGTAACATAACAAAATGTGGAAAAAGTGATGCACTGTGAATACTTTCCGGTTGCACTGTAAGTAAATTTCCTATTTTGGGGGCAGGATTTAAAGTCATCGATCATCTATTTAAAAGTTTCTGTCTAATATTACTACTTGCATCAATTATTTACATACTGTTATCTAATAAGACACTAACAATGGCTTAGTAATACTTACAGTGCATTAGTAAAGTTCTTTGTCACTGGGCAGTGTGCAATCTTAAGAGTTTATGATATTTTAGTTAAGATACTAATGAATATGAGAGCTTCATTTGATCTAATTAAGCATCAGTTAATGATTTATAAGTCTTGTATAGGCTTATTTATAACAATTTTTTGATTAATTTTTTAAATACTAACCAAAAGCTCTTAATGCATTGTGCAGCCTATCCTAAATGTTTTAGTTCCAAGCCATTGAAATGCACTAAAGTAACCCAGTTATAAGTCACTTGTGTTTGGATATTGTAAAATGAAAATCTATTATAACAATGAAGCTGGCTAAGAAGTATACTACAACTATACAAAATATCACAAGTCCCGGAAATTCAATGCATTTAGTTAGTACCCAACAGATTCCTCCTTATGTTAAATATTGAATTATAATTGTATATATTTTTTTCTCTTAGTTGCACTCTTCATTTGCATTAAGTTAATTTTCTGATTCTGGTTTGTGGTCACTGGAGCTCATCTTAGCAATTTTTACCATCAGGCAAAAACAGCCCTTGTGGTGATATTTATCCATTTCAGGATATGCTTGGCTGCACACACAGTCACAGAATAAAAAAATTTAGACTTTACAATTTTAGAATTTAGACCTTATCTGTATGCCTTTGAAATGTAGGAGGGAACCCAGGGTACCAAAGAAAATCCATGTTTATATGAAAGGACCTGCAAACTGTAGGCACCCATTGACCAGGCTAGGTTCTGAGCAGTCTCCTGGAGGTGTGAGACAGCATTTATCACTCTATCGTGTTGCATATTTAAAGCATATACATCTAAATCAATGTGTAAGCCTTGTTTCTCATCTTCCTTGTATGCCAAGCTGTTTTGAAAAATAAGATTATTAAATACAACTGCTGACTCTTTACTGTCTACATAGCTACTGACATTGTAAAAATGTTTGCTGGTTGCAAGGCGCTTGAAATGTATTATTAACACAAGGTGTGCATTTGTTCTGCCATTATTTCTTTTTGCTAAGATAAAAACCAGGCACTATTGTCCAGCATTCTGAGAGATTCTTCAAGGTCTGAATGTCTTGGGATGTAACTTGACATTTTTATTCCTAATTCTTTCTCAAGCATTAAGTAGTAGGATTTCTAATAAAGAAAAAAAAGACTATTTGACAAAATTTATACAATTCATAATTGTCTCCCAGGGATTGTTCCATGTAAATTTGACTTGAAAAAAGATAATGAATGAAATGGATTGATGGATACCCTCAAGAAAACCGTTCACTCAAGCATAAAATACTCAAGCAAATATGTGCTTCAGTAATTAATATAAGCATGCCAACTGCATTTCTAACTATGTAGGTCATTGGCATCAGTACTAAATCTATTTTTAGAATGCATGTAGGTTCCTAAACAGTAGGAATATTGAATTAAACCTTTGACCCACTGGCTTATCAAGCTGTAAATCTTCACTTACTATATGACCAGACACAGTAGTATTTACTGTATAAAAATTTAGGAAACTGAAAGTGTTTGATTTAATGCTTTAGTTCAGCTTTTCTTGTGGGTTTGTGCTAATTAACACACAAATGGTGACAAAATGCATTGTTATGTTTACATGACATATATCTGTTGACTAAATTACAAGAAATTAAACTGTAGTATGAGCAGATTTATTATGTTACTGGTTTTTAATGGCAGAAAACAAGTTTGCATTAGTTGGGTAAATGAAATACCAATAACACTGTATAATAAATCTAAACTATAATGTTGGAAAAATGTATTGATGCACATAAATTCTGTATTAAGGGGCACTTGTTGATTTCTTCAGCTTATGATACTGTCTTAGTATTAAAGTATGGGGGCAAGATGAATGTTTTAATTTAAATGTTAACAATAATGGATCGCTAAATTAAATGCTAGACATCTTTTAAAGATTTCTACTATGTAATTTGATGAATATAAAAAAATTCACATTCAGAAGCCTTGTCACCTTCTTGATGTTTTTTCTGTAAGAAAGATACAAGCCCCGATAATTTTGTGGAGGCCGGAGCTGTCATTCTTCTTCCTATCACATAATAAGCTTCTGTAATTTACCTCACACTTGCCAAATCCATCCCAAGCAGTTGCAATTACCAGCAGTTTATATGTAATGGAAGGCACATGGCTGTCATTCTTCTAATTTTTTTTTTTTTGAAGAATTTTAGAATAATCTAGACAAGAATAGGCCATTCAGCCCAATAAAGGTCCCTGTTCCTATGCACTTAATTCTTCTAAAATAACATGAAATCGAGTTTTGCAGATCACTAAAATGCCACTGTCTACCAAACTACTTGGTAGTATATTCCATGTGTCTGTGGTTCTCCAAGTAAAGAAAAACTTAATGTTTGTGCAAAATTTACCCTTAAGTTGTTTCCAACTGTGTCCCCATTTAGAACATTAGAACACTCTAGACGAGAACAGGCCATTCAGCCCAACAAAGCTCGCTAGTCCTATCCACTTGTTTCCTCCAAGAAAACATCAAGTTGAGTTTTGAAAGTCCCTAATGTCTTACTGTCTACCACACTGCTTGTTAGCTTGTGTCTATCGTTCTTTGTGTAAAGAAAAACTTCCTAATGTTTGTGCGAAATTTACCCTTAACAAGTTTCCAACTGTGTCCCCGTGTTCTTGATGAACTCATTTTAAAATACAAGTCTTGATCCACTGTACTAATTCCCTTCATAATTTTAAACACTTCAATCATGTCACCTCTTAATCTTCTTTTGCTTAAACTGTAAAGGCTCAGCTCTTTTAATCTTTCCTCATAATTCAACCCCTGTAGTCCTGGAATCAGCCTAGTCGCTCTTCTCTGGACCCTTTCTAGTGCTGCTATGTCCTTTTTATAGCCTGGAGACCAAAACTGCACACAGTACTCAAGATGAGGCCTCACCAGTGCATTATAAAGGTTGAGCATAACCTCCTTGGACTTGTACTCCACAGATCGTGCTATATAACCTAACATTCTGTTAGCCTTCTTAATGGCTTCTGAACACTGTTGGGAAGTTGATAGCTTAGAGTCCACTATGACTCCTAAATCCTTCTCATAAGGTGTACTCTTGATTTTCTGACCACCCATTATGTATTCAAACCTAATATTTTTACTTCCTATGTGTAATTCTTTACATTTACTGACATTAAATTCCATCTGCCACAAATCTGCCCAAGCCTGTATGCTATCCAAGTCCTTTCTGTAATGATATAACAGATTCCAAATTATCTGCTAATCCACCTATCTTGGTATCATCTGCAAACTTAACCAGCTTGTTACTTATATTCCTATCTAAATCATTTATATATATTAAAAATAGCAGCGGCCCTAGCACTGACCCCTGTGGAACACCACTCATAACATCGGCCAGTTCTGATGAGGTTCCTCGCACCATCACCCTCTGCTTCCTGTGTCTGAGCCAATTCTGCACCCATCTAAAAACATCACCCTGAACTCCCACTTCTTTTAACTTGATGCCCAACCTCTCATGTGGCACCTTATCAAATGCTTTCTGAAAGTCAAGATAAATAATATCATAAGCTCCACTTTGATCGTATGCTTTTGTTGCAACCTCATAGAATTCCAACATGTTAGTAAAACACAACCTCCCTTTTCTGAACCCATGCTGACTGTTCAGAATAACTCCTGTCCTTGCCATGTGTTGCTCAATCTTATCCTTAATAATTCCTTCCATTAATTTTCCTGTGATGCATGTTAAGCTTACTGGCCTATAGTTGCTTGGATCTGCCTTGTCACCCTTTTTATATAGTGGGATGATATTTGTCATTTTCCAGTCCTTCGGAATCTCTCCAGTGCTCAATGACTTCCTAAACATATTAATTCAAGGGTTTATATATGTACTCACTAGCCTCCTTAAGAACACGAGGATAAATATTATCTGGGCCTGGTGATTTGTTTGATTTCATCTTATTTAATCTGAGCAGCACTTCTCCCCCTACAATTTCCAAATCCCTCAGTACCTCCTTAGTAGTTACATTTACCTCTGGGAGGTTATCCACTTGCTCACTTGTAAACACCTCAGAAAGATGTAAGTTTAGGGCATTGCTATTTCACTGTCTGTATCTTTTAATTCCCCTTTACTATTCCTGATGAACTTGACCTCCTCCTTAATTGTTTTTTTACTACTAAAATACTGAAAGAATCCCTTGGGGTCGTCTTTCGCCTTATCTGCTATATTCCTCTCCAACCGTCTTTTACCCTCTCTGATATCCTTAATGGTTGCCCTCATGTTCTCATACGCACTATGATTCACTTTGCAGTCATTAGTCTTATATGCCTTATACAGCAGTTTTTTCCTTTGCAACTTCTTTTTTAAATCTTTATTAATCCATCGTGGAGTTTTTCTTAGTTTTCCTATTAATTTCAAATTTAGGTATGTATCTGTCCTGCATTACATGTAAAATATTTTTAAACTTGTTCCACTGCCCCTCGACTGTCTCCACATTTAAAAGCTTATCCCAGTCTATCCTATTTAGACTTTGTCGCATCTGCGTGTTCTTGATGAGCTCAGTCTTAATCCATTGTAATTCCCTTCATAATTGTAAACATTTCAGTCATGTTTGCTCTTAATCTTCTTTTGCTTAAACTGAATAGGCTCAGCTCTTTTAATATTTTCATCATAATTTATCCCCTGTAGCACTGGAATCAGCCTAGTTTCTCTTCTCTGGACTTTTTCTAGGACTGCTATGTCCTTTTTTGTAGCCAGGAGACCAAAACTGCACACAGTACTCCAGATGAAGCCTCACCAGTGCATTATAAAGCTTGAGCATAACCACCTTGAACTTCTAGTATGATGAGTAGAGCACATAGCCTAACATTCTGTTAGTCGTCTTAATGGTTTCTGAACACTGTCTAGAAGTCAATAGTTTCGAGTCCACTACGACTCCTAAATCCTTCTCATAAGGTTTACTTTTGATTTTCAGACCTCCCATTGTGTATTCAAACTTCACATTTTTACTTTATACATGTAATACTTTACATTTACTGATATTAAATTTCATCTGCAACTAATCTGATGCCACTAAACTTCTCCAGGCTGGTGGTTAGGCTGACCTCCTTGCATTGCAAGCAATCTTTGCTTCCATTTGGGAGACCAGCATCATCCCAACTAACTGAAAACGGGACTTGTCACTATCTGTAAAGGGAAGGGTGATCACCTGGATTGCAGCAAATACAGGGGGATAACACGACTCTCTGCGCCGGGCAAGGTCCTTGATAGGGCCGTCCTCAATAGGATCCGTGATCACTTGCTCAACTACCAGCAACCGGAACAGTCTGGTTTTACGCCTAAGAAGTCTACCATTGACCGCATCCTGGCACTGAGGGCTCTCATAGAGCGCAAACGCGAATATTGGCAGAGTTTCTTTGCAGCCTTTGTCGATTTTCTCAAAGCGTTCGACTCAGATGATCGAGCTGCCCTCTGGGACATCCTGAGGGTTTGCAGGATCCCCTCAACGTTGCTGGATATCATGGCTGGCCTGTACACTGGTACTGTGAGTGCTGTGCAGAGTGCAGGCAGGACCTCTGCATTTTTCCCAGTTGATTCTGGGGTTCGTCAGGGGTGTGTTCTTGCTCCTACTCTGTTCAATGCTTGTATAGACTGGGAGTTTGGCAAGGTCATGGGGTCCAGAGGCTGTGGGGCATCTGTTGGTGAAGAAAGATTTACGGATCTTGACTTCGCTGATGATGCTGCGATCTTCAGAGACAATGGAGGCTCTGATCGGGGTGACTGAGTGAGGAGTCTGAGTGTGTGGGCTTGCGAGTGTCCTGGATAAAAACCAAGATCCAGGCCTTTAATGACCTCTTGGGCACAGCCATCAGCAGTGTGTCTGTTTGCAGAGAGACTGTTGACCTTGTTGAGAGGTTTACTTACCTTGGCAGAGACATTCATGTCTCTGGTGACTCTTCCTGTGAAGTCAGTAAACAGATTGGGAGAGCATGGGTGGTCATGAGGTTGCTGGAAAGGGGTGTGTGGCGCTCTCAATATCTATGCAAAAGGATGAAGGTTCAAGTCTTTAGAGTCCTAGTGCTTCCTGTCTTGCTATATGGTTGTGAGACATGGACGCTATCCAGTGACCTGAGATGAAGACTGGACTCCTTTGGTACTATCTCTCTATCGAAAATCATTGGGTACCGTTGGTTTGACTTCGTGTCGAATTAGAGGTTGCTCATGGAGTCCCAAATGAGGTACATTACCTACATTGTGAGGGAGCGTCAGTTATGGAACTACGGCCATGTGGTGTGTTTCCCTGAGGGTGATCCGGCTCATAAGATCCTTATTGTTGGGGACCCCAACTTGACTTGACTAATCTGCCCAAAACTGTTTGTTGTCCCAGACCCTCTGTAATGATGTAATGAATTCTTGTTTGTCTGCCAATCCACCTGCTGTAGCTTTGTATTATCTTTAAACTTAATCAGCTTGCTACTTGCATTCCTATGCAAATCATATATATATAAAAAATGGCAGTGGCCCTGACACCTGATGGATATCACTGTTGACGTCAGCCAATTCTGATAGGGTTCCTTGCACCATAACACTCTTCTTCCTGGGTCTGAGCCAATTTTGCACCCATTCACACACCACACCCTGAACTCCTACTTCACTGTTAACAGGTGTTGCCACCTTTATTTCCCTATAAGCAATGCCATGTGCCAGTACTTTGTTCTTCTCCGTTCAGCCATGGTGTCCTGCCACTTGCTTTGAGAATGACCTGAAGCCCAATTACAGTACATAGACGAGGCAACTTGCAACTCCAATTCATATCATAAGCCTTTGAGTAAGACCAAGATAATTAAAAATGCTTTGTTGGGTATTGGGTTCAGAGTTACCCAAATAACACCCAGAAAAGTCCTTTCAAACACACTTTATTTAAAGGAACTTAAAAGAACAATTTTGGAGCTTTCTAATGGTATGCATCAAATGGAAAAACTTCTTCACTTGTTTGACTCTTTCAATCAGTGTTATCAAACTGCAGAGGACAGGAAACATCCTCTAAAGCCAGTCAATCAATCAGTTTCAAAGGTTTTTGATGCTATGGAATATTAAACTGCAGCCACTTACTCATTTTTTAAACCAGTATCTGTCTGAAAATGTTTTTTGCAATTGACAGTGGTGGCACTGTCTTTCAGATGTGATGTAACACCAAGGCCGTGACTCTCTGTGGCCATAAGATCCCTGGGTATCCTTCATAAAAAGCAGGGTATCTTCCACTGTCCAGGTTAAATTGCTCTCCATGGCCTAGTCCATTCTGGCGTCCTAATTATCCCATGTCTCCAACTGGCATTCTCTGTCACCACTTCACCACCTAATAGCTCATTTGTGGTGAGTTTACTGGCGTAAAATGACTGCCAATCACTAATGCTACGCTTTAGTGGTGTTGAAGTGGTTTTCCCCTCACTATGAAAAGCACTTTCAGTAAGAAAAGCACTATATAAATTTAAAGAATTATGCGCTTTATCATAATAATATCTGGATATAGATTAAATAGTGCGCGTCTGCATAACAGAATTTAGAAAATAACAATGACTTTAAATGGTATTAATCACATCCACTGAAAAAAATATGATGTTAATAGGAGGCTATCAACTAGTAATTTAAGGAGATTACTAGTTGGGTATAGGTCTTGTTGTAGGGAAACATGAATAATTAAGTTTTTAATAGTGCAAAATGTAACAAAGTCAGCATTGAATTTTGACATCGCCCCAATAGTGAGTAGAAGTCATGCTGTTAGCTGTGTTCATTTAAGTGTGATGCTACTGCATCTTTGCTGGAAAATCTCTACCAACAGCCAGCCAAAAAATGTCAAGGTCTCAAATTTGTCTGAAATTCATGAGCCACAAACTTAATCGGTATTAAAACATTCCAACTTCTGTTACAGCCAGTAAGACGGAAAGCTGTACAGCTCATTAATACAACAGATAACGGTACATGGCTGGAATAAAGGAAACTGAAAGATGATTTTGACATTTATTTCTTATAATATAATTGAGGATAGGTTTATTTGTGTATTCGGGGACTGGAAATGCACACGTCAGGCATACATATACAAATGACAGGGAATGAAAAATTGAGAATCCAAACGTTTGCTGTATTAATGCCGTTAGTCATATATAAGAGGTTATTTGGGAATTTGTCATGCGATGGGCTGGTATGCCATATGTATCACCAAAAGGTAGGCTGTTGTTTTTTCATAACTTTTTTTAAGTGGATTTATATTTGTGTGAACAAATCTTTCAGACTAGATGTTCAAATTAAAAGAAGATAATGCTATTTAAGTTGGTATGACTGGACTTTTAAAATGTTTTTTAAAATGAATGTACAGTATATTTTATTGTAATAAAAATAACATTAGGCTTACTCATATCCCTTGCAAGTATAAGGACCCTCTCTTTGGGGGAGGACAGACATGTTGTGTGTAGTATTGCTGCTGTGTTTTTTTTTGGGTTTTTTTTTTGCCATGTATTAAGGTTCAGAGTTGCACAAATAACACTCTAAAATGTCCTTTTAACCCTAAACCCACTTTATTGTCTAATTTAAAGAAACATTTTTGAGTGTTTTAATGACATACCACAAAAGTGATAAATTTCACTCACTTAACACTAGAATTACCAGAGCCTACGAAAAAATATTTTAGATCCAGCCCACCTTAAATCCGTTCGCACCACTCCGTCAGCGTCTTTTGTCCTGTAAATGTGCCGATAAAGACAAGCAGCAAGCAGTCTACTATTCTGTCCCCCCACAGCCACAGAAAGTGCACAAAGTTCTCCAAGCTCATGCCTTGATTGATTATCTGGAAATGCTGGAGTTTTAGAGTGGAAATAGATCGTTATTTGGAACACATGCATTTCATGTGTGTTCCGTTTATACAATAATCTGTGCAGACACATCGTTAAAACAAACGTTTTTCATATTTTAGTAGTAAATGACAAACTGTTGGCATAAACTATATAATGTGTGAAGCCTGAAGTCCAAAGATCAAATAAACACTTTCACAAAAGGTTCAAGGATAACAACAGCTTCCATGGCGTAGCGGTAAGATTTGCTGACTTGTGATCAAAAGTTCCTGGTTCGATCCCAACTGCCTCCTATATATATATTTGCCGTTTTCAGTAGTGAGCTGCTCTTATCTATACTAATAAAAGGCAAAGCCCTGACTGACTCACTCACTCACTGACTCATCACTTATTCTCCAACTTCCAGTGTAGGTAGAAGGCTGAAATTTTGCAGGCTCATTCCTTACAGCTTACTTACAAAAGTTGGGCAGGTTTCATTTCAAAATTCTACGCGTAATGGTCATAACTGGAAGCTATTTTTCTCTATATACTGTAATGGAGTTGAGCTGGATGGCCGTGGGGGGCGGAGTTTCATGTGACATCACGCCTCCCACGTAATCACGTGAACTGACTATCAATGCAGTTCGTAGAAAACCAGGAAGAGCTCAAAATAGCGCTGAGCAAAACATGCATTATATAATTGAGAAGGCAGCGAAACAATAAGAAGCAAGTGACTGACACATACAAACATATTCATGAGTGCTGCTACTTCGGAAACAAAGCACGGTGTAAACCTAAAGTTTAAATTAAGTTCATAGACAGGCTGCCGCTGGTGTTTGTAATTTAGTGCCTGCCCATATAAGGCCGTCCGTCAGCAGCAATCCAATAGAAACACTACCACTAAATATTCACGGGTGAAGGACTGTGCTTATGCAGAGGAAGATGAGATGGTCAGGGTGGTGTTTGGTACAAACTCAGCAAAACTGCGAGAGAAACTTTTAAGTGCCGGGTCTTAACTAACATTACATACAGCCATGGACATCACACGAGATGGCACCAGCACAGCTGGAAACCTTCGATGCAAGAACACCAAGTGGCTCACGTGAACTGACGCAGTGCACAGACAAAAAGCAACAGTTCCAAAGAGTGCTGAACAAAAACCGAATTACACAATTGAGAAGGCAGCAAAAAAATATGAAGCGTCTGATACATACAAGCATATTCATAAGTGCAGCAACTGCGGAAACAAAGCACACGGTGGAAAAAGTCAATTTTTCCGCTAAACGAAGACAGTGTGGGGAAAAAAAAAAAAAACCTGTGCATGCAGTGTGTCACATCTCAAATAAAGAGGAAGACGAGCTGTTTATTGATGCAGTAAGAAACTAATCGATGAATGAAACCTCTTATCTTTACAACGATTGACAAACACGGAATGCAACTTGAACACAACACATCCTACAAATACGACCCTGATTGAAAGAAATAATGATAATCAAATCCTTGATGACAGCAACACTCAATAACGCTCACAAAACAATTATTGTATATTGACAATCATGTTAGGTTATTTTTTAAAATATTTCCTTTTCTTAACACAAGCACAGCTGAGAAGCTTCGATGCATGTACTCCATAACGCGTTAAAAAAAAAATCGCATTTAATCACACTTTCAATTCCAAGCAAAGGGGAACTTTTGTCAATGCATGATTTTTCTGGTACATCGATTACACTGATGCACACATCACAGCTACAAAAATGTTAGTCGGAATAAAGCGCGTTCCTACGACTGATCGGAGGAAAATTTCATTTCAAACGACTGCCCGAGCGAAGCCTTGATAAAAGCATGGTTTTGTGCACACTGAAAAGCAAGCAAAATTAGATGCATTACAGAAAGCGGACTTTGTGGCTCTTACTGGGGATCATTGGACTTCCGTGATCGTTAGTAATTCTAATTACATCTAATTACAAAATGTTCAATGATCACACTGTTTTAGCCTAATGTACAAAATAATTTTGGCTAATGTTACTCAGAGTTTAAAGAGTAAGCTGGTCAAATTACCTTTTATGTTTCTGACTTATTTTTTTAAGAAGAAAACTGCACTTTATGTTGAAATTTTGGTTATTATTATTTAAAGACAATACCATTCTGAAAATGTACTTAAAGTACTTAAACTACCACCTTATTTTTAAGTCTGCCCAATTTTAACCAGGGATGATTTTTTTGTTTCTGTTTTGAATTCAAATTCTGAATTTTTTTTTTCAGAAATTAAAACAGCTTGAGTTTACAATATTCATGTCCATGTCTATTATTTGATTCTGTCGCCCACTAAAACCCTTTTAAATAAAAAAAAAAATGTGCGATTTGGGGCGAATTTACGTGTGCGATTACATACGATTAATCTATACTAATAAAAGGCAAAGCCCTCACTAACTCACTCACTGATTCATCACTAATTCTCCAACTTCCCGTGTAGGTAGAAGGCTGAAATTTGGCAGGCTCATTCCTTACAGCTTACTTACAAAAGTTGGGCAGGTTTCATTTCGAAATTCTAAGCGTAATGGTCATAACTAGAAGCTATTTTTCACCATTTACTGTAATGGAGTTGAGCTCGAAAGTCGTGGGGGGCGGAGTTTCGTGTGACATCATCACGCCTCCCACGTAATCACGCAGTACGTAGAAAACCAGGAAGAGCTCCAAAAAGCGCTTAAGAAAAAAAACATGCATTATATAATTAAGAAGGCAGCGAAACCATTAGAAGCGAGCGAGTGACATATAAAACCATATTCAGCGGCTCACGTGAACTGACGCAGTGCGCAGACAAAAATGCAACAGTTCCAAAGAGTGCTGAACAAAAACTGAATTACACTGCTACACTCAAATAGACAAACCACACGCCGTGGCGCAATAGTAGAGGCTTCGCCTCTAGCGCCGACTTCTGAGGTTCGATTCCCGAGAGGGGGTGCACTGAGTATGTACGCGCGCTTTACGATTCATTTTAGCCTCGCATCCCCTTGGTTTGAGACGTATGAAAAAATATACGGTTAACGCAGAAAGACAGATCACCAATTGAAGCTTTATGAATAATGGATACTTTATTCGCGATCAATGATTGTTTTGGTAAAGCCATACTCCGTGTATTCATTAGATGAACGGTAAAAAAGTAAGAGCGAGGGGAGGGTGACTTATTGAGGCACGCAGGCAAAACCACAATAGCACGCGGGCTCGATGTACTGTAGTGCGCGTCAACTCGATCTGAATTGCGCGATCACATTTGAAAAAATATATCTTTTCAAGTTCTATTTAGTCCATATGTGTCAAACTCGAGGCCCTCGGGCCACATCTGGCCCGGCGTGTAATTAAATCCGGCCTGCGAGATCATTTTATATATTATTGTTATCAATGGCCCGGGGATATGAAGCGCTGGTAACACAATAAACTACAGATCCCATAATGCAGCGCTTCAGCTGCCTTGCCGAACACTTACCGCGTTAATCAAGTCTAGCTTATGATGCTGCAAGTTATTGCGAAGCTAGCCCACGATGCCGAAGAGAAAAGGTGATTCTGAACATAGAGCCTTTAAAAACCGATGGGAGGCTGAGTATATGTTTACTGACATTGCCAGTAAACCCGTGTGTCTCATTTGTGGAGCTAATGTGGCTGTAATTACAGAATTTAATCTAAGACGGCACTATGAGACAAAACATCAAGATAACCTGAAAGACCTGAATGCAATGCACAAGATACAGAAAGCAGAAGAGTTAAAGAAGAATCTGACACTTCAGCAGACATTTTACCCGTACAAAATCACAAAGTGATTTCAAGTGAAGCTACTTTTATGGGAGACACAAATGCACCAGTGCACCTTGCCCCACTTTCCCTGTTGCC
Organism: Polypterus senegalus; assembly: GCF_016835505.1. Lineage (NCBI taxonomy): Eukaryota > Metazoa > Chordata > Cladistia > Polypteriformes > Polypteridae > Polypterus > Polypterus senegalus. Next base: position 140,405,549 of record NC_053155.1, on the reverse strand, counting down.
AAGTAATGTTGAACCAAATCGGCACAATGGTGTTCCCAAATACGCACTTTGCTAATAAACTGAGCGCACTGCGCACTGAGTTCGCACTGCACTTTGGTGACTTTGAAGAACAAAAAAAGAATTTTGAGTTGTTTTGCAACCCATTTGCCGTCTATGTGGAAACTGCACCTCTGCAGATTCAGATGGAGGTGATTGAGCTGCAGTGTAATGGCACACTGAAGGAAAAGTACGATACTGCACGGCCCGCACAGTTTATTCACTCCATTCCCGCAGAAATGCTCCAGCTCCGTCTACATGCTGCTTGAACCTTGTGCATGTTTGGTACCACATCTCTATGTGAGAAGCTCTTCTCAGTCATGAAGACTAACAAAACAGCACACAGGAGTTGCCTCACTGAGCACCTGCAGTCTATCCTGAGAATCTCCACAACACAGAACCTCACACCAAACAGAAACGAACCTGTTGCCAAAAAAAGATGCCAGGCGTCCAGCTCTGAGAAAATGACATAAGAGCAAAGACAACTGAATGATTTGATTTGTTACTGCTGAAAAGAACAAATTGTATTTATATTTCCAGGTTTTTTATGCACATACATATATATATATGTATATATATATGCACATATATATATGCACACACACATATATATATGTGTGTGTGTGTGTGTATATATATATATATATATATATATATATATATATATATATATATATATATATATATATATATATATATACTCAAACCCATTATGACAGCAGCAATCCATGCTGTGAGAAAACAGTAAAAAGGAGGCGTGTCAGACATCTTGGTACATTTTCTGATGCAGCTAGGCGAAAACAACTTGGCGCTGCCAAATACACAAAACAATTACTTTGAGAATCATGTTACATTATTTTTAAAATGTTTTATTTTTCATACTAAAAAAAATTGGGAAAATACTTTTCCGCTGCGAAGCGTGGGTATTCTGCTAGTATGTATATATATATGTGTATATATATATATATATATATATATATATATATATATACTAGCAGAATACCAGCTAAGTAGGCGGGGGTGCCGCGTGAGCACAATTACTGTAGAAGTAGTGTGTTAAAGAAGTTATGAAAAAGAAAAAGAAAACATTTTAAAATAATGTAACATGATTGTCAAAGTAATTGTTTTGTGTAAAGCAGTCTCCGCAGCGCCACAAAGTTATTTTCGCCTAGCTGCATCAGAAAATGTACCACGACGCTGCCACGCCTCCTTTTACTGTTTTCTCACAGCTTATATTATAGCGTCATATATATATATATATATATATATATATATATATATATATATATATATATATATATATATATATATATATATATATATATATATATATATATATATATATATATATATATATATATATATATATATATATATATATATATATATATATATATATATATATATATATATATATATATATACATACATATACTTGTGTGTATAGCTTTTATATATATGTGTGTATAGCTTTGGTCACTGAGTGCAAGTGAGAAATAATAAAATATAGTCTATAAGTTATTAAACAGTAAAACATTAACGTTTTAAGAAGTACAGGTACATTGAGCCCTACTGGAGTGGTTGCGGGTAAACTACATTTTAAAGACTGTGTAACACAACAGGTAAGTAACTAACAGCAGCTAAAATGTATATGGATCATCTCTCGGTAGTAGATCCCTTTTGAAAGGCGCTACACGACGGCTGTGGTATAGAAATTACATTTTCTATGTGAGCGTTCAAATTTGTGCCTCTGGTAATGTGCCTTACCGGCATTTAAAGAAAATTAGTTTTGTGTCCTCTGCAGTGTTAAGCGAAAGAAGGCTTTGGTTTGGGATCAAAGGAAAAAGGTGTAAAGAAAGGAAAGTTGCCTTTTTCTTTTATATAGTATAGAGATGTGTTTCGCTGGCGTTATGATCGCTTTTGGGGACAGTCGCGGTGGGTCTTGTGTAGACTGGTGACGTCCCGCCATTAATCGGCTGTGATGGCACTGTCAGTCCTCTACTCGTGTGCGTGTCTTCATAATCCGGGGTGAGGACCTCATAATCGTATACGTGCAAAAGAAAGTGTGAATCGCCTTAATATTATTTTGCCGTGGTGTAGAAAAGGGGTCCGTGTTTGCACTTGTCTGGGCTATAGCGCGGGGAGGATGAAAAAAATTAAAAGTGCTCACTTTGACTTAAGGCAGAAGCGCAGTCAGCGTCTCAAAGGCCGGCACAGCTATGCACGCGCGCTGGCTGCTCGACTTTTGCTGGGCAGGAGACCACAGTTTTTGCAGACTCGTTCATGATATCAAAAGTCTCAGCGATCTTTGGAGGTCATTCATATATTATATATATATATATATATATATATATATATATCAAAATACCTGCGCCTACAGCGGAGAAGTAGTGTGTTAAAGAAGTAATGAAAAGAAAAGGAAACATTTTAATAATAACGTACATGATTGACATTGTCATGAGTGTTGCTGTCATATATATGCCTGCCTAAATAAGTCACCCTCGCTTTGCTCTTACTTTTTTACCGTTCATTTAATCATGGCTAGTGGCGGAAAAATTATAAAATGGAAGGAGGATGGCTTTACCAAAACAATTATTGATGGCGAATCGATTATTCATAAAGCTTGAATTGGTGATCTGTTTTTCTGTGTTAACCTCATATTTTTCATACTTCTTCTCAAACTAAGGTGGTGCGAGGGTAAAATGAATCGGGATGCGCTGATCAATGTAATCTGCTTGTAATGCAAAGTGTGATTAAATGCATTATTTTTAACGCGTTATGGAGCACATGCATCGAAGCTTCTCAGCTGTGCTTGTGCTAAGAAAAGGAAAGATTTTAAAAATAGCGTAACACGATTGTCAATGTGACCTTTTGTAAGTAGTGCCTGGAGGATTCAGTGTGGAGAAACTCTAGAGACAGCGTGTGTATTAACTTGTGGATTTTTCTGTGAGTATTTGGTGGCAGTCTGACGGTTGCTTGGAAGACGGCGTTAGCGCTGAGCTCAGCTCAGAGCGAAATTAGATGAATGGGAGGGGATATGATGACGTGACTCCCCCACCCGCCTTAACTGTCAATCCCCCACAAACACAGTCTCTCGGAATTTGCATAAGCACACCCCTTCACCTACAATTTTAACTTAGTTACAAAGTGATCAAAACTCTCGTTTATATCCTGTGTCCTCTCATTAAACTTGTATCCCGCATTACCTGTGGGCATGTGAAACGCCAGCGGTAGCCTGTCTATGAACTTAATTTAAAGTTTAGGTTTACACCTTGCTTTCTTTCCAGTAGCAGCACTCATGAATATGGTAGTATATGTCACTTTCGCCGCTTCTTATTGTTTTAGCTGCCTTCTCAATTATATAATGCATGTTTTCTTAAGCGCTTTTGGAGGTCTTCCTGGTTTTCTACGCACTGCGTTGACAGTCAGTTCACGTGATTACGTGAGAGGCGTGATGATGTCACACGAAACTCCGCCCCCGTCATTCCAGCTCAACTCCATTACAGTTAATGGAGAAAAATACCTTCCAGTTATGACCATTAGGCGTAGAATTTCGAAATGAAACCTGCCCAACTTTTGTAAGTAAGCTGTAAGGAATGAGCCTGCCAAATTTCAGCCTTCTACCTACACGGGAAGTTGGAGAATTAGTGATGAGTGAGTGAGTGAGGGCTTTGCCTTTTATTAGTATAGATATACACATATATATATATATATATATATATATATATATATATATATATATATATATATATAAAAAATAGAGAGAGATATAACTAGATTTCTCTCAAAATACCCGCGCTTCGCAGCGGAGAAGTAGTGTGTTAAAGAAGTTATGAAAAAGAAAACGGAACATTTTAAAAATAACGTAACATGATTGTCAATGTAATTGTTTTGTGACTGTTATGAGAATTGCTGTCATCAAGGATTTGATTCTCATTATTTCTTTCAATCAGGTTCATATTTGGAGGATGTGTTGTGTTCAAGTTACATTCCATGTTTGTCATCCGTTGTAAAGATAACAGGTTTCATTCATTGATTCCTTTCTTACTGCATCAATAAACAGCTCGACTTCCTCTTTATTTGAGACATCATACACTGAATGCACAGGTTTTTTTACACTGTCTTTTAGCTGGACATTGACTTTTTCCACCGTGTGCTTTGTTTCCACAGTAGCTGCACTAATGAATATGCTTGTATGCGTTACTCGCTTCATATTCTTTTGCTGCCTTCTTAATTGTGTACTGCGTTTTTTGTTTACCTCTCTTTGGAGCTCTTCCTTGTTCTCTGTGTACTGCGTTCACAGTCAGTTCACGTGAGCCGCTCGGAGTACATGCAACAAAGGTTCTCAGCTGTACTTGTCCTATCTCGTGCGATGTCCACGGCTTTATTTAATGTTAGCTAAGACCCGGCACTTAAAAGTTTCTCTCGCAGTTTTGCTGAGTTTGTGCCAAACACCACCCTGACCATCTCACCTTCATCTGCATAAGCACGGTCCTTCACCCGCAAATATTTAGCGGCAGAGTGTTTCTATTGGATTGCCGCTGACGGGCAGGCACTCAATTACGTGGGAGGCGTGATGATGAGGGACGCACCTCTGCCTCACACGGCGACCGAGCTGCAGGCTATGGCCAGTATATATGTACATAAGTAGGTTCCAGTTATGACTGTTACGCGTAGAATTTTGAAATGAAACCTGCCTAACTTTTGTAAGTAAGTTGTAAGGAATAAGCCTGCCAAATTTCAGCCTTCTGCGTACACGGGAAGTTGGAGAATTAGTGATGAGTCAGTGAGGGCTTTGCCTTTTATTAGTATAGATCATTGAATTAGCGATCACCACAATTTTACCATCTTTCTTTCCATGATAAATGTGTTGTTCGTGAAGATTATCTCTTCGGCGATAATTGGGAAAGCCAGCATTAGTCATCATCTGTTTGAACGAATGCTTTTTGAAATTTCTTTTAACGCTTTTTCTATTTTGAGTCCCAACATACTGAATCTTTTAAATGTGGTCTTTGAGACATATGTTTAATGACTTTGTACCATAATTCAGGATAAGTTTCTCTGTTTGTAATTTCAGGACAGACAAATCTATCTACATTATCAGCAGTTAATTTATTTTGCAAAATAACTAATAAATGCATGTGAGGTAAGCCACGTTTTTGAAATTCGATCGATCGTGTAAATGTATGCTCTGATTTGACCGAACACCGTTTCATTTCTATGTTGCATCGCTTCTCCGTTATCATAAATATATACCTGACCAAATTATGGTTTCATCAAAATTAAACTTGTCGTAGCTTTAACTGTTGCGGGACCACAGATTCTCATAGCGTATAGTCCATTTTTGTGTAAAACTACGTTTTGTGCATTAAATAGTATGATACAATACGAAAAGATTTTTGTAGACGTGGATATTTTGCCTGTAGTGTTTGTGGATTTCACTTTCACCAACAACAAATCTTTTAATTCTCACAGATACACCCCTTCATTCGGAAGGGACACTACTTTTCCCTGATTGCAACAAGAATTAGCCAAACTATAAGTCTCCGACTTTAAAACATTACAATATCTACATACTTCTGACATATCACCTATGTCTATATATTCAATCTCTTTTTGCTGATCTGTTATTTCACTGAGTAATTTCCGTTTGTGCTAATGTAATCTTTATCTTTTTTTGATACTTTTGATTTTTCCTACTTTCATATTCTTTAACTTGCTGTGCATGTGTATCGCATCAAAGTTTTTTGTTTTTTTTGAGCTTTTTCTATTTCCATTGCTTTCATAATCTCTAATCTGCTCTGCATGTGTATCATGCCAATATTTTTGAATGTCATTATGAAGTCTTATATTTCTGACCCGGATTTGACCTGTGAGCTTTTCAATTCCACTTCGTCTGGGTTGATTACTGTCCTTATTTTCTGAATTTGCACATAGATTATTATTGTTCTCTTGTGCATCATTTTTTGCATTTTTTTCTCTCCAATGCTTTCGTGTCTCTTTTCGGCACGCTGCTCTTTCTTTTTCGCTTAGTTTTTCATGTGCCATCTAGAACGTATAACATTTTTAAGAGCTGGTAGCACATGAAGTGTGTCTGCTAAAAGCATTCTAACAACGGAGAGGTTTGATGTCCGTGAACTTATTTTCAATTGTTTGTAAGTAGAGCGTGACGTGCAAAAGTCACCATCTCATGGGTCTTGATTCCTAAGGTTTTAATGTTCTAGTCTTGCGTGACATCAGTGTCTCTCTGAGATGATCAGTCTCGACCCAAGATTTTTTTTTATATATATAAAATGGCATAGTCTGATTCTAAATGAATGTGTTGTAATTTTTAAGATTAATAAAAATATGCAAAAATGTACAAAAAAAAACCCAATTGCACCATAATACAGGACTCAAAGATCTGATTCCTGAAGAATATTTATCCTTCCAAGTACGTGTTCCTATATAAATCTATTTGTGTATGCTTATGTGTTAGTTTACCTTAATGGTTTATCAGGTCAGCATTTAAATATAAGGGGGAAAAAAACACTTGTATCTAGGAAAATGGTGGTGTTGTTCAGTAGTGGTTCTTTACTACAAATCATCATTCTTTCCAATGTGTAAGAAACTAGCTGCTGGAGTTTGTTAAAATGTAAATGACTATCTTTATTAATAATGCATGGGTATGTACCTGATTTTACAGTACATAAAACTTTATAGTGTGAACTACATTTTGCAACTGTCACATAATCCTAAATAATAAATGAGTCTACTTCATCTTGTCTATTGTGCCCTATAAACTGTGTTAAACTGAAAAGTCCCTGTAGTACATTTTTTCCCCTTGATTTCTGAAGGTTTCTTAGGGGCTGGTTAGAAGAAAGAAAATCAAATGTTATTACAGTCTTATTGCTAATTTTCTTGGGAGAATGTGGTCATTATAAAAAAAAAGGAATATGGGGAAATCAATACTGATTCCTTCTTTACAAAGTCTAATGCTATATATATAGAATCTGTAAAATGGATTAGAAATTATATATACATATACTTATGTATGTATGTATGTATGTATGTATGTATGTATGTACACATTTTTAAAGGGAGGCCTGCTGTGTCCTCTCTTTGAACTGTTTTATCTGTTCAAAGGTTTAAATGCATTAATCTCTGACAATTTCAATCCAATTCAATCTACACCAACCACTGTGGAATCTAAAATCTTATTTCAAACGTCAACCACTCTCTCCCCATTATGTTATGCATGTGAAGCAGCATTGAATTACTACTGTTATAAGTGAAAGTCGGGGCATTTCAAGATACAATAGCTAATGCCAGTTTGTTCCTGTCATCAGCATTCATTGAAAGGAGCAGTAATATACTGTATGTTTGTAGGCATCAGTGTTGGGGAATTAAGAGTGATTATTGGGTTTCTTCTAGTGCCACAGAATAAACATGAAACTCCAATCACATACAGGTGCCGGTCATAAAATTAGAATATCATGACAAAGTTGATTTATTTCAGTAATTCCATTCAAAAAGTAAAACTTGTATATTAGATTCATTCATTACACACAGACTGATGTATTTCAAATGTTTATTTCTTTTAATTTTGATGATAATAACTGACAACTAATGAAAGTCCCAAATTCAGTATCTCGGAAAATTAGAATATCAATTAAGACCAATGCAAAAAAAGGATTTTTAGAAATGTTGGCCAACTGAAAGGTATGAACATGAAAAGTATGAACATGTACAGCACTCAATATTTAGTTGGGGCTCCTTTGACCTGGATTACTGCAGCAATGCGGCGTGGCATGGAGTCGATCAGTCTGTGGCACTGCTCAGGTGTTAAGAGAGCCCATGTTGCTCTGATAGTGGCCTTCAGCTCTTCTGAATTGTTGGGTCTGGCGTATTGCATCTTCCTCTTCACAATACCCCATAGATTTTCTATGGGGTTAAGGTCAGGTGAGTTTGCTGGCCAATCAAGAACAGGGATACCATGGTCCTTAAACCAGGTACTGGTAGCTTTGGCACTTTGTGCAGGTGCTAGGTCCTGTTGGAAAATTAAATCTGCATCTCCATAAAGTTCATCAGCTGCAGGAAGCAGCTCTAGAACTTCCTGGTAGACGGCTGCATTGACCTTGGACCTCAGAAAACACAATGGACCAACACCAGCAGATGACATGGCACCCCAAACCATCACTGAATGTGGAAACTTTACACTGGACCTCAAGCAACGTGGATTCTGTGCCTCTCCTCTCTTCCTCCAGACTCTGGGACCTTGATTTTCAAAGGAAATGCAAAATTTACTTTCATCAGAGAACATAACTTTGGACCACTCAGCAGCGGTCCAGTCGAGACGCTTCTGACGCTGTCTCTTGTTGAAGAGTGGCTTGACACAAGGAATGCGACAGCTGAAACCCATGTCTTGAATACGTCTGTGCGTGGTGGTTCTTGAAGCACTGACTCCAGCTGCAGTCTTTGTGAATCTCCCCCACAGTTTTGAATGGGTTTTGTTTCACAATCCTCTCCAGGGTGCGGTTATCCCTATTGCTTGTATACTTTTTTCTACGGCATCTTGTCCTTCCTTCTCCTCTCTATTAATGTGCTTGGACACAGAGCTCTGTGAACAGCCAGCCTCTTTAGCAATGACCTTTTGTGTCTTGCCCTCCTTGTGCAAGGTGTCAATGGTTGTCTTTTGGACAACTGTCAAGTCAGCAGTCTTCCCCATGATTGTGTAGCCTACAGAACTAGACGGAGAGACCATTTAAAGGCTTTTGCAGGTGTTTCAAGTTAATTAGCTGATTAGAATGTGGCACCAGGTGTCTTCAATATTGAACCTTTTCACAATATTCTAATTTTCCGAGATACTGAATTTGGGACTTTCATTAGCTGTCCGTTATAATCATCAAAATTAAAAGAAATAAACATTTGAAATACATCAGTCTGTGTGTAATGAATGAATCTAATATACAAGTTTCACTTTTTGAATGGAATTACTGAAATAAATCAACTTTGTCATGATATTCTAATTTTATGACCGGCACCTTTATACACAAGATTTTAATTTTAATAGCCTTTTTTCCAAAACTTATATTTGAATTTAAAAGTAATAGGCATAAAGGTAAAAATTTCATTGTACTATGTACATCACCTTGATGGAATGAATGCAAAGAGGGGACAGAGATAAAGTTAACACTAGAATTACCAGAGCCTACGAAAAAACTCGTAATTCCGTCCCACCTTAAACTGCTTCTTAAATCCCTTCACACCTCTCCACCAGCGTCCTTTGTCTTCTAAATGTGCTGATAAAGAGAAGCTAGGAGCAGCCGGCTATTCCAACCCACCACCAATTTAGAACGTGCACGAACTTCAGCTTGATTGAGTATCTGGGAGTGAAGTGGAGTTTTAGAGTGGAAATAATAGATCGTTATTTGGAACACACGCATTTCATGTCTGTTCCATTTCTACAGTAATCTGTGTCAACACATTGTTAAAACGGAAACGTTTTTTATATTCTAGTAGTAGATGACAAAATGTAGGCATAAACTATATAATGTATGAAGCCTGAAGTCCAAATAGCAAAGAAACATTTTCACAAGTATAACACAATTGCGCTTTTATTCAAAAATATAACTGCAGAAACAAAAGCCCTTTAACATGCGACATTGACAGCAGTTTATTGCAACTGCCTCCGTGGTTCAATAGACTCAGCCACCGCTTGGAGATCAAGAGGTTACGAGTTCAATCCTGCGCCCCTTCGTTTTGAGAAGTAAACTTTTCTTAGTCTTACTGTTTTAGAATAAAAGCATACATTTGATTTCAGTCTGTAACAGCCGGTGCAATTTATGATCCTTGTAAAGGTTAGCTTTTTTTTTTTATTCACTTTTCATTCTCTCAGTCGCGTTCAGAATCAATCCATACAACCCCATCTGACACGGCTGTTTTCACTAAAGACGCTATAGCTCTGCAGTGTACCACGATGCATACTAAAGCCAAACCACCCCCCCATCCCCGGGTTCTGACACACAAACGCTGGCGAAGCTGCCTTCTTCGTATCTCACCGTCACTTGCTTTTCTTTTTATTCAGTTTTATTGAGTGTTCCTGCCAGTCCCCGCATGTTGCTGTATGCTGTTTCTTTTGCACTCCAGGACATGCAGAGGAAAGAATGGTAAAGACCAGTAACTTCGGCGCTATATGCAATCATCAGACTCTCCCCATCTGCCCGTGTCGTTCAAACACAGGAACATATATTGGTGTAAAAGTATAACAAAAGTGCACTTTTTCCATCGCCTTTTCCTGTAAGAAGCAATGTACACACTTCTCTCTATGCTGTGGTTTCTATTACACACCTGAAAGAAAGAGACAATACATATGAACATATCCAGCATACAGCAACATGCGAAGACTGGCAGGAACACTCAATAAAACTGAATAAAAAGAAAATCAAGTGACGGTGAGATACGAAGAAGGCAGCTTCGCCAGCGTCTGTGTGTCAGAACCGGGTGGGGGGGCGTTAGTATGCATCGTGGTACAACGCAGAGGTATATCGCGTCTGTATTCTGTTTCTTTTGTACTCCAGGGCATGCAGAGGAGAGAATGGTAAAGAGCAGTAAGTTCGGCGCTATATGCAATCATCAGACACTCCCCATCTGCCCGTTGTTTTGTTATACTTTTCAATACTTTTTATACTGCTGAAATGGGCATGCTCAAAAAATACACGTGTAATGCCACGAAAAGTGCACGCAGACACTTCATTTTGCAAACAAAACAAGTGCACTTTTATTCAAAACTACCTGTATAACCGAAGAAAAAAGAAAGCAAGTTACAGTAGGCGGTTGATACGACAGCTTGCATGGTGCAATGCTAAGAAGTGCTGATTTTCATTTCGTGCTATATAAAATCATCACATTCAAATATTAACAGTTCCACACACCCAAGGACCGTCCTTCCTACATTTACGACACGTGTACTTGTTGCGTGTACACACCTCTCTGTGCTATGGTTTCTATTACACTGAATGAGCACCTGACACTGTACTTTCTTCCCTTGGGGAAGGTCCCGCATCAGAGAATTTCCAGTTCCTGCATAAATTCACACCCGATCTGACGTTGGTAGTTTTCAAATAATATTGCATTCGTGCGATGATATTTTCACATGTATTGTCTCTTTCTTTCAGGTGTGTAATAGAAACCACAGCATAGAGAGAAGTGTGTACATTGCTTCTTACAGGAAAAGGCGATGGAAAAGTGCACTTGAATAAAAGTGCACTTTTGTTATACTTTTACACCAATATATGTTCCTGTGTTTGAATGACACGGGCAGATGGGGAGTGTCTGATGATTGCATATAGCGCGGTTACTGGTCTTTACCATTCTTTCCTCTGCATGTCCTGGAGTACAAAAGAAACAGCATACAGCAACATGCGGGGACTGGCAGGAACACTCAATAAAACTGAATAAAAAAAAAAAATCAAGTGACAGTGAGATACGAAGAAGGCAGCTTTGCCAGCGTTTGTGTGTCAGAACCGGGGGGGGGTTTGGCATTAGTATGCATCGTGGTACACTGCAGAGCTATAGCGCGTCTTTAGTGAAAACAGCCGTGTCAGATGGGGTTGTATGGATTGATTCTGAACGCGACTGAGCGAATGAAAAGTGAATTAAAAAAAAAAAAAAGCTAACTTTTACAAGGATCATAAATTGCACCGGCTGTTACAGACTGAAATCAAATGTATGCTTTTATTCTAAAACAGTAAGACTAAAAGCAGTTTACTTCTCAAAACGGAGGGGCGCAGGATCGAACTCATGACCTTTTAATTCCCAAGCAGGGGCTGAGTCTATTGAACCACAGAGGCAGTTACAATAAACTGCTGTCAATGTCGCATGTTAAGTCGGCTTTTTGTTTCTGCAGTTATATTTTCAAACTAGCAGAATACCCGCGCTTCGCAGCGGAGAAGTAGTGTGTTAAAGAAGTTATGAAAAAGAAAAGCAAACATTTTAAAAATAACGTAAGATGATTGTTAATGTAATTGTTTTGTCATTGATATGAGTGTTGCTGGCATATATATATATATATATATATATATATATATATATATATATATATATATATATATATATACATATATATACATATATATACATATAAACATATATATACATATATATATATACATCTATACACATATATATACAGTTATATATATATATATATACACATACTGTATATATACACACATATATATATACATACTGTATATACAACATATACATATCTACATATATACTGTACTAGCAAAATACCAAGGCCAGCGTGAAATACCCGTGGATTAAATAAAACCTACACAATAACTATAAAAATCGTAATAAATGAACAATGAAACAGCGGAGAACCCGTGGATTAAATGAAAAGGCTGCTTCGTTGGCGAAGCAAGGAAAAAGGACTTTCTTATATATCGTTCGTTTATAAAACAGTGCAGAAGCTCTGAGAAAGCTGCTTCCTTCGCAAAGTAAGGAAACGACTGAAGAGACGGCAAGGCAGCTGAAGCGCTGCATTATGGGATCTGTAGTTTATTGTGTTACCAGTGCTTCATATCCCGGGCCATTAATAACAATAATACAGTATATAAAATGATCTCGCGGGCAAGATATAATTACACGCCGGGCCGGATGTGGCCTGCGGGCCTTGACTTTGACACATATGGAGTAAATAGAACTTGAAAAGATATATTTTTTCAAATGTGATCGCGCAATTCAGATAGAGTTGACGCGCACTACAGCCTGCATGCCTCAATAAGTCATCCTCCCCTCGCTCTTACTTTTTTACCGTTTATCTAATGAATACACTGAGTATGGCTTTACCAAAACAATCATTGATGGCGAATAAAGTATCCATTATTCGAGTATGTAGAGCGGGATGTATATATACATATATATATATATACCCGTGTATCGCAGCGGAGAAGAAGTGTGTTAAAAAGCTAGAAAAAGAAAAGGGAACATTTTAAAAATAACGTAACATGACTGTCAATATACAGTATTTGTTTTGTGAGTGTTACTGAGTGTTGCTGTCATCAAGGATTTGATTATCATTATTTCTTTCAATCAGGTTCGTATTTGTAGGATGTGTTGTGTTCAAGTTACATTCCGTGTTTGTCAATCGTTCTAAAGATGACAGGTTTCATTCATCGATTCGTTTTTTACTGCATCAATAAACAGCTCGTCTTCTTCTTTATCCGAGACCTGACACACTGCATGCACGGGTTTTTTTACACTGTCTTCCTTTAGCGGGACATTGACTTTTTCCAACGTGTGCTTTGTTTCCGCAGTATCTGGATTTATGAATATGCTTGTAAGTATCAGACGCTTCATATTTTTTGCTGCCTTTTCAATTGTGTAATTCGTTTTTGTTCAGCGCTCTTTGGAACTGTTGCCTTTTATCTGTGCACTCGCCAGTTCACGTGAGCCGCCGGTGTACATGCATCGAAGGTTCCCAGCTGTGCTGGTGCCATCTCGTGCTATGTCCATGGCTGTATTTAATGTTACCTTAGTCCTGGCACTTAAAACTTTCTCTCGCAGTTTCGCTGAGTTTGTACGAAACACCACCCTGACCATCTCATCTTCCTCTGCATAAGGACAGTCCTTCACCCGTGAATATTTACCCGTGGCAGTTTGCTATTGGATTGCCGCTGACGGACGGCCTTATATGGGCAGGCACTAAATTACAAACGCCAGCGGCAGCCTGTCTATGAACTTAATTTAAAGTGTAGGTTTACATCGTGCTTTGTTTCCGAAGTAGCAGAACTCATGAATATGGTTGTATATGTCACTCGCTCGCTTCTTATTGTTTCGCTGCCTTCTCAATTATATAATGCATGTTTTCTTCAGCGCTTTTTGAGGTCTTCCTGGTTTTCTATGTACTGCGTGATTACGTGGGAGGCGTGATGAGCTCATCTCCATTACAGTAAATGGAGAAAAACAGCTTCCAGTTATGACCATTATGCGTAGAATTTCGATATAAAACCTGCCCAACTTTTGTAAGTAAGCTGTAAGGAATGAGTCTGCCAAATTTCAGCCTTCCACCCACACGGGAAGTTGGAGAATTAGTGATGAGTGAGTGAGTGAGTGAGTGAGTGAGTGAGTGAGTGAGGGCTTTGCCTTTTATTAGTATAGATAAAAGCGCAATTGTGGTATTCTTGTGAAAATGTTTCTTTGCTATTTGGACTTCAGGCTTCATACATTATATAGTTTATGGCTACATTTTGTCATCTACTACTAGAATATAAAAAAAAAGTTTCTGTTTTAACAATGTGTTGACACAGATTACTGTAGAAACGGAACAGACATGAAATGCCTGTGTTCCAAATAACGATCTATTATTTCCAGTCTAAAGCTCCACTTCACTCCCAGATACTCAATCAAGGCATGAGCTGAGAGAAGTTCATGCACGTTCTAAATTTGTGGGGGGATGGAATAGCCGACTGCTCCAAGCTTCTCTTTATCAGCACATTTAAAAGACAAAGGGCGCTGGCGGAGAGGTGTGAAGGGATTTAAGAAGCAATTTAAGGTGGGATGGAATTACGAGTTTTTTCGTAGGCTCTGGTAATTCTAGTGTTAAGAAAATAAACGCTTATTTACAAACCCACTTTGCACAGCCATTTCATATACTGTGTTGTGATTTTTCTCCTCTTATTTTTCTTTACCAAATCAAAAAAAAAAAAAGATTTTATGTGGTACTTTACGTACTATGAAAAGAGGAGGTTTTTTGGTAATTAAGTACTTTTGATTAATACTATATTTTACAAATGGCATTTTAAATTTCATGTCTTTTTTTTGCTTTTTACACTTAGATTGAATAAGCGTTTTTCTCGATTTATTAATTATTCCCTTAATTTTTTTTTTTACTTCGCTGTGTTTAAATCGAGTAAACCCAGTTCTGTTCTGTACAATTCATATTGCTTTTTAACTGCATTTTCAAATAACATGAAAATGATTCATCTAAGTGTTTAACTGTAACACTGTGAATTTGACAAATAGTAACCCACTTTAAACAGTGTAAAAGTGTTATTTTTCTCACAGTTTTAACATACCTCAATAATTGAAACAAATCACTTAGCCAAGTATTAACCATTTTCTTTTGGTAGGTGTCAGTTATTGGAAATGTTTGAGCAATTGTTGGTAGTTAGACAAGAATGTCCTCTGCCTTTATGTGCTAATTGTGGTTGAGTTAGTAGTAGATGTCAGTGCGGAGGTAAAACTTTAATATTGGTATATTGCGCTGATTAACTGTATGAGCCAGAAGAAAAGCTGTGTCACAAACTTCAAGTATTTAAAATGAAGCTCTGTTTAAAATTGATAGATTTGGCTTTTAAAGAAATAAATATACACATAAACACACTCGCACACCAGAATAATTAAAATGGAAGAAACAGAGAAAATGTCTGACTTGGCAATGGTGTAAGGCATTATGCAGACATATTGTTGTTGGTATAAATGAGCCACAGTAATGTTTCTTGACACATGTCTGCTGAATAATTTGTTGGCTGGAAATACTCAGTGTTATTGTGTCAGAGAGAGGATACATGTCATTGTTCATAATGGCACTCAGTTTTGTTTTAATTTTCTCCTCCTCTTCTAACTCCAGGGAGCCCAGGGTGCATCCCATAACTGAGCTTGCCAGTTTAATTAGCTTATTGATTTGGTGGGCTTCTCTTAAAGTGATGTTACCAGCCTAGCACACCAAAGAAAATCACACTGGCCATCACATAGTTATAGAAGAAGTAAAAGATGTTGCTTCCAACATTAAAGGAACTTGGTCTCCTAAGAAAAAAGAAACTACTCTGGCTTTTCTTTTATAGCTCCTCTGTCTACCAAGACCAGCCCAACTTGTCGTTGCCGTGGACCCCTAAGTACTTGTTGATGTACACCCCCACCACATCCACTTGCTGAATAGGGACAGGATGTAGAGGCTGTTTGGTGTGGCAAAAGTCAATGACCAGTTTCTTGGTGGTGTTGATGTTTAGTTGCAGACAGTTCTTACTGAACCAAGAAAGAGTTCTCCACCTGACTCCTATACTCTCTCTCATCCTCCTTATCAACACACGCCATAAATACAGAGTCATCTGAAGATTTATGCAAGTGACATGACCTGGTATGAACATGAACATGGTATTTATTTATAGTCTAAGGTGTACAGAGTGAAGAGAAAAGAAGACAGGATTGTCCCATGTGGTACTCCAGTTTTGCTCACATCCATAGAGACACAGTCCTTGAGCCTCACAAACTGCAGTCTGTTTGACAGATCATCCATTATGCAGGACACCACAGGCTCATTCACCTGCATTTCTAACCCCTTATGTCAAACTAAAAAGACCTGTCCATTAACTTAGGGTCGTAACTTTAGAACAGTCTTGATATGAAATCTAAAGATGACAGAAATTCCCCAATAGAAACATGTTTTCTGTCATTCATATCTCTTTCAAGAACTCTCAGCATAATATTTTTGAATACAGGTTTTTGAGAAAGGTAATACTGCATGTTTTGTTTTAAATGAAGATATTGCTAATTTAAAGCAGAAAGTACTTTTTCTGCTTTTTGTGAGTATACTGTTAAACAGATATGAAGTAAGATGTCTATTTTGTATAGGTTGGATCGCCATATTGGGAGCGCTGTGGCTGCTAGTTCTAGTTGACGTTCAAGATTTTGAGATTATTTTACACAGAGTGGAATGGGCTACACTTCTTTTCTTTGCTGCTCTCTTTGTTCTGATGGAGGTAAGATTTTTAATTTGCCATCTGTATTATTGTTGTGTTACTTTAATAAGTAGTAAAAAATGTTTATTGTAAAATGATAAACTGAATTTATTAAAAATTACTTATGTATGTAATTATTTGGTAAAATAAGGGCTGTAACTGCTACTACAATGCATTCTCTAAAGAATGTAGTTTTAGAGCAGTAATGCTACAATTTTAGAATACAAGGGTACTTTAACTTAAATCCTTAAAATGAATTTGCACTACATCAATCTCCACATGGGAAAAACTCATAAAGGTAGCGGCAGCATTTGCAAAGTCTTTGTCACCCTAGCTCTTCAGACACAGGGATGGGGAAATAGGATTCTGCAAACATAAGGCTACAAAGTTTGTTGTATAATTGAATAGTCATTTAAAGGAGCTAGGTCATGTAAGGTTTCAGAATAGACCTTCAGAAATCGGGAATAGATTATTATAGCGTTAAAACAAACTCTAAATAAAACTTAGTATGTCTAAATTGCCTTTAGAAAGTATTTGCCCCTTGAAATGTTTTTCATGGTTTGTTCCAGTTACAGCACTGGATTTTAACCCACTGAAAATTGTATTCTCCTTAATTCAACAAATTTATAAATGTAATTTCTTGTTTTAATTAAGAAAAATATCCTGTCCAACTAGGCCAAACGTTTTACATTATTGGAAGAAATTTCAACTGTTTGTCTTCCTAGGTATGTCTGTGTGAGCTTTATACATTTAGATTTCATTTTTGCCCGTGCTTCAGGTCTGACAAATTAGGTGGAAAATGTCCATAGATATCAATTTTCAGGTAATGCCACAGGTTTTCAATTGGATTAAATCTGGAATATGGTTGGACAACCCCCAGTTGATAATAAAGGTTTGTCAGGGGTGTGTTCTTGCTCCTACTCTGTTCAGTGCTTGTATGGACTGGGTGTTGGGCAGGGTTGTGGGGTCCAGCGACTGTGGGGCATCTGTTGAAAAAGAGAGATTCACTGATCTTGACTTTGCTGATGATGCTGTGATGTTCGTGGAGTCAATGGAGGTTCTGATCGAGGCTCTCGAGGGACTGAGTGAGGAGTTTGAGTTTCTGGTCTTGTGAGTTTCTGGGATAAAAACCAAGATCCAGGCTTTTAATGACTTCTTGTACACAGCCATCAGCAGTGTGTCTTTCTGTGGAGAGAGTGTCAACCTTGTTGAGAGGTTTACTTACTTCAGCAATGACATTCAGTTCTCTGGTGACTCTTCCTATGAAGTCAGTAGATGGATTGGGAGACCATGGGTCAGTCATGAGGTCGCCTGAAAGGGGTTTGTGGTGCTACCAGTATTTTTGCAAACAGATGATGGTCCCCGTCTTTGAGTCCTGGTGCTTCCTGTTTTGCCATATGGTTGCAAGACATGGGCACTATCCCATGACCTGAGATGAAGACTGCACTCCTTCGGTACTGTCTCTTTGGAAAATTCTTGGGTATCACTGATTTTACTTTGTGTTGAATGAGCGGTTGCTCATGACCTGCATTGTGAGGGAGTGTCAGTTACGGCACTACAGCCATGTGGATTCACCGAGGGTGATCTGGCTCCCAGGATCCTCATCGCTGAGGACCTGAGCAGCTGGACCAGGCCAAAGGGATGCCCATGTAACACCTGGCTGCAGCAAATAGATATGGGCATTGCTGGAGGGTTGGACTGGGCCACGTGCCTGCCTGGGGGGGTGCCAAACAGGATCCTGAGCTGTTGTGTCATGTAATGGGTGCAGCAAGGCACCGAACCAGTGCATGCTCCTCAACTTGACCTGACCTGTAGAATGCTTTTGTTCAGCTTCATGATTTTTCCCCTAAACTCAGATACCTGGATGCCAAGTAGGTTTTTCTTCAAGGATTTGCCTATTTGTCTCCATCCGTGTTCTTCTGGATAGCTACAAGATTTTTAGTTTGTCCTACTGAAAAGCACACATGGAACATGAAGCTGCCACCCTCATGCTTAAAAGGAGGGATGGTGTAACCTAGGGCCAGACACAATTCTTTGTTTTTAAGACAAAAAGCTGAACTTTATTGTGATCAGACCACTACACTTTTTTTTTTTCAAAGGTTTCAGATTTGTCCCAGGACTTCAATGAAACACCAGAAATGACTTAATGTTGGATTTTTTAAGAAGTGTCTTCATTTAAGTCACTCTCCCAAACAGGCTGAATCTGTAAACTGTGAAAAAGAGTTCTCTCATTTCAGTCAAAAAGTCATCCAACTCTGTCAGTGTTGTAACTTGTCTCCAGTTCACTTCACTGATAATTTCCCTTGTCCAGTTGCTCGATTTGATTGGGCTTCCTGATGTTTGTTGTAAACCAATAGTGAACTATTCTAAATTCTTTATAATGCTAAAATTAAACTATTTCTACAGGAGTCAAAAATCCAATTTAATATTAATTTGACACAGCAAGAAATTATCTGTTGGTGGAGGGATGTGTGTGTTAGTGTAATCTAATAAGTCTGAAAGCCATTGAAGATTCTATTGAATTGGTGTAATGCAGATCTATGTGTGGGTACTACTAAGCATTTAGTGAGCAGTTTTTAGAAATACAGTACTAAGCTTGAAGTTGGAATTTGATTGTAATACTACTATAAACAATGTCCCTGTTGTTGATGATCTACTCAGAGGTCTGCTTGTATTGTTAACTTCCACATCATTTTAAGGTGAATGGGCAGAGCCACTATGTACATTTACTTAATTTTGACCACTTAATCCTACATATAACTACATTCTCCAAGTTAAATTGTGTAGCTCGTTAATTATATGTGACCAATGGAATAGTGAAAAGTTTGTGGGCTTCCAGGAAAATTGGTGGTTAGGCCAATCTACCTACTGGTGGTGCATGGGGGATGATGCGTTTCAAACCTGTCTGTCCCTCCACTAAAGTCAGAAACTATTCAATGAATGGAATTATCCATCCAACTAGCCATCCATTATCTAACCTACTACAGCCTAACTACAGGGTCATGGGGGTCTGCTGGAGCCCATCCCAGCCAAAACAGGATTCAAGGCAGGAAACAAACCCCGGGCAGGGTGCCAGACCACCGCAGAATGGAATTATGGAGACCAAATTTAATCGAACTTGTGTTCCAAAATACAAATAACTAAAGTGACATTAACACAGTGTAGCAGTTAACAGGCTTGTCCTAAAGGTGTGTGAGTCTGGATGCCTGACTGGAAGCGACCTGTCACACAGGTACACAGAGTGATGCATTCTACAAATATCAGATCGGTTCACACTACATCCTAAGAACTAAGTAAGATTGGAAACTTTCAAAGTACAGAACAAATAGCAGCCCCTGGCAAAAGATAACAGCTAGTCTTTGGTGGATCACACACCGAGAGAGAAAAAAGAGCGCAACAGTGAGTGAGAAGGATGTTTAGATATCCTAGCCATGCTATGCAGTTGAGAAGCAGCATAAGAGTAGATGTACGAGTTGTGTGTTTATGAGGTGTTTCACATTGCACATAACAGCAGCAAAGTGTGACTTGTGAAGTTAAACTTCCTGATATACTCTGAGATGGTTTATCAGTATTAAATATACATACCCATTGTTGGGCTTAACTGCTGTTCAGTGTTTAATACTCAGTTGTCACTACAGTATTAACAATTACACACTTTGTGTTATTTACTGATTTAAGTTCAAATACTGCATGTCATTTCTTCTACCTGGGCCTGGCAGGTTGCATGGTACATTTATTAATCGGGTCATATTTATCTTCAATGGGAAGAGTACTGAAACTTTTTTGCACTGATTGAGTGAGGGCAGAGGTGATCATGAGACTGTCAAGAATGAAAGGTGTGTGCTGGAAGTAATTACCTGATAAGGGCAAAAAGACTGCATCATCTATAAAAAGTAGAGATGCAACCTTCAGTTTTATAGGATATAAGAAATACCTAAAGGGAGTCCCACACACAAATTTAAGTTGTTCTAATTTTAACACTAATTCTGCAAATACAGCTCTCTGCATCTCCCTCTTTCTCTCTGTGTAAACAGCAGGACTCTGTGGCAAGGAGCAAAGGCCATTGAACCCTTTACTCTTTCAGCACCTTTTACAAGATTATACAGGATACTGTTAATTTTGGCCAGTCCTCTTTCCAGATGTTTTGTGAACATGGATAACTCTCACAAACATTAAACTATTTGTACAATACAGTTTAACAGACAGTAAATTATACACATTTTTCCTTCTGAATCTGAGGTATGGAATTTGGCTAGCATCTGTGTTCTAAACTGCTAATAAAATTAAAGGAACACTTAGAAATACATCAGGTCTCAATGGAAAAAAATCCAGCTGGATATCTATACTGATATGGACTGGGCAATGTGTTAGGAACGAAAGGATGCCACATCGTTTGATGTAAATGAAAATGATCAACCTACAGAGGGCTGAATTCAAAGACACCCCCGAAAATCAAAGTGAAAAGATGATGCGGCAGGCTAGTCCATTTTGCAGAAATGTCATTGTATCAACTCAAAATCATACTCAGTAGTTTGTATGGCCCCCATTTGCTTCTATGCATGCCTGACATCAGGGCATGTTCCTAATGAGACGGATGGTGTCCTGGGGGATCTCCTCCCAGATCTGGACCAGGGCATCACTGAGCTCCTGGACAGTCTGAGGTGCAACCTGGCAGCTTCTGATGGACTGAAACATAATGTCCCAGAGGTGTTCTATTGGCTTTAGATCAGGTGAGCATGGGGGTCAGTCAATGATATCAATTCCGTCATCCTCCAGGAACTGTCTGCATACTCTCGCCACATGATGCCGGGCATTGTCGTGCACCAGGAGGAACCCAGGACCCACTGCATCAGCATAGGGTCTGACAATGGGTCCAAGGACTTCATCCCGATACCTAATGGCAGTCAAGGTGCCGTTGTCTAGCCTGTAGAAGTCTGTGCATCCCACCATGGATATGCCTCCCCAGACCATCACTGACTCACCACCAACCTGGTCGTGCTAAACGATGTTACAGGCAGCATAATGTTCTCCACGGCTTCTCCAGACCTGCTCTCATCTGTGAAAAGCACAGGGCGCCAGTAGTGGACTTGACAATTCTGGTATTCTAAGGCAAATGCCAATCGAGCTCCACAGTGCTGGGCAGTAAGCACAGGGCCCACTAGAGGACGTAGAACCCTTAGGCCACCCTCATGAAGTCTGTTTCTGATTGTTTGGTCAGAGACATTCACACCAGTGGCCTGCTGGAGACCATTATGTAGGGCTCTGGCAATGCTCGTCCTGTTCCTCCTTGCCCAAAGGAGCAGATACCAGTCCTGCCGGTCGTGTCATAAAATGATTTCTTCAAAACGTCGAATGTTATTTATTTGGCACGGACATGCTCAAAAAATACATGTATAATGCCACAAAAAGTGCATGCAGATATGTCTGTGCCAAATAAATAACATTCGACATTTTGAAGAAATCATTTTATGACACGATTTACATTTATTTATTTACTTACTTACTTGCTAAAGCCTAAAGTCACAAGTAGTGTGCAGAGGGCATGCTCAAAAATGTGTGTAATGCCACGAAAAGTGCCTGCTGACACTTTAGTATGCAAGCAATGGTATGTGCATTCCGATGTAAAAGGGAGCCGAGTTTACCTCTGTTACAGCGCGTCTATGTGAAAACAGCAGTGTCAGATGCGGGAGTGGGGTGTGTTTGGGCTCGTGAACACGGGTGAGGTAATAAAACTGACTAAAAAAAAAAAAAAAACAAAGCTAACCTTTACAAGTATCATAAATTACACTGGCTGTTACAGACTGAAATCAAATGTATGTTTTTATTCTATAATAGTAAGACTAGGAGCAGTTTACTTCTCAAAAAAGAGTGGTGCAGGATCGAACTCACGACCTTTTGATTCCCAGTCAGCAGCTGATTCTATTGCGCCACAGAGGCAGTCATAATAAACAAATGTCAATGTCGCATATTAAGGCGGCTTTTTGTTTCTGCAGTTATATTTTTGAATAAAAGCGCAGTTGTTGTGTTAGATTTTTATCTTTTGTGAAAGTATTTCTTTGATACTTCAGGCTTCATACATTATATAGTTTATGCCTACATTTTGTCATCTACTAGTAGAATATAAAAAACGTTTCTGTTTTAACAATGTGTTTACACAGATTACTGTAGAGACGGAACAGACATGAAATGCGTGTGTTCCAAACAACGATCTATTATTTCCACTCTAAAACTCCACTTCACTCCCAGAAAATCAATCAAGGCATGAGCTGAGAGAAGTTTGTGCACGTTCTAAATCGGTGGGGGGATGGAATAGCTGGCTGCTTGCAGCCTGATTTTTATCAGCACATTTAGATGACAAAAGACGCTGGTGGAGAGTTGTGAACGATTTTAAGAAGCGGTTTAAGGTGGGATGGATTTACGAGTTTTTTCGTAGGCTCTGGTAAATCTAGTGTTAATTATATTGCTTTATACCAGGCAGGCTGTTTTGACCTTCATAACCTTCCAGATCACACTCCTCAGCCACCCTGGAAAAGTCTGTTCGGGGGTTCTGGAGAGGAGGGTCAGTCAGATAGTCGAACCTCAGATTCAGGAGGAACAGTGTGGTTTTCATCCTGGTCGCGGAACAGTGGAACAGCACTACACCCTTAGCAGGGTCCTGGAGGGTGCATGGGAGTTTGCCCAACCAGTCTACATGTTTTTTTAACTTTTATGGACAGAATTTCTAGGTGCAGCCATGGTGGTGAGGGGGTCCGGTTTGGTGGACTCAGGAATGGGTCACTGCTTTTTGCAGATGATGTTGTCCTGTTTGCTTCATCAGGCCGTGATCTTCAGCTCTCTCTCAATCGGTTCCCAGCTAAATGTGAAGCGACTGGGATGGGAATCAGCACCTCCAAATCCGAGACCATGGTCCTCAGCCGGAAAAGGGTGGAGTGCCCTCTCAGGGTTGGGAGCAAGATCCTGCCCCAAGTGGAGGAGTTCAAGTATCTCGGGGTCTTGGTCACGAGTGAGGGAAGAATGGAGCATGAGATCAAAAGGTGGATCGGTGCGGCGTCCGCAGTGATGCAGGCTCTGCATCGGTCTGTCATGGTGAAAAAGGAGCTGAGCCATAAGGCAAAGCTCTCAATTTACCAGTCGATCTACGTTCCTACCCTCACCTATGGTCATGAGCTATGGGAAGTGACCGAAAGAACAAGATCGCGAATACAAGCGGCTGAAGTGAGTTTCCTCCGCAGGGTGTGTGAGCTTTCCCTTAAAGATAGGGTGAGAATCTGTCACCCGGGAGGGGCTCATAGTAGAGCCGCTGCTCCTCTGCATCGAGAGGAGTCAGATGAGGTGGCTCAGGCATCTAATTAGGATGACCCCTGGAAGCCTCCCTGGCGAGGTGTTCCGGGCACATCAAACTGGGAGGAGGCCCCAGGGAAAACCCAGGACACGCTGGAGGGACTGTCTCCTGGCTGGCCTGAGAGTGCCTCAGGATTCCCCCTAGAGATGGAAGTGGCCGGGGAGAGGGAAAGTCTGGGCATCTCTGCTCAAGCTACTGCCCCCGCGACCATACCTCAGATAAGCGGAAGAGGATGGATGGATGGACCTTCCGTGTGTCCCCAGTGTTCCACATGTGAGCACTGAAGAAAGCTTCACAGTAAGGGCTATGGAATCATAAGGCAGTGCCATTTTAAGCACTAAATCCAATGTTTATAAAATGGCAGCCTTAATTATTAGGTATAAAAAGTCAAAAGTTTCCTAAAATATAGGTAACGTAAAGCTGCATTGACATAACCTCTACTACATACTAGAGTTAATTTTCACTGTACACATGGCATAGAAATAACCATACATCTGCTTTGGCCTATCTTGTGGGAAACTTGAGAGCGAGACTGTTGATTAAGAAGTCTTGTTTGAGGGAAATTTTACACAAAATGAGTCAGATGTTACCTTATTTTATTTTTTTTTTAAATCTACTGCCAGAGGTTTTCTCCTTTTCCCTCAGAGTGAATTATACTCCACTCCTGAAGACCCAGATTCCACTCCCAATGTCTAATATGGTTGACTGTGTATCTCAAATACAAATTTCTGCTTGTATTTGATGAGCCACCTTGCCAGCTTCAAACCACTTCATGTTAAGACAACTACTTGGTGAAGCTTTTATGGGCCAAAACCACCCCCGGGCCTAGTTCCATGGGATGATGGATGAGGATTATTCTGAACTGTAATGAGTTTTTTTGAATTGCTTTTTGTCTGATCCCATCAATTAATTGAGGATATGACAATTGCTTATTGCCTCTAATGCTAGCCTATTGAGAATTAACAGAAAATAAAGTTGTCTATAAGTTGTTTTCTATTTTTAAGTTAAGACTTGGCCCGACAAAATGCAACATCATTATAGATGGTGAGATTATGAAACAGACTGGAAAAGTCTGTTTAAAATGTAGTAGAAAAGTGAAAGAGAACATGAAAGCTGAGGAGACTGTGGTCAGTCAATAGAAAGTGATTGTTAGTTGGGCATCAGTTTAGTACCTCTGCACTTGAAGAAGGAACTAAAGTTCAGTCTTGGAGGCTGCTTTTTATATCTCATTTGTAATTAAATCCTAAGCCCATATATGAACCTTTATGAAACTGAGCAGAAGCCCAGCCAAACCTGATCATTTTCTTGTGTGTTTAAAATAGTTGTAGTCCTTCATGTACTTGGAAGTAAATCATGTTCAGCCCCTTTTTACATTCTTGACCTGAGCCACTGAAGATTCGGGGTACAGACGCTGTCCACTGAATTGCACAATCACATTGTTTCAGTATATCTTTAGCAAATAACTGAATGAAAACTAAACTAACTAAACTAAAAACACTTTTTATTAATAATGTTTCTGTTACTGGATTGCATGCATCACACTCTTCTACCTTGCTGTGTGAATCCATTGTCGGACAACTGGATGTTTCACTATTGCTGATGAATATTCCTTGAAGTTTAACTTGAACAAACCCTACTGGTTAGAAGTACAAAAACTGAATTATAAATACAGTACAACTGATTGTTAGAATATATGCAATATTTCAGTCTAAAGGCCATCAATGGTGCACTACTGAAGTTAATATGAATCATGCCTTCTCTTCAGAAGTTCTGCTTTAAGTCATACAGCATTTCTTACTAATTTTTCCTGAAATAGCTTGATTGCCAGCTGCAATGATTCCTATTCAGTTCTAATTATAAAACATGAAAAATCTGAAATGCTGAATTATAATATTCTGCTTCAGAATGCCTCATTTTTTAAATTTTCATAATCTTTACCCAGTTCTAAACATTTTATATTACACAAATTTAGAATCTTTTTACTTGTATATATTCTGGTGCATGTTTATTGAAGATACCCAGAAGAGCATGAATTTGAGGCCATATTCAAAGATGTGACCGTTTTAGATTAAAGCCAAATATGAGGAAGTTATTTCTTCCCAGTCATATATAAAATATTTATTTATTTGCCATGTGAAATTGCATTCTAAAATGAAGCATATTTTATATAAAAAAAAAAAGTATAATGAAGCTAAAGGGTACTTGACTCCCAGTGTGATGAAAAGCTTTAAAACTTACTGAATATCTCCATTTTTCAAGCCAAAAATTTGGAGTATTGATCCACGTCTTCAGATTACACACAGAGTGAAAAATAACATATCTATGTCCTTTTAAGAAGGAAAAAAAAACTAAAACCAAACCATTCAGCCATTTTAAAAGGAGACCAGCTGTAGGCATTACTTGGCTACATTCATCATCTTCTGAGTAACCATTACAACCCTCTGGATTGTTAAAACACACATGCTTCAGTGCAATAGAATATTGAGCAGGTAAATAGACAGGGCTGCTTGTGCGGCGGTATGCACTGGTACACCGTACATGCATTTTTTTTTTAGAGGCAGAGTACCTAATATAAATGGCTGTGGTACATCATGCTATGATAGCACCCACCCTACTCCTCAAAGCAATATATGAATATTAGCATGCTTGAAACTCCAAGGAGAACCCCACCCTCCATTCTTCAACATACAGTAATATACTTTGAGTTCAAAACCTCAAGGGAATCCACCTCCCTACCCCATGTAATCAAGTGATATATGGATAGGCATCCATCTGGCTTATCCAGACTAGGGTCATGGTACAGCTGGAGTGTATCCTAGAAATCATAGGATGGACGCAAGGCAGGATCCATCCCATGGCAGGAGGCCAGGCCATTGCAAGGAGAACACACACCCATACCAGGGCCAATTTAGGAAAGCCAATTTGCAAGTTTAATTAGGGTGAAGTTTAGTAAATCCAGTACAGATGTTTTAACATAGGCAGAGGAAGCTTAGAGTGCCCTGGCCTGTTCAGATAGCATCATGCACAAAGCTGGTATCAACTAGGGCATGGATGTTTTGCAGGGTCCCTTGGCACAGATTCACATTTAAATCACAATTTTAAATATACTTGTCCTTGGGAATGTGAGAGGAAAATGAACATAAAAATATGAAGTATGGGCAAATTATGCATGATTGGACATGAGGGTTAAACTTGGAGGCTGGATCTGTGACAGTACTGCTAATCATTTCACCACAATGCTATCCACTTCTGATCTACAGTATAAGCTAAAAACAGCAATGAACTCGTACCACAGTATGTATTTGACAAAACGGCACACATGAAAATAACAAATCTTAGAAAACAGACAGATTTTCTTGTAAACCAAAACAATTTGTATTCTATCTGTTATTACAATAAAAATCAACTATTCTTTTCAGCATATTGCATTGAAGCCCTTTGTCTCACTCATAACACGCTTAGCAGAATAACTGACATTTATATAATTTAAAAAGAAGAAAGTGGAAAGCAGAATGTGTTATGTCATTTGCAGATGTCAGAATGATGGGAAAACAAGAAAACAAAATCTTCAGTTTTCATAGCCTATCAATGAGAATATTTGCAAAACTTTTTTTTTGTTTTGTTTTTTGGTGACCTCTTGCATCATACTATTTATAAGAAATAAATCAAGCCTTATAAGAACTAACTTTAAATTCAGTTGAATGTAAAGAATATTCAGGTAAATGTTGCTGCATTTTTAAAAAGAAAATTTTATTTTTTGGGTTATGTTGAGAATGCTTGTTTGTTTCATAACCTAGTTCCAGAGAAAAAAAGTACAATACATTATTTTAACTGTCATTTTTTTTTTTCTTTAACTTTTTTTTCCTCTCTTAAACTTGAATCATTCATATATATTTTAGGCACTGGCCCATTTGCAACTTATTGATTACATTGGGGAACAAACAGCAATTCTGATTAAGGTAAAAACACATTTTAATGTATTTGCTTGGCAGACGCTTTTATTCAAAGTGACTTACAAATGGGGTAAACATCAAGTAACAAGGATGTAATAACTAATAAATTTACAACCATGGATTACAATTAATAAAGCAATTAAACTTATCCTAAGGAAAAAATTTACCAATTATATAAAATGTCACAATGCAGAGTTTTTTTCTATCAATCAGACAGATATTCACAGCATAGATGTATTTTCGATTGCTTCTTAAATATAAGGTGAGACAAAGAAATAACTGGGCTTGGGGCTTTCCTGGAAAACCGTCTGGAGGTTGGCCAAATGTGAATCTATCCATCTATTCCATCTGCCTCATTCATGCTTCTGCAATATGTATTAACTATATTATTTTTGCTCCCCATACCAGGAAGTACCAGAAGACCAGCGTCTGACGTGTGCAATAATACTGGTAGTTTGGATTTCAGCTCTGGCATCCTCTGTAATTGACAATATACCTTTCACTGCCACAATGGTGAGTATTTTGGATTGCAGTTTATAAACACTCTTGAGAGTGAAAATTATGTGGGATAACTTTTTTTTTTTTTTTTAATTATTACTTGTAGCATTATTGTAAGAATCAAACTCAGTCTTGGACTTCAGGAAGATTTAAATGAACATTTGAGTGATTAACTCACTAAACTCCTCTAACTAATCAACCTTCAACTACTTGTATATTAAAACAGTGCATTTTTAACTTTGTCTATCCAGTACCTTTATAAACTCACAGCAAACCTCCTTAAACTGGACTTGTGTGAGCTGGCAGTAGAGTATCTAACCATCAAGATATCAAACCTGCTTAATCCAGACACAAAGCCAGTCTATCAGAGGGCAAGACAAGCACCAATCCAGGACATGCCACCAGTGCATAGCTTGCCATAGTTCTGCACAAGTCCAGTCAATTTACAGTTTGCAATTAACCTAATTTGCACATCTTTTGAATGATGTGAATGTGGAATGAGAAAATGGGAATACTTAGAAAAAGCCCACACAGACACAGGGACATAGTGCAGTTTCAACACTGACAGTGCTTAGGCTGGGAGTTCAACCCAGACCTCTGAAAATGTGATGCAGTGGCACTAATGACCGCAGTTCCACACTATGCTGGTAGTAGAACATATGTAATAATTCTTGTATTTTAGTTTTGTTTATAATGTGTGTTTTTATCTATTGTTCGGTGTCCTTGAGTGTTTAGAAAGGCACCTACAAATAAATAAAATGTGTTATTATTATTATTATTTATAAAAATACCTTGAGGTATGTCCCTTCATTCCAGAGTAGTACAGTACAAAATGGGTATTTGATAATACGTTGGTTGAATGTGTAAAATATTTGGATTGGCTAATGAAGTAATTGTTTAAAGGAAACCATTGGAAATTCAAGCAGTCTTTACACCTGCCATATTTATAGTTGCATTTAGGGGTACAGAACTGTTTTAAAAGGGAATGAAGATAGCATGGCAATATACAGTATTGGTTTAGCATGGTTTGAAGTAGCCAAGGGTCATGTGCTACTGGCACATAATCATACTTGTATAGCAAAGTTTAGTAGATTACAAAGCATTGTTTGTTTTCAAACTTGAACACAGTAGAACTCCAGTACTGCAAATGTTAAATAATTCATTTATTAACTCATTGGTAGTAATCCATTAATAATGCATCAAGAAAGCAATTCCATAAAAAATGTCCCTTTTAAAGCTGAGGCAGCACTACTCATGTAATATGTATTTTCGTGCTGATTGGTGTGTGTGATCTAGTGGGAGATTTGCTTTCCTATTGATAAGGCTGATCATGTGTTTCTTATTGCATTTTGAAATAATGGAAGTTAACTGCAAACTGTGCCGCCAAAGAGCAGTTTCTTAGAGTGATGGTGGTCTGTTATACATCTGAGAGTTTGCATGCTGTGAGTAACATGCTGTGAATGTGTGAGGCATATTGAATCTAAAAAGATGCAAACTAAAAATAACTGGCTTATTAATTAAACTGGGCAAAACCAACATACAGAATTATAGAAAATGTTGTATTGGTCATCACAGAAGTCAAATGGTATAATTTGGAAATCATTTGATCTTAAAAACTTTTCAATTATTTTGGTAGAAATTATCACTTAGACTATAAATGAGGCTTGCTTTTTTTTTTTTTGTAGAAAACTAATGTCGATATAATTAACAGTACAAATATCAGTCCTTTTCCAAAATACTTGATCTGTGGTTCAGTTCTTTGCTGGAGGGATGAGTGTATATTGTGTGAATATTCTCTCTGTGTTGATTCAGGTTAGTGCGCAGTTCTGTTCTCCCCCAGTTGACACTCCAGTGCTTTGCTCAAGCAAAAAAACAAAATTTAAATTTTTTACGTAATAAATTAGATTTTCATTTTGTTTGAACATGTTGGACAAAAGTCTTTGTTCTCAGATGAGGTATCCTTAGAATGGCTCACACATTTCAAAAAAATGTTTCCCATCTGGTAGAAATTATTCTATTTCCCTAATAATAATGGGTACAAGAAGGGGTAACAAACATAGTAATTCATGAATCAAAATTGCATATTTAAAGTAAATCGCAGAATTAGAAAACAATATGTTCAAGAAAACATGTTCAAGATAATGGTACATACATTTAGTACAATAATAATAACTAGCCAACCCGCGGCGTAGCATACGCCGCATAATCAAGCCGCTTTTTAAATGATTTTTAAGCACAGAGGAAAAAATAAACATTTAAAAAATCCGTAATTTAATAAACCACCAAGAAAAGTAACATTGTAACAATGCACGCTACGAAGCAACATACAATTGTTCGTGACTGAAAACCGGAGGAGCGCCTTCTCCTTCCAAATCTATGGACGGGGTTGCACGGCGCTCGTTCAGTACGCACTGCCCGCTTATGTGCCCGCCCCCAACTCCCTACCTGAGTCGCTTTTGTCTGTGTACAGTCCACACGCACCTGTGAGTCACGTTGACTGTTAATTTTCCAAACACCGCCTCAGTCGGTTTCCACGTTGACTTTTCATTGTTCTTTGCGGTTCTGGGTGCTTTTTTATATATAATCCACCAAGTCACCCGACCGGGGGGTGGGATGGGGTTACAAAGGGCAGGAACGTAATCAGTCCGAGTGTATGACCCACACGTACTGAGAATTTCTCGTTCGTGGGGAACAATCGCAAGCCACGGTCTAAATCACAAATGGGGTTCAACGGCTTACCCACGCCGGGTAGACACACATTGATCCATTCAGTGTAGCGCTCGTGCATTACCGAACATGCAAGTGCATCACAGACCTGTTAATGCTCAATCTCATGTGGCTGAAACCCACTTGTCCCTCTAAGAATTTGGACGCCGACCGCTGTTGGGTCCTGTAACTATTTAGCAGGCGTGAGTCTCGTTAGTTTTCGGAAATAAGCATCCAAATCGCTCCACTAAGTAAGAACTGCCATGCGTCTTTTTTGCGTCCAGGCACATGGGTAGGCAGTGTGAATGCGTAGAGAGCGAGGGTAGACGCGGGCCGGTGAAAAAGGAGTGTTGGTGGGCAGGAAAACATCTTCCGTGTTCCTGCAGGAGCATCTAAGAAGACGCATGTTTGTCGCGGATGCGAATTGCTGTATGTAGCGTGTAAAACAGTTTGCTATGGTGCAAGCGGTCATGCGTTGTAACCGAAAACTCGTAGACTGCTTACTTCATTGTGTTTTAACCTCAGTTGTAAATGATTGTTTTAACGATCCCATGAGATACCCCTCGCAAACCGTTTCACACGCTGCATATGGCGATTCACCTCCGTGAGAAACATGCCTCTATGAACAGTCAACGTAGCTCGGAGGTGCATGACATGAACATGGCATTAACCTGACCTGCACCGCATGTGGCCTCCACGACAGACGAATATAAATGACGCCACTTTTTCTGTGTCCTCGCGTCCGACTTGGTGGGCGTGGCCCTGCGAGTTGTCGTCATATCCAATGGTCTTGGAGTTGGTGAGCGTGGCTCCTTCCTGCGTGCGCCATAGGTTGTCACTTGTCGGCGGCTTAGTGAATCCACGCCCCTTCCGGCGTGCTTTCATAGTTGTCTTGCCTTAGTGAATTATATATATAGATAATACATAGAAGTAAAAATTGATAGAAAATATATAATAATGCATAATACATGCAAGCGCAGGACAACACAAATTACTGTCACCAAGCCATGGAGAAGGAAGAAGAATTATATATGTATGTGGGAAAAGGTGAGGTATTAAATATTACCATATTTAACATTGTGCAAAGATAAATTTATCAGCCAAGAAGTTAATAATATTTCCACATAACTTGCATAGTGCAGTAGTGAGCAGATTGTGTCTCTTAACAATTTTTGTTAAACATTTTACTTGGAATGTCGCTGACAAAATAAACCAAAGATTGTGTGAAAATTGGCCTAATGGCTTATGGAAAGTTTTTTAGTTTGTTGTATTCAAAGAAGTAGGCCCCATAAGAGCTTTATGTAGTTTAGATATCCCACTTTTGACTACTACTTCATACAATATAGCCAGTCATCTTCACACTCTGGCTGTGAACATTAAATTCTTTAGAGAGGCCCAATGTTACTCATTTAGCGTACATGCTATGGACTTGTTTAACGTTATTTTATTTCCTATAGGTTGGATTTTTTTTTTCTGATTTATTTATTTCTGATGATAGGCTTAGCAGCCATGGAGGTGCTTGATGGATAATAAAATTATACTCAATAAAAAGGTTTGTACTAGCTTTACCACCTGAATGATGGGCACAGGCAAGGCATCAGTCTGCTTTTCTTACAGAAAAATTTGCATAACAAGTGTAACTGGCATAGATCAAAAAGCCTCAAAGTATAGTTAACCAAAGTTTAAATGGCAAAAGTAAATTTTATGAAGATGCTCGTAGTGGCCCACACATCATATTTTGTCTAGATTTTGTAGAGCACAGCCCATATAAGTTTAGTTCTATAACAACAGACATGATGGCCAAGGGGAACTTTAGGCCTGGGCATAACATACATAATGCATCAGAACAGTGCATTACCTGAAGACTGTATCACTAAGATGTTTTGTTTTGAAGGCACTTTGATAGGACACCTTAGGCTCAGTAGCCACACGATTTTAGAAAAAATTTTGTCACAATTTCATAAAGGTTTACATGCTCAATGTCCAATGGAAACTATTGTATGTTACCTGATGATGATCTGGCCTCTAGGCAGTCTTTGTTCTGGGGCAAGAACCAACTGCCATGTGATTTCTGGATTATGGTAAATAGTGTAAAATGATGTACACTGACAGAAGGAATTGTTTTGTCTCGAGCTTTGTTTCTTGACATCTTATTTTGTGGCTTTCAGTTATTCCTGTATTTCTTGAATTTCTTGTAATCTTAAGGATGCACTGAGTGGTATTAGGAGAGACATATCACATTTAAGATTTTACATGGCATTACATAATCAGCAAGATTGAATGGCATAGCTTAGCAGTCCAGGTAGCGTAAGTCGGAGGAGTTCTGGAGGGTGAAGGCCATGCACTTGGCACCCTGTGGGTAAAGAGAAGCTTGGTTCAGTTATATACCTAAATGAGAAATTTTGTTTAGGCACCATTAGAGGCTAACAAGTGGCCTGGGTTTCTGACCTTATGATTTTTCAGCTAATCTACATGAGCACACAGTGAATTTTCCTTTCTGTTCTTAATGCCATTAATATTAATTGTCCACCTTTCTTGTAATTATAGACCAATATTAGGCTATACCTTGCACCAAATTAATGCTTTTTCAAGTACATAATGTAAATAGTACAAAGACATTCTTGCTACTCTCCTCAAAACAGTTGACAAAAACAGGACACCAACAAAGTATCCTGCACACACACAGAAAAAAAAACTTATATATAATATACACACACAATTCTGTACAATATACATGGAAATATTTGTGTATACAACAGAGACACAGCGTTTATGCTACAATAGTTAATATTCTAATTGGCTGGCTGATTAATAACCTTTCAGTCTGTGGGTAGGGTTTTATTCCATTGTTTCAGGTGTACTTGTGGATTTGCTGCTATTTAAGTAGTTTTTCTGGCGTGGGTAACCATGCTATATTCAACATCAAAAAACAAAACAGAAGTAAACATTGAGCATATTTAATTCAAATTTTGGTTTGTTTCACTAATCTTTAATTATCCCTTAATGAATGTAACCAACTTAAATATAGAACTTTTTCTTCCAAAATGGCAGCTGCCAATACAGTAAATTTACTGCTTTACCAAGTAGATTTGCCTTTTCAAGAATAATTTAGTGAAATACATACTTAGTAAGAGTTTTTTTTTTTACTTTGCTCTGTGGAAAGAATTGATTAGGTATCTTCTGTTGTTAACAAACTTATCAATATATCTAATATACAGTAAATAATAGTAACTGCATATGTGAACTGAAAAATGAGAGCTTTTAGAGCTTTCCATTTTAAATTGACATAATGTTGCAAGTTTCTGAACACTACTGTACAACTTATAAAATTAAAATGTACAGTATGATTGGAGCGATTTTCCTATGTTCTTTATATCTTCTATTATATAATGCAAAAGGTAGTGTTTGTACAGTGAGCCATAGAATGTTTTTACAAAATAGCTGCCTTGCAGTGATTAGGGTAGGTGAAAGATCAGTTTTTTGACCTGCATGATTAAAACTCCTACAAGTCCAGTGATCTTTTCAAACGGAGACATTTTCATTGTATTTTCCCAATATTTAAAACGCACAAAGAAGTTCAACGGTAAGCAAACTGCTTTTGTTTGATTGATGTCTCCTCAAGCAATAGATGTCAAAGACCAGGCTGGGGAGTACACCTCATTTATCATTGCCATATCCAAAATATGCATCTCACTGCTTTTTAGTACCAGTAAATGAAAATTGCCTTGAAAGGAAAGTACTGAACTTGAAAATATCCAGGTGTGTAATACATAAGCATAAGCCATAAATATCAACCAGCTGAATCATCAGAGTTGTTTTTAAAATTGTGTACTTTGCATAAAACGAGAAACGTAATGAACAGGCAAAGTGTAGCCCTGGGATGTAAGGTCAACAAATACAATAATATAAATGAAAACCTAAAATGGTAAATATATGCAATTATGTGCCTGTGTATTCTAGCCATTTTAGAAGAACTGGATTGATGTTACACAACAAATGTGATTCTTTATTGGTTTCATGAGCAGAACTCAGTTAGAAAGCAAGCAGTTTCTCTGCTATCTTGCTTGACTTGATCTTCATCACTGCTTTTGCACCAGTCCATTAGTCAGTCTCATAATTGCTCTCCACCTTTGTTTAAAAGCAAGGCCCTAGAAGCTTTGTGAGGCAACTGTTCCTGCCTCTTTTGCAGTATATGGTAAAGATTACAGTAACATTAAGGCAAGAAGCCATTATTTTCTGGAAAAAGCAGAGACACTACAGTATAATATTTCTAAACTGAGCACTGTCCATTCTTTGGCAATGTCTTGATATCCTTCCCATAATAATAAAAAACATATTGTAGACAGGATGCACACTTAGAGGAGTCACTACTGTTCTTTTTCAGATTTTCCAAATGCAGCCAGCTGAAAAACTGTTCGCATTAGCTGGCATAACACTTGGTGCTATCAGACAGCTCAGAAGCTAACTTTACCTGTGGTTTTCAGACCATACGGTTCCAGATGAGCTCCCTATCAAGCTGATCAGAGACCTCTGGCCAAAAAATACTTTTCTGCTAGTTATGCTTATTGTATAAGTAACAGTGTACTTGAACAAAGTTTCTGGTGTGACCAATCCATGACCAGCAAAGAAATCAATTTGAAAAAATCACTATTTGTCTCAAGTTGGGAAGGAACTTAATCCCTAATGAACTCCTCCAGATAGCACTATTATTCCTTAAATGAACACTCAAGTATCATAGCAGAACTCAGAGTGGTAAATAGGCCCCTAATAATTTAAGTGTTAAATGTCTATAATTCAACCATCTTAACTGGAAGCCAATGTAAAGAATAGGAATTATAGGGTTGTACTTCCAGGTTTATGCAATGATCTTTGCATTTGCCATTACCTATTCAGCACTGGACACTCTGTCTCTAACGGCTTAATCCTCTGCTTAGTTATTAGGAACGTATGCACAAGCTCACCTTACATTAAGGTAACCATTTTAATCATCAGTACAAACTGTATCTATAAAGCTTTCCTCTGGGAACATGCACCCTCACCCAGGCGTCTAGTTTGGGAACCTCTGGATCCTGAATATAGACCCCCTGCAAATGAGTAACCTGGTTACAGAACCAGTTTTTCCACAGCTTCCCAGACAGGCTTTAGTTTTCCATAAAAATGCAGATATGTTCCACTGATGATATCTAGTACTTTTGTATCAGTCCTACACATGCCATGGACCCATTTGACATCACACCTGACCTCTATGCTTTGCCTTATGGATGTCATAACAGATTGATTAGACTCAGTCACTGATTCCAGGCATGGTTCTATGAATTAAAACATTTATGTGCATTTCTCTTAACAAAGTGTGCACTCTTAAATCCACAGTTATGGTAGATTTTCAGCAAATTGCAAAACGATACAACATTTGAATACGTGAACATACAAATTATGCTCACCACACAGTAAAATCAAAGTTTCTGTTTAACATAAACCAGTAATGACAATAAAAATTATTCACATAAATTTTGACAACTGAGAATGGAAAACAAATGGCAATCGATCATATTCATCAACATAGCAAACCACTGTGGTCCCATGGGCAGTTATAACAAAGACGCAGTTAAAGTCAGACATAGTATAAGAAAATTGGGACAGCTTTCTTTAAAGTTTTATATACAAGAATGATTCTGAAATCTTCCAAAACCTAGCTAGAAACCAGTCTAAAGACTTAAAATTTGATAATGTGGTCATACTTCCTAGTTCTAGTAATGATCTTTTCAGACAGCATTTTAAATTAGCCAAACACCACAAACAGAGTAATCTGAGCAGCCTGTGAATAAAGTATTGCATTAGTCAATTCTATTAGAAATTGATGCATGAATTATCTTCTCTGTATCTGGAATACTAATTAGCTTTAAAAGATGAGTTTTAGGCAGTCTTGTAATGAGTGAGATTAGAAAAAATTGAATGGTGTCAAAGAAATGCCTTGTGTGTCTATTCAGTAAAAATGTTTATGCCTCCCTTTTGTATGAATTTACTATTAAAATCAAAAATGCAATACCACATAAATCAAGTGAGTTGAACGGAAGAACTATATAACACAGAGTATATTGCTTAGTATTGCATCCCACCACTACCCCACACAGCCAAAGTCCAAACCAATGAAATACCTAGATGAAGAAAATAATTAAGCAAGAAAATCATCAAGCATGCCACTAAATGAGCCCAAGTGTGCTGAAATCAAGATGCCAATGTACTCCAAATATTAGAGCTTTCATTATCAAGACCAAGGGTTCTGTCGTGTAGGGTTCAGTAGTGACACTATTTCCCCCCGTTATATTCTTAACTAAAATGTTTCATGTTCCATACACTTACCACTCCGTGGTCAAATACCCAAATTCAGTTCAGCACTCCCTTGCCCCTTCACTTTATCTATAACCTGAGGCAATTGGACAGAGTGAAAGAACAGGAAGGAAAAAGAGCTACACATTTAGTTATGTATTTTAAGTAATATATTTTATTATAACTTGTGCCATGTAAGCAAATAGAAATGTGGCTTTGTAAACCAAGACCACACAACATGATAATGTAGTTTCAGGTAGAGCAATAACTTCTAATTGCATTTAATTTGTCCTGGTCACCTCATCTGCACAAACACAAGCAGCCTGCTTTCTTCAAGATGCAACATGGCAGGGAGATGTTTGCAAGTCCCTTCTCTTTATTGTCCCTTTGTAGTTCCTGACCTGGGACTTCCTGGGCCATTCATCAGTGGAATAGTACAGGCACAGCCTCTCATCTGAAGTAATTTTGTTTCATGTCAGCACCCTTCAAGCAAACCGCCAAGAAAGGAAATGAAATTGTTAAGTAGTAAACTAGCCGTGTCTGTCACAAGTGGCCAACAACTTGGTCCTAAAGTGATTTGAAAATGGAAAAACGGTATAACGGTTTCCTTAAGCTTTAGAATAGAGGGAAAACTGTCCCATCTTCCTTACTCTTTAACAATTTAAAAAAGTGAAATGCTAATTCTGCAAATAATGATACACAAAATATCTATCAACTTGTAAGCAACATATCTCAAAACACCAGAATAAACCAGTTCTCTATGGATTTCAGGGATGTCCCCATTAATTCAAGACATGGGCAGTTATAAGTGAATTAGATTTTAAAATGTGGTTTTCCAATTGTCAAAAGAAAAATGCTTTGGAGATTCCCATTGGGAGGCAAGAAATAATTTAACCACTAAAGTACAGAGCAGCACACAACGGTAAGTGGTGAGTGA
Source organism: Polypterus senegalus (assembly GCF_016835505.1). Lineage (NCBI taxonomy): Eukaryota > Metazoa > Chordata > Cladistia > Polypteriformes > Polypteridae > Polypterus > Polypterus senegalus. The sequence continues at coordinate 140,367,023 of NC_053155.1, read as the reverse complement.
AAGAATTGAAAAATCCAACAGAAGGAGAATTAGGGAATGCCTAAGGAATGTTCTTTTGATGTTCCATAAAAAGAAAAAAAAAATTGAGAGCTTGAATTAAATTTTAATGGTAGCCCTATATCTACAATGCAGCAACGATTATAAAAGACAGTGTCTAAGTGAAGAGGATACATGATTCATGGTTATCTGAGATTATAGTACTATGATAATGAGACACAAAGCAAACACTGTGGCTCAACAACAGCTCCGCAATGGACAGCAAGGCATGAAGTTTTCATTAAAAACATCATCTATCTGGTGGTATTTTCTTGAGACAAAGATTAATAGGACTCATATACCAGTGATACAGCTAAAATATGGTATCACTAGTGTCGTCTTACGAAAACCAGTGGGTCCATAAGCACAGGTGGGTCCATGCCTTCTGCCCTGGGTAATTCTTATTTTCGTTACTCTGTTTATTCATTTTATATGTTGTCCTATTACTGCTCTTTCTGTTACTGAGAAATGTGGTTCTATCTTTTGATGCAAAGAAAAACTGTTTCTAGACAATCAAGGTTCTATAGATTTCTATAGGTTTTTGTAGTACTAAGGTGTTGTACCAAGTTAGTCATTATGGATGTAGTGAGGAGTCAAGCAAAACAACAGGTTTTATTGGCTAACTAAAAAAGAAATTACAATATGCAAGCTTTCCGGGCAACTCAGGCCCCTTCAGGCAAGATGTAATGCTGAAAGTGGAATTCCCTGTGTGTTATATTGACACTAGGACAGATACAGTATTGGAAAACCTTTAAGTGAAACATCTTGTCTGTAGAAGTGGCGCGAGTTGCCTTGAAAGCTTGCATATTGTAATCTTTTCAGTTAGACAGTAAAAGGTGTCATTTTGCTTTTCTGAGCCTGAAACAGGGAGAAAGGGCTTGATGACAGATCTTTGAGAGGCAGAAAGAAGGATTTTGTCCAGTTTATTTTATAAGCAGATGAAATTCTAGACTTAAAGTAAATTTAGGATATGGGGTGTTGCAGGGAGAATTGCCTAAGTAGAGAAGGATGACATCTGCATATAAGGAGAATAAGTGGTTTGAATTGTGGGCTGTAATTGGAGTTAGCAATTTAGAATTGTGTATGACTTTGGCTTGGGGATCAAGCAATGCCTGGCCCGCTGCAAATTGGGAAGGGAGGCGAAATAGTGGAGTTAGTCAGGACAACTAGAGGGGAATCGGTGCAAAGTTTTAATCAGATTGACATACAATCACCCAAGGCCCATCCTATCCGTAATCTCATAAAAATTACAGATTTATTTGGTCTAAAGCCTTTCCCACATTGAGACAAAGGAGAGCTGCAGTAGTACACATACATTGTCAAAAACCTGATGAGAGTGAGTGAAGCCATCATCATCCGAGTTAATTAAATTACAGATTATCATTTGAAGCTGGCATGCCTGGATTTTGTCGAGGGACGGATAACTGGTTGCAAAGATTGGAAAACTTTTCTGAAGGCCAACTTTCCAAACCAGGAACCCTTGCAGTATTCATGTAAATTCCCCTAAGTTCAGGTATGAAATGGGAAGTGGCATTATATCAATGTCAATTTATTTATAGAGCACATGTAAAACATCTGTAAAGATGTAGCCAAAGTGCTTTACAATAACATCTACAACAATCATAAATAAATTACAGTACAAACACAATACATACCAACAGTAAATTGAAACAAACAAATGAGTATGAGGAAGGAACCATCAGTATCACTTAAGGCCACAGAAAACTAGAGAATAGAAATGTGTCTTCAATCTCCTTTTAAACAGTTCAATTGAAGGTGTCTCCTTAATGTAATTAGACAATGAATTCCACAGACGAGCTGCAGCAGCTGCAAAAGCCCTATCCTCATTAGTTTTGCACTTAATACAAGGGACAACAAGAGACAACTGACCAGTAGATCTAAGGTCTCTGGATGGCTGATGTATAACGCATAATTCAGATAAGTGGGTTCATACCCATGTATTGTTTAAAAAAAAAAAAGCAATATGCAAGGAATTATAGAACCATGTCCCAAAATAGGACCATCAATGAAAAACAAAACAGAAACACAACAATTCTAATTACAAAGTAGTCTTAAAACTAAATGACAGCACAAAGTCAAAGAACTTGCAGGTCTGATGTTGCAGCAAAACAAACCTGCTTGTCTATCTTTGCATACTTGCTGATATACTATTTGAGAAGAGCATTTCACCTATTTGTATGAATAGTGGAGGAAACTGTAATGCAATAGCATTTTATTATAGCAGTGCACACCAGGATCTAGGCTGCCATATTAAAGCCATGCATGCTTGGCAACAACAGAGGAAGTCAAGCTTACGTAGCTACTGTAAACCTGAGTTCAAGGCCATGACATTACAGAAAATTAAGTTTAATGCTGTTCAAAGAGAAAGAGAAGAAAAGACAGAACAGATTCCAGAAATACAGATAGATGCATATATAATACAGTCATGTCACAGATAGCGAGTTCATTACCCTATATAACCATAAGTAAAATAGGGAATTGAAAGCAGATGGACAAGCTGCCTCCCTACAACTCCAAATCATTTGTTTCTTCCTGCAGTAAGAGTTTTTATATATTAAAAGAAAAATCCATTAAAACACATTATAACCATAAATCAATCCAAAATTATATGGCAGAAGGAAGTGAGTTACAAATGCTGACTGGAAGACCAATATGAGTAAGAACACTGAGAGGTACCTTAACCAAGTCACATGTGCAACAAGGCAAATATTCCTCAAAATTGCAATGAATTAAAGGAGTACAATGTTTTTTATATGCCATATAAGTTCAGCTAGCAAAAATGAATGGACACTGGAAATATTTTTAGCAAAATGAGCAGATCAAATGCACACTAAGTTCAATATGTCCGGTCAAACAACAAGGCAAAAATAAGACCTGGAGACTGAGAAAGTAACAAAGAGAAAGTACTCATTATGATAGAACTATCTATAGCATCCATAACTTCTGAAGGGTAAATCAAATGTGAACAATTTCAAGGTTCATTTTTATTATAGCATGGCAAATAAGAAAAAGCTGAAGGCTAGCTTCTTGTGCCTTCCTGATAAGAGACATAGGCTTTCTTTCTTCTTAGTAATGGAACTAAAGTCTTGACAGAAGCAAATCCTAAGGCTTTTGGCCCAGATGCCTCAAAAAAGTAATAAGGTAAGGGAAGTGTCCAACCAACTTTGTATAAGCATGATGCACACACATTATTTCAGAGTTTAGGAAGTCCTGGGAACCATTTAGACGGGGTTATTTTTATTTATTTTTAAAGTCCTTCTTTCAGCCCTGCCATTCATGATCTGTCCCTCGGTTTTAGACTTCTGACTTCACTACAGAGAAACTTTATATTGACTAAGGTCAAGGCACCATAGACTTCAACACTTAAGTCCTTAACCATTTTAGATTGTTCTTCCTGAAAACATCATTTTGGCTCAAATCTTAGTAAAGTAAACCTGCAAAGTAATATTTACAGTGTCTATAAAGTATTTCCCCCCTTGGATGATTTTATTATAAAACACTGATTCACAGTGGATTTAATTTGGCTTTTTTGACAGTGATCATCAGAAAAAGACTAATGTCAAAGTGAACATAGATCTCGGCATAGTGGTCTAATAATGGTACTGTATAGCAGTCATGTTAAGGAAATGTGATTTGGTCTGAAAAAACATATTCATTTTTACTCTTATTTAAAGGATACTTGGCTATGTTTTCTAACTATAACTTCAAATAGTAGGAAGTAAAGCTAGCACAGTTACATCCCAGTGCTGAGTCATGACGAACACAATGCATAACTTCCGAAATTATGGATGGGTTACTATCTTGCCATTTTTGCACATATTAAAATGGATTGGATAGGTATGAGTTAAATCATACAAGGACAGTGTTTGTGAACCCAAAAGACTCTTCACACTTATGCAAGTAAATTTGAGTTTTGTATAGTGCAGATTCAGAAAAGTGTGAAATGTTTTACATTTAAAATATAAATTAAACAAATCTTTCAAATGTACAAACCAAAAACTATAGGTAAAAAACACCATAAAATGCACAAATTCAACTACTTTGTATATAAATAGAACCTAACCATATACAGTATATCTATTAATGTTATTGTTGAGCGATGGCCTGTTGACAGCTGAGGGGTGGAAAAAAGTAAATCTCCAAAGCAGGGTACAGTTATAATGCAAAGTCAGTCAGTCACAGGTCAACTGGCTGCCTGACCCGTCTTCTGTGTTTTACAGTATTACTTGCATTTATGCTAGGCAGTCTTTCATCCTTGGAATCATCCTTGCATTGCATGGTGCAAAAGTAGTTTTGGTGTCTTTCACATGGGCGGAAGAACCACTGGGTTCCTGCTGTGTAGCCATAGCAGGATATCGGGAACAGAAACAAGGTAGAGGATGGCCAGTAACAGTTCATAATTTTATTAATTAATCTTTTTGTAGAACTGACTGAGAAAAAAGATATGCAATAAGAACAGCTAGCCAGCTGTCACAATTGTAGTATGCTACATTAAAGTGGTGAATCTTCAGCATGGATTTAAGAGACTGAAGAGGGTATCTTTAATGCAAGTAGTCAGTTCATTCTACAACTTTGAGGTCCTGAAGCTAAAAGCCCGGATCTTCCAGCATTGTAATCATTCTTGGAATCTTTATGTATTTCTGTTTGTATGTAATAAGTTCATACAAGTATGTAGGGTTGTTTTAAGCCACTTAAAACTTTATACGTAAGGTCGAAGATTTTGAAATTGTCCCAAAACTAAACTGAAAGCCGGTGAAAAGCCTTAAAAAAATGAGTTATGTGGTTGTACTTTCTAGTTCTACACTATATGAATAACACATTACAGTAGCCAATTCTGCTAGAAATGAAGACATTAAGTTTCCTACATATTTAGAAACATCTTAATTTTATGATATTAATAAGCTCAAGGAAAACGGGAATAGACTGTGACTGCATCTGGCTTTGTCTTTTATAAATCTCTGTGGAGCCACCATATGTTTTTCTCCAGGAACAGTGGTAACTGGAGTTTATCTCTCTTCCATTGTCAGTTGGCCATATTTCAACTATTTAATGTATTGGATAGGTTTTGTTCAGTTAGGTTTACGTATATCAGTTTGGAACTGCTTTTTACATTTACATTACAATCCGTACATCACCGGTTTGTGGCTCAGGAGGCTAGCACAGTGCGACTGCTTGGATTGAGACAATGTCCTCTTGTATTAGAAGTCATGTTGGATAAAGGCCAGTAATGTTTCATCTGCTATGGGCATTAAGGCATCTCCCCAACAGCTTTTACCAGCCAAAAATAAGAATTGTACATTTACTTGAAAGTGAACACTTATTTTTAATTAAATATTTAAATCGATCAAAATGTATTTGTGTTTAGTGAGGTTTGTCAGAAAAAAAGTAGGGCTTCTGACTGCCTTCAAAAATATGTCTGTACTGCTGGGGTGTCTGCTAGCAGCGTACTGTAATGAAAGTTTTAGTCTAAATCTTTCCTGATTGCATATTGTATTTTTAGTTAGCCAATAAAAGGTGCCATTTTGCTTGGCTTCTCACTTTACTTCTAGCCTATAAGCACCAAGAAAGATATTCGGTTAGGGCATTGAAGAGAATGTCCTTGTGCAATCCAGCAGGTAAATGAAGTGGACAGGTGAGATAAAATCCAAACATTCAACTGAGAAGAGGATGTTTGCCAAAAAAGTTAAACATTACGCATCAGGTAAACCAGACATTGTCATAATCACCCAATTGATGCTTGATGACAAAGTTTATTTGAGAATGCTCTGTCTAAATGAGGACAAGCCTTTGTTTTAAAGAACATGTGGCAGAGCTACTGAAAAGCTTTCAATTCTCTGCAGTTATTAAGTATGTTTAGATTTAGAAGAGAGGAAGCACACAGCTTAAAGGGAGTTGGCATTCAGCAGGAGAAAAGGAGTACAGTGGAGCTATGGTATTCTTTCGCATGAAGCATCTCAGTGTGCATGTGTTGCAAAAAAGTGGATGATCTGCTTGACACTTATGCATATACAATATGATGCAGTTTGTCTACTTAACAAATGCATAATCTAAAGAGTAACATTCTTGCTCAATGTATTATATATTCCACAGTACCAGAGAAAGATTTAAAGATTCAGCCAAAACGGAGCAGTAATTGAACCCCCCGAGATGACCTAGACTGATCGTATAAAATACTGGAAGGCTATACATTTGCATTTCTATCTGCAAGGACTTTGATCCTGGTGTTTTAAAAGCAAACCATTTTGTAGGGTCACATTTTCATGGATTTTTATTTTTTTAAGCATATAAAGCAAGGCATATACATTTAGATAGGCATTTCAAGAAAAAAATGATTACATTAACAGCAGTAGTTTAGAACAAGTGTGCTCAAATTTGGCCCTAGGTCTACAGTGGCTGCAGGTTTTTGTCCTTACTCACTTGTTTAATCGGAAGCCTAGCCTTGTTGATAATGGGACATTTTTAATTGTATGCATTTTTTGTAGCATTTTCATTGTACCGCATCAGGCTTCTTGTGTATGAAACCTTGCTTGGAAATCTACAGTAGAGTTTTGCTTACACTAAAAAGGCAAAAACTGCATGCGCTCAAAAAAAAAAAAAGGGAATTATAAAACGTACACCACATACCATACCTCGCCAACAAGTCCAAACATCATTTTCTTTTAATGAGACAATGCTCTGTTCTATCACTAATCGTGTGCAGGATTGCCTTTCATTATAGATCCTCTCTTGTGGTCTACTTAATATCATGTGAAAGAGAAATTATACAAGGTGTCTGTAACGTACTAAACTTAACTGCAATCGAATCAAATAGACTTACTTACCAAGAAGCCATGCATCACACACTACATGACCCTGAAGTCTGCGTCCCACGTTAATATTTGATAAAAACAAAGAAATTGTGGGTTGAGCCATGCAGCAACATTAGTCAGACACAGTTCAGCATCATGTATTAGTTGTATATTAATTGAATAAAAGTGCTTTCTCTTTTCAAAACCAAATTCATTCTGTGATGGTGGCTACATTACAACATCTGTGTAGTAAACTGAGCAAATTACATTAAGAAAATCGGCAATCGCTGCAAATGGCCTTTTTAGTCTTGTCTTGCTCACCCTGCTGGAAAGGATATTGCATTTATCTGGGTAGCACATTAATCATACCATCCCATACAGGTGGCATGATGTGTCTCAAGATGACTGCAAGATCCCCTGACTGGCTCCCCAGTTCACACTGAGAAGTAGCCATAACCAAATGGCTCCTGGCTTTTCAAATCTATAGAGGAACCGCATCGGACAGTACTAGGAAGTCTAAATCCGCTTACAAAACAGTTTTAATCATGAGACAAAAATTCTTCACAATCACTGAAAACTTGTTTTAGCAAAAGAGCTAATGCTTCCTTTGCTAGCTACTGTATATTGTGTAACACACAATATTTCTTTTTATAGATAAAATAAACAGGCTACACACTAAAAGCAGTTGACACTAAGTGTATGCATTTGTCATTATTACCAACATTGGATACAGCTTCATTGATCGAACATGTCACTTAACCGTGATATAATTAGTTCAATAATGTTAAAATGTGATTGACATGTTATTGAAATATACAATGAAATGAGATTTTCTGTTCATTTCATTGTCCCATCACCTGGTGTCACTAAAATTCCAATACCAAAAGTATACATAGTACTTATGGATGGTCAAAACGTATTGTAACTAAGTCACGCGAAGTTCATATTTTAAAAATATTGACTTTTACATAAGACATGGATTACTCACTTTCCCAAGTGTAAGGAAGCTTTATACTTTAGGCTCCAGGTTATTGTTGTTTGTTTTTTTTTTTTTTTTTCTTAAAATGAGGATATCATCCAATTTTTTGTCACCCATAACAGATTATAATCTTTAGTCTTTCATTTTTTGTCCTCTTCCATTTCTTTTCAAATATTTTACTAAATCAGATATATGTAAATGGGACCAAGATGTATCTTGAGTGGCTGGCTCTTTTTCAATCTTATTGTTAGTTTAAATCTGGTTAAGAAAATAAGTTAAGAAACATTTAACTGTTGAATACAAAAGAAGCAATTGAGGGTTGGCAATATTAACAAGTGAAACAAAAGAATGTTGAATCAGCAATAATCACTTTCAACAGCAATAACTGCCTTTGAATTAAGAAGCTGATTTAGAACAAAAGCCTGTAGCCACTGTGGTTCTCCAGGACTGAACATGATCTAGAGGAAGGTGTCCCCACCCCAAACCAGGTACGAATCCAGGCCTGTAACATTTTAAATTATTTTTAAGTCTGTGTATGGATATGTCTGGGATGAAGATGTAGGAAAACCTAAGAATATGATATTCTAGAATTTGAAGCAACAGGCTTTAAACCACAGTTCCAATTTCCTGCTACTGTAAGTTTGTGTTGGAGCGTTAGTGTAACAACAAATTTGGATTAACGTTGCCTTACAAAAATCAAATAGGATTAGTAAGCTATAATACTGTTCAGAACATTTAAAAGCACACTGCAATAAAAACAGTTCATTTAGAATTAGACTTTTCTATAAAAAATGAATCTTAAATTTTATAAAACATCCTTTTCTCCTTCCATCCTTAGCTATACTAAAAAAAACTTATGTAGAAAAAAAAAAAAAAATACTACAATGCAACAGCAGCCTCATTATCACTATGACTTTAGCATTTCACAATTTAGCAAAAACTGTTAATTGATTAAACAACATTCCTTTACTGGAACACCCTTCACCCCAGTTGCAGTTTTAGAATGTGTTCACCCTGCAATAGACTGGTGGCCTATCCAGAGACTGATCCTGTCTTATGTCCTGGAATAGACTCCAGCCACCGAGTTCCTGATCAGGATTAAGCAGGCAGTAATAAACTTTAAACCTCAAGATTGCCGATGATTCACCTCCTATTACTTACTTTGTAACCTTCAGGACTAATGAAATCAGTTATAGTATTGTGATTGGAAACTACAGGGTGGGCCATTTATATGGATACACCTTAATAAAATGGGAATGGTTGGTGATATTAACTTCCTGTTTGTGGCACATTAGTATATGTGAGGGGGGAAACTTTTCAAGATGGGTGGTGACCATGGTGGCCATTTGGAAGTCGGCCATTTTGGATCCAACTTTTGTTTTTTCAATAGGAAGAGGGTCATGTGACACATCAAACTTATTGGGAATTTCACAAGAAAAACAATGGTGTGCTTGGTTTTAATGTAACTTTATTCTTTCATGAATTATTTACAAGTTTCTCTTTGTTTACAGCCATTGACATGTCGCAGAGGTTAACACGTGAGGAGCGGATAGAAATTGTGTTGATGTCTGGTGAACGCAGTAACCGGGTCATTGCAGCAGATTTCAATGCAAGACACCCTACAAGACCACCCATCTCCCATGCTACAGTTAGCAAACTGCTTGCTGTTTCGTGAAACTGGTTCAGTGTTGGATTTGCCAAAATGTGGACGCATGAAAACTGTCACTAATGAAGAAACATCAGTGGCTGTCCTAGCTTCATTCAGCAAGAGCCCACAGCGTAGCACTCGCCGCATGTCACTGGAGAGTGGCATTGGTCGAACATCCCTTCGGCGGATATTAGCTACTCACAAATGGCACCCTTACAAACTCCAGCTACTGCAGCATCTCAAAGAGGATGACCCAGATCGGCGCACTGAATTTGCAGAATGGGCAAAACAAAAATTGGAACAGGACCCTCGGTTTACGCAGAAGTTTTTGTTCAGTGATGAGGCAAACTTTTATGTGAATGGTGAAGTTAACAAACAAAACCACCGCTATTGGTCTGACACTAACCCACATTGGATAGACCCCTCCAAGACTGTTGGAACACAAAAATTGATGGTATGGTGTGGTATATGGGGTACAAAGATAGTGGGGCCATTCTTCATCAATGGAAACCTCAAGGCCACTGGATATGCAAAATTGCTACATGATGATGTGTTTCCCTCTTTATGCACTGAAGCTGGCACGTTCCCTGAGTTTTTCCAGCAAGATGGTGCTCCACCACATTATGGGTGTCAGGTCCGAGCATTCCTAGATAAACAGTTTCCTGGAAAGTGGATTGGTCGTCGTGGGCCATTTGAATGGCCCCCAAGGTCTCCCGATCTGACCCCCTTAGACATTTATCTTTGGGGTCATCTGAAGGCAATTGTCTATGCTGTGAAGATACCAGATGTGCAGCACCTGAAACTACAGATACTGGAAGCCTGTGCTAGCATTTCTCCTGCAGTGTTGCTATCAGTGTGTGAAGAGTGGGAGAAGAGGGTTGCATTGACAATCCAACACAATGGGCAGCACATTGAACACATTTTATAAGTGGTCAGAAACTTGTAAATAACTCATGAAAGAATAAAGGTACGTTAAAACCAAGCACACCATTGTTTTTCTTGTGAAATTCCCAATAAGTTTGATGTGTCACATGACCCTCTTCTGGAAAAAACAAAAGTTAGATCCAAAATGGCCGACTTCCAAATGGCCACCATGGTCACCACCCATCTTGAAAAGTTTCCCGCCTCACATATACTAATGTGCCACAAACAGGAAGTTAATATCACCAACCATTCCCATTTTATTAAGGTGTATCCATATAAATGGCCCACCCTGTATTATAAGTATTGCAAGTTAGCTTTCAAAATGTACAATTGTGATTATTAAATAAGTGCATTTACAAAAAAATTTACACACTGTTGGAACAGTCACTTTTCATATTTGAGATATCAGATGACGGATGCCTGCTTAATTGGAAAATAAGGAAAAGAATGGACTCTGAGGTCTGTTTTTAATAAAATCTATTTTATCCTTTAATTCTGGGCTTCAGGGTCAAAGTGGACTTTTTAAATTCCCTTAAGCGTTGTTTGTACTTTTTTTGAGGTTGTCTTTGAATTTTACAATCTACAATATATGAGATTGGGAGCATTAGTAACTAGCCTGATGCATTTAGTAGTTTTATTCCATATGTTTAACACCAATCAGATATGCTTTTAACAAACCATAATTGACTTATGTCACAGACCAAGGAATATTGGTCTGTGAAATCTTTTTTTTTTTTTACATGTAATGCCATATAATTCTTACTATTTACATTACATAGTTTTATTTGTCTTGGATTTTCACACATGGCTTTTCTTGGAGAGAAGCAGCAGCAATGTACATATCAGGAGGAATGGGATATTTTTGTTAAATTTATGAAGTTATTAACATGTGTTTGAAAGATAAATGCAAAGTTTTCACATTTTTCACACGTTCACGTGAAAATTTTAAAGCATTTGGATTTACCTCATTCTTGTTAATTCATAAGGAAAGTGAATTTAATTTTGTATTTGTCATATTAATAGATACAAAATGTCACTTGTGAACACTGATACTTGTTTTCACAGAAACGTCAAAACTGAACTAACCTCTTGTAGTAGTGGATGCTGACTGCCCAGTCCCTCTCTGCATATTCAACTGTTTAGTACAATTCAGTTTTCTATTATGACATGCAAGTCCCTGTCTTACACCCCAAAACACAAAGCTGAGTCTCAGTACTTTAGCAAAACCAGCTTTATTCAGCTTGAAACAGGAACAGCACAGTTATTTATTGTAGCGGGATCTACCACTCTCCTATACACAGACACAGCAATCAGGCAGGGTTGTGCCCAAGTAATCCTGTTCCCTGCAGTTATGTTTCTTGCATCACCTATCGACGGCGGGTGCTCATAGCATGACCGCTATCTTTTTGGATCTGTTGCCACAGGTGGTGCGAGCCCATGGTTGCCCTTGCAACCAACAGGCTATCTTCCATAGATATAACATATAATAACATATAATGTAGTAAAAATTCAAATATAATATTGAACATAAAAAAGAAAAACAATGTAATATGTGCACAGAAATGTTCCAATACTAGCTGAGGCAACTATTCTTTAAACTGCTAACAGGTGTTGTGTGGTTGTTGTTTTTTTTTTTAGTAAATATTGTTTAAGTATTACAAATTTTGTAAAGAAATATTGTTGGACATTTTGGCATTCTAGAATAGGAAGTCATGTTTATACAGACAATACTTTTTGTATACATCATCAAACAATTTTAAATGACTGAAATGCAGCTACATCATGGAACTCAAGTTCAATTAAGCAAAAAATGTGCAATTACTACAGTATTTGTCCTTAAGCATGCTACATAAAGGCAGCCAAGGAAGAAGCAGCTTGACAAAAAACCTTTTGCCTACATTTTTCTCCCAAAGTGTAGTGCTGAGACTTTAATTTAAAGTTGTGTTCATTTACTCAGTTTTGGAAGGTTTACGTAGCATAATTGAATTATTGGCGCTCCAATTTCTTATCGGTTCCAGGCTTCTAATGGACTTCATTTATTTCCCAATCTCACTTAATGGTTTCAATTTAAATGGACCCAATATCTGCATGTGACTAATAGCTTCTTTTTTGTATCACCGCTAAATTTCCTGATTTAGTAATCTACTGCTGATTGTTTTTGTATTTTACATTGTATATCTGAGGAAATTCATTGCTGTCATTTAGTTCCAAGATGGTGGCCAAACATTTAGTAGCCCACACCAGCAGGTGTGGTTACTATAGCCAGTGTTAAAGTAACCCTCAAAAGTGTGTATATGAAAACAGTTTATCAAATGTGTATATAGTTTGTTTCATTCTGTGTACTCTGTTGTATGTTTTTGAGTGCATGTGTCTTTTTGTTATTATTGTATTGTCAACATTCTGAAAGTAAATACAGGTAGTCTCCAGGTTACTGACATCCGACCTACAACTTCTGTCATCTTTGGCCTGGGGACGCTGCAAGCAGTGGCTGGAGGGGGGCGATTTTGCTGCTTGCGCAGTGTAGTGTGCTTCGGGCAGTCCTGGCGGCAAGCGAGCGGTGACCCGTGGTCCATAGTCACCGGGGCCACAGCTATTGCTCGTGTGCAGGACAGAGGCTTAATGGGGCGGTTTGCTGTCTGCCCACTACACCGCTGCAGTTACTGCTCCTGACTAGATGCAGGCTGGATGGAGTGGTGGGGGGCGTTTCAATGCCCGCCCACTACACACGGTTGCCCGTTTTCAGTGGGCGGCTGGTAATGCTGCAAGCAATGACCCAGTTGTGGCTGAACGGAGGTCATTGAGGGTGAACGCGGCAGCAGGGGGTAGCATTGTAGTGTGCTTCGGGTGGCTACCTGTTGAATGGGGGCAGTGGTGGGCAATTCACTACATGCCTTTGGCCACACTGTGCTCGTTCTCGGTTGGCGGACACACGCTGCAGGCTGCACACTGTAGTGGAGGTGACTGTGTGGTGGGTGGGTGGTGAACCGCCCCTCGCTACTCCCATTCAATTTCAATAGCAAGCCTGTTTGTACTGTTACATGCATAGCAGTAAGTTGTCTCTTGTCAGTACACCAGACGTGCTGATGAGGGATGCCTGCCTGCTGTGATAGCGTGTACAGTGCTGTGCAGAAGAGCTCTTCTTAACCTTTTGTCTTCACCCTTCAAGAATGTCTCTGAAACACAAATCTGATGCAAGTGCTGGTAATACAGTAAAGAAGAGAAAAATCACCATTGAAAATAAAATAGAAATAATAAAGTCAGAGAGAGGTGAAACTCCGTCATTCATTGGATTAGCACTTGGTTACAGTCGGTCAACAATAGCATTTATTAAAATAATGTACCTGTTCCGACTTGCATACAAATTCAACTTAAGTACAAACCTACAGTCCCTATGTCGTACGTAACCCGGGGACTGCCTGTAATCGAATTGTATTGTGTACACATGATAATAAATTTAAATTTGGATGTAATACATATTGCTATGTCAAAGCAGCAGAAGATTCACTCCCAGAAAATCCCTGATCAGCTATCTTATTTATTTAGCATCTTCCCATACATTTGTACATCACTTTCCTTGCACCATGCATTCTGCTAAACACCACTACCTTGTTACCAACCAGTTACTGGGTTTTGTCCTCTACTTTCAAGCATGTGTGATCTCCAGTCTCTGGTAGTTGGCCTCCGTTGTTCATTTTACTGTAATCCTATGGATTTCTTTGGTGACCTTTTGTAATTACAGTTCCCATCGTCTGATTTTTGACCGACTCCATCATTTAAACGTCTCCTTTTTCTGGCCCCTATCTGATCTCATATGATTATCCTGTATAACTTTAGCTAGGTGAAGATGAACAATTGTTTAAGGACTATGTACTTTTAGCTGTCCCTATCTGTCAACTATATCTAATATTTAATATGGTTAGTTGTTATCCTCTTATATATATTTTCCACTGTTTATTTTGAGGTTAACAGAGTGGAAATGTAAATGTTATTGTCATTGTGAAATGGACAAATTTTATAGGGTTGCTAACTTTTTTTTTTTTCTTTTTAAATAAAGATTCCAGTTCTGTTGAATCTAAGCCAGGATGCTGATCTGAATTTGCCTGTAAAGCCACTCATTTTTGCTCTAGCAATGGGAGCATGTCTTGGTGGTGAGTGTTGCAATATTCATTAACAAAGTTCTGATGGTTTTTATAAAAATAATGTAATAAATCTGTGTTTTTGCCTCTTAACCAGATGTGTTGGAGGTGCATGTCTGACTAAAAGTTAAAATATTCTGATTGTTCTGACTTAGCTGAAAAAATTAAGACAGTCTTTCTAAAATCAAATTTCTTGTTGAGTTGTAACCTTTAATGGGCATTAGCCAAAATGTATTAACTAAAAGACCTGCTGATATTAAGTTCTGGTATACTATGGTGTTGAGTGGAAGGGGAAAAGGGAGCCACCAGGAAAATATTCTTGCTGCTACTTCAAATTTAATGATAAAATGACAGGCCACCTTTGTATATAAGACCTGGAAATCCCATAGTACACTGTGTGTGTGTTTTTTTTGCTAATCCATTAGTCTCGTTTTTAAAAAAAGAGCACCATGTTTAGTCAGAAGCTGCTTCAGGCAGAAGATTCCTAGAAATGAGTTCTAGTCTATTTTGTAATGAATGTCACAAGCTGAAAAATAAAATACATGATTCTAATTTAATGGAGTGTGAAAGATTAATAACATCCCTACCCCTTGTCAGATTGTGAGTGAAAAGTTAACTGCAAAGAAAGCCAGCTGCTGCTTCTGCTGTGCATTCAACTTTGGAAAGGATTGGGATATTACAGTCAATTTTTGTTAGGGGATGAACCTAAATGTCTTATTAGTCCTACTATAGTCTAGTGGAATCGTCTCTCTTTAGGGTAGCTTTAGTCCCCAGTGTACTCAACATGAGCAAACTAGCAGCAATTTCTTCAAAGAAGGCATTAAAGATCTATTGTATGCCTTTAAATTGGTATGTTTCTAAGTAAGAAGACAACTCCTTGTAGCACTGCAGTCTAATTACTGTTACTCTGGCATGCTGTACTGATGCTGGAGGTGATGATATCATTGCTGATTGAGAGTTTTTTCATTTTTACTACCTCTGGGATATTGCCTACAGAAATGGCACCTCTTTGAGAAGAAATTGCATCTGGTGCCTGTAGCCAACAGTTGTGTTTTTTTCTTTTTTTATAATAAACGTGTCTGCAGAGTATTTTGGGGGAAAAAAAATACAATTTACTCTGAAATAAAGGGATATCTTCCGTTTGGCCTTAATGTTAAAATATTAGGATGTTGTGCAAGGAAAGCGTTAACCAGATGAAAAATTTCATTTGGCAAAAGAATGTCTTGCACCACATTGCTACGAATATAATTAATCTTTTGCAATGAGAAAATTGGGTGTTTGTATCCTTAAAAAATATTGCTGTTCTTGCTGGGGCTCTGCACAGTTTCTTTCACTTATCCTAATATTTTATTTAATTGCTTTCCTTCTCTTAGTTTTAGAATGCGTCCATATGAGACCAGGCCTACAACCACAATTATGTGTTGCTGATTTTGACAGCCTCTTGAGGTTCTGCATTTAAAGGAGTTGTCGTGCTTACTTTATTCTTGAAGCATTGACTATTTGTGCTTGATTATATTGTTTGTGGCACTCCACTCTCGCATAAAACCATCTTTACAGTTAAATTCTTCTATTTTAAGATCTTGTAATAGCAGTGAATATTTCTGGTGAAAGTTTTTATTTTTGTCTCTTGGTTTTGAGCTGTGAATCCTTTAGAAAAGATCTTGTTACAGGAATACCATTTGGTTTATTATTTAGCTTCAGTATTTCAATTTTGCTTAATGATAATACTTTGGTTTTCTATTTCAAGACATGATTTGTTATAGACAATTACCATATTTTATTACTACAATTTAGATTTAAAGCCAGTATCATTTAATGGTGGCCCACATGCAAGTGTTTCCAGCCCCAAGCCACCATCTAAAACATTTTTTTAGTTATAATACAATCATGTAGAATTTACAAACATCACATAATAAAAATAAGACAAACACAGAGGCTTTGCTCTGATTTCATTGAGCTTCCCGTGTTCCAAAAAACAAACAACCTTTTAATCAATCAGCTTTAAAGCTAGTATCTGATATTGTAAAGGGGAATTTCATGATCAAAAGTATAGTTTCACAATTTGTAACAATAGGTTAAAAAATGTTTTTTTTTTAATGAAAAGTACGAGCATTTTTCTCCATGCTTAGAAGATTTTACAAGTATTTTAGTAAATACGAATGGAAGGGCCTTCTTATTTCTACAAACAAAAGATTTTGCATTCTTTCTTACGCATATCTTGGTTTCTGATGCCAGAGTCTGTGGAATAAACACAAAATACCATAATGAAGGTTGTGGGGAATACAAACATAGTAACCCCCCATATACTTGGAAAACCAAGCACAGAAAACAAATACAATGTCTTTTCAGATGGAACTCGGGAATGAACTGAAAAATAATAAAATAAAATGGCAGTTATATAGCAGTGAGAAGGGGTATGTCTAGGAAAGCCAAGACCAGAAGTGAGGTCATCAGGAAGGATTTCCTTCCGTAGATCTGCAGGGAAAGAAAGAGAGGAAATGTTAGCTGACAGTGCCAACCCCCTGGTCTGGCAGATAATTACAATTATTCAAGCCCATCAATTTTTGAACACTGTGGTGTTACCGTACCCTTCCCCACCAGGTAATCAAACTGTTCAGTTTTTCTGGGCCAATCCGGAGACTGACCTCATCAAGTATATGGAGTGTCAGTGTCCGCTAAGGGTACTAAATACTGTCGTTTAACTTTGCGGAGTCTGTTAAAGGAACCTGCCAGTACCCTTTCATCATGTCAAGTGTGGTCAAATACTCCGCTTTGCCGAGTTGATCATGGAGATCGTCCAATCCCAGCATTGGGTAAGCATAAATTGGGAAGCCCGATTAAGCCATTGGAAGTCATTGCAAAGCCTCCAGCTTAGGTATGAAGACTGTGAGACTGGACCAGGGACTGTGTCTCTCCTCTTTTACACCGAAGTCCAGCATATGCTTGATTTCAAATTCCACCTTTGCAGATTTTGCCTCAAGTAGTCTATATGGGTGTTCTCGGATGGTCATCCCTGGTACGGTAACAATGTCATGCGGAGCCAGAGAGGTCCATCCGGATTTCTCACTCACCACTTTTGGGACAGACAGGATAACTGTTTCCAGCTCCTGTTACTGTTTGGCTGTCAAATCAGTGCTGAAGTTAAGATTGGATTTATGAGCAAAGAGTGAACAGGAATGTCCGGAGGGAGGGGTGGGGGGGACAGGTTGACCTGGTAAACCCATTTGCTCGACCGACAATTAGGTTGATTCACCAAATAGTCGATTAATGCTTTTCTCTCCTTAACTTTATAAAGGCCTTGCCAATGGCCCAGTAATTTAGAATGGGAAGTGGGAATGAGGACCATGACGTTATCTCTTGGATCACTCCCGGCATGACATGCCACTGTCATAACAGCGGGACTGTGTTTGCATTTCTTCCATATGTTTCTTTAGAACTGGATACATATTCACAAGTCAATGGGGGAAACTCCTAATAGACAAATACGCCCTATGCCGTTCTAGTGCATCAATTAAGGCCTCTATATTTTTGTACAGTTTACTACAGACCACCTGGGTGAGGTTTTCAGGGAGGGCATTTACAAGGAGGTCATAAACAAACCTGCTCAACAACCTTAAAGAAATTGTTGATATCGGGCTGTATTTAACACCCTGCTCTGCTCCAAATGTTGAATGCTTGCGAACAGGATGACAACTCTGGATTGAACTTCCACTCAAAGGCAAACTTTAAAGTTGATTGTTTTAGGTGAATTGTTTTCTTGGGAAATAGGAAAATTAAATATCAGATTTCACCACGTTGTCAGTTTGAAAATGGCAGGTGTTGAATTCATATTAATGGCACACAAGACATGGGAAAAGTTTTATAACAAAATAATTCATTCAAAGCTTTTATCTTCAATTATGAATGTCAACACTTGCAGAAAAACGGGCAGGTGCATGTGACTGTTCATCAGTGAATTCTACTTCAAAAAAAATGCACAACTATGCACAATTATCAATGCATGGTGATATACAATTAGCTTGACTCGCACAATCTATCACTCAACTTTGGATGTTCTCTGCCGAGACCTGAACATGACATGCAGCAGTTGTGCTATTTTTTATAGATTCAGTAATTTTGTCTATTGATATATCACTAATAAGCCTCAACAAAATGCCTATAACGCACTTCTTTTAATACATTATAAAGAAACTTTTCAGTGCACTTGTTATTAAAATGATTGTCAGTATCCACTTTCTTCTGTCATTTCGACACAGATCTCTGATAGCTTCCTGGCTAATCAGAAAAAGTTCCAGAATTGGGTACAACTGTGGATTTTGTTTCTTTCCTTTTTTTTTAATAAAATAGTGTTAATTTCCAGAAATATCTATTACAGTAGAAATATTATAATACAGCCATCAATATACACATTGTTATTACTGTGACAGGTGTTCTTTCAACTAGGGCTGAGAAATATAACTAATTTTTGATTCAATATTTACTGCAAGTCCAAAAGCCAGTATTATGATTTCCAGTTCTTTTTTTGTTTGATTTTCTGCAACTTCTTCTAAACAAAGTCTACAAAATCTCGATCACTCTTTCTTGGCATAACTAGGTCAATTCTGCCCATGTTGCCTGATTGTGGTGATAGGCATAGGGAGAAAAAAAATGGTGTAATAATCAGTAGAGAAAGTTTAGAACAGTTAGTGTTAGATCTGCTATTTGGAAATGGCTTGGTTTTACCCAGAATTAAGGGGAAAGCAGTTTAACATCTAAGGATAAAACCTATTACTGCATAGGAAAATTTCAGCCAGAAGATATTGGCAGAAGTTACTTATTGTATCGCAAAACATACTTTGTCCATTGCCACCACTAAATTCACACCAAAAGTGACACATTCGCACCATGTAAGTGCATTGGCCAAATTGAAATTGCTGGTTTGTGTGGATTAAAAAATGTTTTCTTATGGTTTTTAGTTGTTTTTCTGTAGCCTCCAATTCAACTCTCCCTTGTGTTGAAGTAATTTATATAACCAAGTATTTGGTAAAAAAAAAAAAAGACTGGTTGTGGGGAAAAAATGGTACACTAAGCTACAAGATGTTTCTAGAGACGTGGTGAACATTTGCATTATCGTATTTTATCTTTTAAGCTCAGTATGGAAGGTTTTGAGTCAATACAATTAGCATATTAAATTAATGACCCAGTAATAGAATTTATACAGTCTTCTTCTATAATTCGCTACCGTGGCTGTTCGTTTGTCTGTCCAGGATTTTAAATCACCTGTAGCTTGCAAACCATTTCACCTATTGACTTGAAATTTGGTACACATCCTATGTGACATCTACTATCTGCTTTTGAGGTGATGATTTTTATTACTATTTTTATTTTATTTTATTCTAGAATCAACTGTTGGCATTGCGCAGCAGGGCGACCGTGCGGCACATGAGTATGGGTGTCGTTCTCATCCCCTACCACCTTCGCTAATCATTCTTGAGGCAGATTGAAGACCTAAGTGCCAGCTTAAGTGAAAAATGAAAGAAAATGTACTAAGTAATTGCAACACAAACACTAACTTAATCCGTTCTAACGCGAAAAGATGCAGGCGAAAGAAGGGAAGCAGCGGGTCACTAGGGTGGAGAAAAGAAGTGCTGCTCAGGAAGCAGCAAGCGCATCAACCTCTGAGCAAACCAGTACTAAACAGAGAGAGAATGAAAACAATGAATGCTCAAATCAAGAGTATTCACTCCACGTTATCGTGCAGTGCACTGTTACTGGTATTATCATATTCTTTTTAGTATTTGTATTACCATGTATTATAGCTGTCCCATTACTGGATGGTTTTTAATGCAATTCCTTTTTTGAGTTGGCTTTTTTTTTTCTTTGAATTTTTGTTTTAAAGTGGTACAATATTTTTTTTACTCCTCTTTCTGGTAGAGAAAAGGAGATCTTAATTTTTGGAATTCTTCTTTTTCCCTTCTATTCTGACCAGAGCCTCTATTCCTGCATAAGAGAAGCTGACCTTAAGAATGATATTTCCACCACCCGTGCTTGACAGTAGTACTGTTACCGTAGGGTTATTAGTAGTTTTGTCTCCTTGTTAGGATAATTGAATTGGAGACTTGGTTGTTAAAACAACATTCCTTTACTAATTTGTGAAGCATTTTAGCCAGCTTGTCCCGACGCTATACACTTATGAGCTTCATGGAACATGGCTTTTCTCATCAACATTATGAGGTGGCTTTCCCTATTAAGAAGGTACAGCTTAGACGTCACTCTGAGAAGGCAGTCATATCTGATGGAGCAGTTGAATAGCATGCTGCTAAGTAGTATATGTTTAAATGTATAAAGGCAGAAAGAGCACACCTTTAATAACATTGTGCAGCAAATTAAAGCACTGAAGCAACTACTTCACATAAAGAAATTGGAACATGCAGGTAGTAGATAAAAGCAAATAGATCAATAACACTTGTTTGCAGAATAAACCTGGATTCAAATATCAAACAGTTTTTTTTCCCTCTTTCTACTTAATCAAAATAAGGGTATTGTATCTGAAACAGAATAGGGCAAGGGTCTCCAACTGTGGTCCTGAAGCGCTACTGTGGCTGAAAGTTTTCATTCTAGCCCTTTTCTTAATTTACTGACCAGTATATGTTGCTGCTAATTAACTTTCTTTCACTTAATTTTAATTGACTTTCTATTTAAGACAGACCCCTTTATTTTTTTTTCTTAATTAGCATGCAGACAATGATTACAAACAAAATGAGACAACACATAACCAGCTAACCTGCGTCCATCATACAATATCTGTAAATAATGAAAGGTGAATATTGATCTTCTCAGGTCCACAGAACATGTTGATGGTGCTCTAAGAAAAAAATAAAATCAACCATTTTAGAAATGACTGCTATGGCAGAAGAAGAGTACCAATAAACCATGGAATTAAATAATGGGTTTAATTAAGTACAAGAATCTGCTTCAGAATTAAGAAGCTGGTTGGAATCTGAGGCCCCGACTTAACTGGTCATATGTCGGCTCAGATCACATCTCAATAACATAACAGAAGTAAGACTGAACCATTTATTTGTGAAAGTGTTTGAAATGACAGCCTGCTCCCACAGTTGTACCCAGGAACCCCTGCTCGAAGCCATTCCCAATATCGTGTTCAGATGATTTAAGTGAAGAGGAAAACAAAGCTATGTAGCTGTCAGTGATGTGGTTGATTTGTGAATGATGTGGTTACCCATTTGAATCGTCAGATGCAGATCTGAGTGTGATGCATTCTTACACAGGCACTCTGACTATTCGCAGTGAATATACAGAGCTATCAACAGGCAGGAAGCCTAATAGCTAAAAATTGTGATTTTTGGTCCATTTAACTACTTGTAATTTACCTGATAATAATGTAATATAACTAGTTCTGAATGAAGATAATGTGTGCTGTACTGTATGCTTAATTTTCCTTTGTACTCCTTTTGCAATCATTAGCACAAATTTTGAATTTATTCATTTATTTGTAGGAAATGGTACTCTGATTGGTGCATCAGCTAATGTAGTCTGTGCTGGAATTGCTGAACAACATGGCTATGGCTTCTCATTTATGGATTTTTTCAGGTAATATTGTTTTTATACATATGCCATTTGATAATAGGAGGATGGTACCATTTCTTTTTTTCCTCTTCAATCTATCATTCTTAATATTTTTCCTATTTAACATTCAGTTTGTAACAGTTTAACACATCAGTTATTAATAACAGTCTTCTGACTTGGACAGTACATTTGAAACAAGCAAGATGTTAAAGAATGCCACAGTATTTGGAAGAGTAATCCCCTGCTTTATATTGCACTATGCTGCATCAGAAAGTCACATTCATTTTATGCTTATTATGTTTTGATCAATTTTATTTCAGTGGAAAACAATTTAAGCTGCTTAAGACAATCATATTTTGATTTTTCAAAAAAAGTGGCTGATTGGGTGTTAATTGACACTTGAGGAATGTTTTTAAAGTGACGAATGTGTTACTTTTTCTTATCAAAAAATGGATCAGCTTCTTCGCAAACTTTTTAAATTGTTGTATGTGATTTCTCATTATGATTTTTTTAAAACAAAAAAGAAAAAACAAAAAATGTAGCCCTATTTTAAACTTAACGTTTTCAAAATTTTCTAATTTTTTGCTTTGTCGGTATCTGGGAATGTCTTCTTTATCCAGACAGATGTACAATCCACTGATTTCTATATATAATGATGCTTAACTATGTGAAATGCAAAATTGTTTTTCAGCTGCAATAACAGCATCTTCTGTTCTATCTGGTCTTATAAAATAGTCGCAATTGAAATGCCACTAGTGCCCTTATTTGCTACTGACACGTACATTTTTGTACATTCAGCTTTCTGCTCATTGCATCAAGGTCAGGCTCCCTCCAAACCCCCCACTAACCCCCACCATGATTTAGTGGCCAACCATAACATACCTCTTCCTAGTCATTCTTTTCTTTCAACGAGCTTCCTGTGTTTCCCAGTAACAACTTCTATGCAGAGTGAACAATATCAGGTTATGGTGCATGCAAGTTTAAATTATCCACTGATAGTGTATGGAATAGACAGTATGTTCAGTATGTTTACATGGTCTCAGTAATAAAAACATCTGTCTGAGATTCATAAAAATTAATAACATTTCTGCAGTTGTGTTGCTTAAGACTCAAAAAGAGGAGATGTGTTTAGGCCATCTGGACACTTTAAATTTAATAATTCCTGTTGATTAATGTCAAATTATGTAATGCTATGAAACATAACCGATTAGGCTCCCAGGACTTCATCCACAAATGTTTTTCACTCCAAATTTGGGAAAATTGAGTTTGCTTTTAAATAATCAGCCAGCATGAATAGTTAAATAGTTCCATACCTTTGCTCCATGATTTGTATCTATGGATGTATAAGCAATGCATAAAAAGTGGTGTCTTCTCTCCTCTTTTCTTTACGTCAACATTTTAAAATTCAAAGCATGAACTTTGTGCAAAGTCCCAATTCTCTTTTCTTTTTTGTTTTCTTGAGTGATTAGTGTCTTTTGTGTTGACTGCAAGGTGAGTAATATTTTAACCTTAAACTTTCCCATAATGGCTCACTTGTTGTTTGCTCATTATGAAGTCACCTTGGCCCCTGAAACCTCAGTTGTAAGGAGATAAATTCTAAGTTTCTTCAGTAATACTGTGTAATTCTGAATGTGAATTGCATTGAATTTAATTGGTAACTTTACATGGTAAAACATCCTGCCCACCCTGAACTTCTTACTTACTTCTGTTGACCCAACAAAGTTGTTTTACCATTATCATGTTCATTAGAGTATGTCTTGCCTATACTTCAAGAATGCTCCTTACATTTAACATACGTGTGCTCAGTCACTGAATCAAAACCTGTTATTTCTTTATTTCTTTGGTTCATGAATCCCTTGTGATTTTTTTTTTTTTTGACACGTGTTTTTTTTTGCCTTTCCTTCTCATCATTGTTTAACTATGATCATGTTTGAGTTATGTAGCAGCATTATGTTTTACCGTAGCTGTGAAACATTTTAAACTTCTCAAAATGAACTGTAGAAAAAAAATCAGTAAGGAATATTCAGTTCTGGCATTCAATAATAAACATACTTTATATCATTCATAAAAAAGCTTTCAAAATACTTAGTTGAGTTCAGTTACATTGGGGGATACATTTGATCATTTAAAATGACACGATCATGACTATACAATAGAATAATTACATGATAATATAGAGTTGGAACTACTTTTTTTTATCCAATGCCTTATTGTGAGGTTTAGCAGGCAAGTGTGAAGTTTGCCCATTTTCTAATTTTCTAGTATAGTCGCAATGTTGTAATGGAATTGTGGTGATCATGTTGGAAGGGTATGGTTATGTATGTGCTTAGTGGGGTGCACGGTGCAAATGCACTGGTATGTGACATCACAGCTAATTTTTCTCTGATGAAATGAGCTTGGAATTTTGAGCAAATCATTTGTATGAAAATGTGCTATATAAATAAATGTTATGTTTGTTTTTTTTTATCTTTTTCTTTTTGAGCACCTTCTTGTTCCCTAGGAACTACTTGACTTAGGCACAGAAGAGGAGCTTTTAGGGAAAGACTGAGGGTGAAGGAAAAATAATTTCTACATAACCAAACAAATCCTTATGAGTTTAATCATAAGGGCACTGGTGTAGCTCTTTTTCTCAGGTTAATGAGTAGGGCTTGAAAGAGATTCATTTAATTTCAGACTCAGTTGTGTTTAAGACGTTCTACTGTATAAATTGTTTAGTGCCCCATGTTCCACAGTGCCAATGTGCTCAATATACATTTTAAAGTAATTTATGGACACAGTGAGTATGCTATGGAGGCATTGCCTTCAGAAGACAAGCTGAAATAAGTGTGCATAAGATGCTATACAGGGTCAAATATGTCAAGAATGAAGTAAGGAAACCACAGATCCAAAATAGAGCTACCATGCACAGATAAACATGCATGTTAAGATTTAGAGAAACTTTATGGTTTCTCTAATTAGTGTTGTTTTACCTCTGTTTTTATCTTGCTTTGCCTTTGTTTAAACTTTATGTAGCACTTTGAGATTTACTGCAAATGTAAAGTGCCCTATATATAAAACTAGCAAAATACCCGGCTTCGCAGCGGAGAAGTAGTGTGTTAAAGAAGCAATGAAAAAGAAAAGGAAACATTTTGAAAATAACGTAACATGATTGTCAATGTAATTGTTTTGTCACTGTTGTGAGTGATGAGTGGTGTTGTCATATATATATATATATATATATATATATATATATATATATATATATATATATATATATATATATATATATATACTAGCAGAATACCAACCAGCGAGAAGAAGTGTGTTAAAGAAGGTACTAAAAAGAAAAGGAAAAATTTTAAAAATAACGTAACATGATTGTTAATGTAATTGTTTTGTCATTGATATGAGTGTTGTTCTCATATCTATCTATCTATATCTATATATATATAGATAGATAGATAGATAGAGATATAGAGATATAGATATATATATATCTGTCAATGTAATTGTTTTGTCACTGTTATAATGAGTGTCGCTGTGATATATATATATATATATATATATATATAGATATATATAATATATATATAGCAAAATAGCCGCTTCAGCGATGTCATGTGTTAAAGAAGTTATGAAAAAGAAAAGGAAACATTTTAAAAATAATGTAACATGATTGTCAAAGTAATTGTTTTGTGTATTTGGTGGCAGCATCACAAAGTTATTTTCGTCTAACTGCATCAGAAAATGTACCACGACGTCTGACACGCCTCCTTTTTACTGTTTTCTCACAGCTTGGATTGCTGCTGTCATATACACACACACACACACACACACATACATACATACATACATACATACATACATACATACATACATACATACATACATACATATCTACATACATACATACATATCTACATCATATATACACACACATACATACATACACACACACAAATTATATATATGTATACATATACTTGTGTGTATGTTTGTATGTGTCTATATGTGTGTGTATAGCTTTGTTCACTGAGTGCAAGGGAAAAATAATAAAATATAGTCTATAAGTTATTAAACAGTAAAACATTAACGTTTTAAGAAGTACAGGTACATTGAGCTGCGGTGGGTTGGCACCCTGCCCAGGATTGGTTCCTGCCTTGTGCCCTGTGTTGGCTGGGATTGGCTCTAGCAGACCCCCGTGACCCTGTATTCGGATTCAGCGGGTTAGAAAATGGATGGATGGAGGTACATTGAGCACTACTGGAGTGGTTGTGGGTAAACTACATTTTAAAGACTGTGTAACACAACAGGTAAGTAACTAACAGCAGCTAAAATGTATATGGATCATCTCGTAGATCCCTTTTGAAAGGCGCTACACGACGGCTGTGGTATAGAAATTACATTTTCTATGTGAACGTCCAAATTTGTGCCTCTGGTAATGTGCCTTACCGGCAATTAAAGAAAATTAGTTTTGTGTCCTCTGCCGTGTTAAGAGAGAAAGGCTTTGGTTTGGGATAAAAGGAAAAAAGGTGTAAAGAAAGGAAAGTTGCCTTTTTCTTTTATATAGTATAGAGAGATGTGTTCGCTGACGTTATGATCGCCTTTTCGGGACAGTCGGGTCTTGTGTAGACTGGTGAGACGTCCCTGCCATTAATCAGCTGTGATGGCACTGTCAGCCCTCCACTCCTGTGCGTATCTTCATAATCCGAGCTGAGGACCTCATAATCGTATACGTGCAAAAGAAAGTGTGAATCGCCTTAATATTATTTTGCCGTAGTGTATAAAAGGGTCCCGTGTTTGCACTTGCCTGGGCTATAGCGCAGGGGGGGGAAGAAAAAAATTAAAAGTGCTCACTTTGACTTAAGGCAGAAGCACAGTCAGCGTCTCAAAGGCCGGCACAGCTATGCGCAGCGCGCTGGCTGCTCGACTTTTGCTGGGCAGGAGACCCCAGTTTTGTACACACGCTCATGATATCAAAAGTCTCAGCTCTTTGGAGGTAATTCATATATTATATATATAGCAAAATACCTGCGCCGCAGCGAGAAGTAGTGTGTTAAAGAAGTAATGAAAAAGAAAAGGAAACATTTTAATAATAACGTAACATGATTGACATTGTCATGAGTGTTGCTGTCATATATATTCCTGCCTAAATAAGTCACCCTCGCTTTTCTCTTACTTTGTTACCGTTCATTTAATCATGGCTAGTGGCGGAAAAATTATAAAATGGAAGGAGGATGGCTTTACCAAAACAATTATTGATGGCGAATCGATTATTCATAAAGCTTGAATTGGTGATCTGTTTTTCTGTGTTAACCTCATATTTTTTCATACTTCTTCTCAAACTAAGGTGGTGCGAGGGTAAAATGAATCGGGGTGCGCTGATCAATGTAATCGGTGTACCAGGAAATCATGCATTGACAAAAGCTCCCCTTTGCTTGTAATGCAAAGTGTGATTAAATGCATTATTTTTTAACGCGTTATGGAGCACATGCATCGAAGCTTCTCAGCTGTGCTTGTGCTAAGAAAATGAAAGATTTTAAACATAACGTAACACGATTGTCAATGTAACCTTTTTTAAGTAGTGCCTGGAGGATTCAGTGTGAAGAAACTCTAGAGACAGAGTGTGTATTAACTTGTGAATTTTTCTGTGAGTATTTGGTAGCAGTGTGATTAGCCGCGGAGCTCAGCTCAGAGCAAAATGAGGTAAATGGGAGGGGTGATGATGACGTGACTCCCCCACCCGCCTTAACTGTCAATCCCCCACAAACACAGTCTCTCGGAATTTGCATAAGCACACCCCTTCACCTGCAATTTTAACTTAGTTACAAAGTGATCAAAGCTCTCGTTTATATCCTGCGTCCTCTCATTAAACTTGTATCCCGCATTCCCGTGGGCATGTGAAACGCCAGCGGTAGCCTGTCTATGAACTTAATTTAAAGTTTAGGTTTACACCTTGCTTTCTTTCCGAGGTAGCAACACTCATGAATATGGTAGTATATGTCACTCGCTCGCTTCTTATTGTTTCGCTGCCTTCTCAATTATATAATGCATGTTTTCTTAAGCGCTTTTTGGAGGTCTTCCTGGTTTTCTACGCACTGCGTTGACAGTCAGTTCACGTGATTACGTGGGAGGCGTGATGATGTCACACGAAACTCCGCCCCCCACGTCATTGCAGCTCAACTCCATTACAGTTAATGGAGAAAAATACCTTCCAGTTATGACCATTAGGCGTAGAATTTCGAAATGAAACCTGCCCAACTTTTGTAAGTAAGCTGTAAGGAATGAGCCTGCCAAATTTCAGCCTTCTACCTACACGGGAAGTTGGAGAATTAGTGATGAGTGAGTGAGTGAGTGAGGGCTTTGCCTTTTATTAGTATAGATTATTATTATTATGATAATAAGTGGATGAGGCAGGAGGCAGATAGTCACACGGTTTTTACACTTTGCAAACTTATGCAATATAGCTTTGAAGGGAAATTAATTTGTTTTGTACCTCTGTGCCTTTGGCTTAAGACCCACTATGCCATTAATAAGACAGATGTTTTGTACTGTATCTAGCTTTCCTGTTGTTCCTTTCTTCTGTCTGTTGACATTTCGTATTTAATAAAAGCATATGTCTGGTGAACTGATGATGGATATGGTTGCTGAAGAAATAATATGGAGAGCTTTGTCCTTTAAAGTAGGACAATAACCTTACAGTTGGTCAGATGATGTAACTACCACTAAATTTCTACCATAAAATAGAGGATCAGGAAAGCTGGGACTTGAGGTACCTTGTGATATTACATGGAAGTACATGGACTTGCAAAGTACTTGTCTTCATTTATTCATACCTCAAGTGTCACAATAACAGTCCACAGACATCAAAAAGGTTTGGGGCAGCCACCCGTATATTATGCCCTAGCTGCAAATGGGTATTTTTATTTGAGGAGTTCACAGGTTGGAGTCCAAAACAGAACTGATTTAACACTATAATTACCAGAGCCTACGAACAAACTCATAAATCCGTCCCACCTTAAATCGCTTCTTAAATCCCTTCACACCTCTCCGCCAGCGTCCTTTGTCCTCTAAATGTGCTGATAAAGAGAAACTAGGAGCAGCCAGCTATTCCATCCCCCCACCAATTTAGAACTTCTCTCAGCTTATGCCTTGATTGAGTATCTGGCAGTGAAGTGGAGTTTTAGAGTGGAAATAATAGATCGTTATTTGGAACACACGTATTTCATGTCTGTTCCGTTTCTACAGTAATCTGTGTCAACACATTGTTAAAATAGAAACTTTTTTATATTCTAGTAGTAGATGACAAAATGTAGGCATAAACTATATAATGTATGAAGCCTGAAGTCCAAATAGCAAAGAAATATTTTCACAAGAATAACACAATTGCGCTTTTATTCAAAAATATAACTGCAGAAACAAAAAGCCGCTTTAGCATGCGACATCGACAGCCATTTATTGTAACTGCCTCCGTGGTTCAATAGAATCAGTTCCCGCTTGGGAATCAAAAGGTCGCGAGTTTGATCTTGTGCCTCTTGTGTTTGAACGACGCGGGCAGAGTGTCTGATTATTGCATATAGCGCCGAAGTTACTGCTCTTTACCATTCTTTCCTCTGCATGTCCTGGAGTACAAAAGAAACAGCATACAGCAACATGCTGGGACTGGCAGGAACACTCAATAAAACTGAATAAAAAGAAAAGCAAGTGACGGTGAGATACGAAGAAGGCAGCTTCGCCAGTGTTTGTGTGTCAGAACCCGGTTGGTGGGTCGGGGGGTTGGGTCGTTAGTATGCATCGTGGTACACTGCAGAGCTATAGCGCGTCTTTAGTGAAAACAGCCGTGTCAGATGGGGTTGTATGGATTGATTCTGAACGCGACTGAGAAAATGAAAAGTGAATTAAAAAAAAAAAAAAAGCTAACCTTTACAAGGATCATAAATTGCACCGGCTGTTACAGACTGAAATCAAATGTATGCTTTTATTCTAAAATAGTAAGACTAAGAGCAGTTTACTTCT
Organism: Polypterus senegalus; assembly: GCF_016835505.1. Classification (NCBI taxonomy): domain Eukaryota; kingdom Metazoa; phylum Chordata; class Cladistia; order Polypteriformes; family Polypteridae; genus Polypterus; species Polypterus senegalus. Next base: position 140,336,930 of record NC_053155.1, on the reverse strand, counting down.
CAAAACAGAGAGGCGCAGGATCGAACTCGCAACCTTTTGATTCCCAAGAGGGAACTGATTCTATTGAACCACGGAGGCAGTTACAATAAACAGCTGTCAATGTCGCATGCTAAGGCAGCTTTTTGTTTCTGCAGTTATATTTTTGAATAAAAGCGTAATTGTGTTATTCTTGTGAAAATATTTCTTTGCTATTTGGACTTCAGGCTTCATACATTATATAGTTTATGCCTACATTTTGTCATCTACTACTAGAATATAAAAAAGTTTCTGTTTTAACAATGTGTTTACACAGATTACTGTAGAAACGGAACAGACATGAAATGCGTGTGTTCCAAATAACGATCTATTATTTCCACTCTAAAACTTCACTTCACTCCCAGATACTCAATCAAGGCCTGAGCTGAGAGAAGTTCGTGCACGTTCTAAATTGGTGGGGGGATGGAATAGCCGGCTGCTCCTAGCTTCTCTTTATCAGCACATTTGGAAGACCAAGGATGCTGGCGGAGAGGTGTGAAGGGATTTAAGAAGCAATTTAAGGTGGGACGGAATTACGAGTTTTTTCGTAGGCTCTGGTAATTCTAGTGTTAAGAGTGAAAATAAGGTGGCTTTAAAGGCCAGGATCGGAAGTGACATCGTCAATAGCTCCAGAATCAGAAGTGACATCATCAATGGCAGTGGTTCCGAAAATGAGTGTTCTCAATGGCGCCATGACCTAGTGGGATTTCCCATAGACAGTCTGCAAAGGTTTGAGAGAGAAAGTCAGTACTACTATTATTCAGGCCCTTTAGCTGCCCCCCAATCGCATGAGTGTGACACAAGGTACCTTGGGGTTCCAGGCTGCTTATAATTGTTTCTTGGAAGACAGAAGTGTGCTGGCTACTTAGACTAATAATGTATCACAATGTCTCTTTATAAGCAAACATTTCTATCAGAGATACTTTAGATACACACACTCCTACAGAGTGTTGGATCACCTTCCTTTTGATGGGATCAGCGAGTGGAGAGCGGATCAGCGAGCGGAAGCGGAGAGCGGCGGCGTCTCCCACAGGCACGTAGCCCTTCGAAAGCACCCGAGCAAGTTCACCTGAGGTAAAGCCGGCAGCTGACCAGTAGAAATAACCGGCAGTGAGAAATTAAAGTCGATCGCTTAGCGGGTGGTGGAAACTTAAAGCGACGGTGATTCAGCTCAACACGGAAAGCGCAGAAGCACCTATAAAAACGGCAAAGATGACTTCAACATTTAATGTAAGTTCTATCTGCTCTCTGCCCATCGAGAGCACGTTTATATGTTGTGTGTCCTGCAGTATGTACAGCTCAGGTTTTCCGGCCGACAGTGCAGATAGCTTCACCTGCCAAAAATGTTTAGTTAATTTAGAGTTGGTCGGGAAAATACGCGAATTGGAGGACCGCGTTAGGAATCTGATAGCGATTAGGCAAACCGAAAATTGGATCGACTCGGTTTGTTTAGACAATTCGGCTACATCTGATTCGGCTTCAGTCTCTCCAGGTCCCACTGTAGTCAGTGCGAGGCCGAAATCAGCAGCACCAATTCAGCCACAGGGCGAGTGGGTAACAGTAAGACGGGGGTCTAAGAATCCAAAATTTAGTCCCCCAGCACCCAGGTCACCAATTCGGACCCAGAACAGGTTCTCGGCTCTCCGCAGCGCGCCTGTGGAAACTGAGAATAATAAAGTGCTCATAATTGGCGATTCCATAGTGCGGAATGTTAGAATTCCAAACTATGTTAAACCAGCAGTTAATGTTAAGTGCCTTGCAGGGGCCAAGATTTCTGGCATAAAGGCCGCATTGGACCGTGTTGCCGACGATGAAGTATCTACCTTATTGCTGCATGTCGGCACTAATGATATTTATTTACAGCAATCTGAGGTATTAAAGCGAACTTCATCTCTATGCACCAAAGCTAAAACAAAATGTCGGAATTTAATTGTATCTGGTCCCTTACCAAGATTGTATAGAGGGATGTGATTTATAGCAGATTGCATTCCTTTCACTGCTGGCTAGAAACCTGGTGTGCAAATAAAAGCATAGCATTTGTGAACAATTGGGATGATTTTTGGGAAAGGCCTGGATTTTTCAGAAGAGATGGTCTTCATCCTAACTGGAGGGATCTTATGTATTATCCCAAAATATGGCAGCAAAACTGCCTGGTTGACTGATTAGAGCACCATCCAGGCCGCAGTCATGTGATCTTAAATCACAGGCTGTTGTTTATCCCACCTGTTATTTTCCTGAAGCTGTTACCCATAATCCCTGTTGTGGGGCATCCAGTAAATTTAGTCTTGAACAAACCATAAATTAATTGATAACCAAAAATAAGGTGTATAATTAGACCAAGGGATAAAACCAGACACTCCACCAGGGGCATCTGTAATAGAAATTTAATTCAAATTAAAACAAAAATATATCAGCAGTTCAGAAAGAACCATGCAGTTTTAAATGCTGTTTATTGAACATTCGCTCTCTTGGCACTAAAGCTGTTTTGGTAAATGATATAATATTAAGTACAAAATCTGATCTGTGTCTTCTTACTGAAACCTGGCTTAGTAAATGTGACACTGTTCCCTAGCTGAGGCGTCACCAGATGGATACTCGTTCCTTCATAAGTCTAGAGATTCTGGTCGAGGAGGAGGCCTTGGAATAATTCATTGTAACAAAATGCAAATCACTCCTAAAAATTTAGGCAACTTTACATCCTTTGAGGCATTCATTTTAAATATTAAAACAGATTCCAACACAATTATAGTGCTAGTCTACAGACCACCAGGGCCATATTCATTGTTCATGACTGAATTTAGCAACCTTCTGTCTGATTTGGTTATAAATTATGATCACGTAGTTCTGATGGGGATTTTAATGTACACATTGATGTGGAAACTGACACTTTTAGCAAATGTTTTACTTATTTGTTAAATTCAGTAGGATTTTGTCAGATTGTCAAAGGTCCAACTCATAATCATAACCATACATTAGATTTAATTATAACTTACAAAGTTGAAATTCAAAATTTAAATATTACTCCATTAAATGTAGTTATTTCCGATCACTTCTTAATTACGTTTGATTTAGTTCTGCCCATGCCAGCACTCGCAGATTAAAACAAAGACAGTGCGACATCTAGATTGTAATTCTGCTTCAAAATTTATAGATACCTTGAGTAAGTCGAGTGTAATTGTGGAAAACCATTTAGATCAGTTAACATCAAATGTAAACGTGGAAAACAATTTAGATCAGCTAATATCACATTATAATGTGACCTTGAGAGATGCTCTGGACACAGTGGCTCCCCTAAAACAAAAGTGATCAAAGCACATAGAAACTCTCCCTGGTTTAATGAAAATACTCGAGCTCTTAAATTAGAGTGTCGAAAACTGGAGCGCAGATGGAGAACAACAAAGCTACATGTCTTTCAAATTGCATGGACAGAGAGTGTAATAAATATAAAAAGCCCTCTTTAAAGCTCGCTCAGAATACTATTCTACATTAATAGATAGCAATAATAAAAATCCTAGGGTACTTTTTAGAGCAGTGGCTAAATTAACAAATGGGAATTCAGATCAACAGTGCAAAATACCAACAGATATTAGCAGTACAGACTTTATGAACTTCTTCAATGAGAAAATTAAAAATATAAGATCCCAGATCTCAGCATCACAGTACAAACCAAATACTAGCTTAGCAGACCCTGCCACATTGCATTCAGCACTTTAATAATTTTAATCCTGTAACTCACCAGGAAGTCTTAACTTTAATTACTAAAATGAAGCCCACTACTTGTTCCCTAGATCCGGTGCCAACAAAACTAGTAAAAGTGCAATGGATGTTCTTGCAGCCTATTCTAACATTATCAATAGTTCATTACTGCATGGCACAGTACCTGATGCACTAAAAGTGTCAGTCATTAAACCTTTACTTAAAAAGTCAGACCTAGACCCACACATACTAAATAACTATAGGCCTATTTCAAATTTACCATTTCTCTCTAAAATACTAGAAAAGTAGTCGCCAGTCAGCTTCAGTCACACCTTACGCATTACAATTTATTTGAGAAATTCCAGTCTGGCTTTCGCACTGGTCATAGTACAGAAACGGCACTAACACGGGTTGTAAATGACATTCTGATATCCTCTGATGAAGGAAATTCCACTGTAATTATGTTGTTGGACTTAAGTGCAGCATTTGACACCATTGACCATTCTATTTTACTGCACAGGCTAGAAAACGATGTTGGGCTTACAGGCCCGTGCTCGCTTGGTTCAGTTCTTATTTATCAAATCGATTCCAGTATGTACAGAAATGTGCAGACAGTACTCCATCATTATACACAGAAGTTCAATATGGTGTCCGCAGGGCTCAGTACTGGGACCTTTACTGTTTTCACTTTACATGCTTCCACTGGGATCTCTCATTAGGAAACATAATGTTAATTTTCACTCGTATGCAGATGACACCCAGTTATACCTTTCATTTAAATCAAATGAAGTTTCTCCGATGTTGTCTTTAATTAGTTGTGTTAGTGAATTAAAGGAATGGATGAATGAGAACTACTTGTCTTTAAATACAGATAAAACAGAGATGTTAATTGTTGGAGGGAATGACGCTGATCACAGCAATATTTTGTCGTCATTTAACTCAGTTGGAATCCCAATTAATTTTACTGAATCAGCCCGCAATCTAGGAGTTATCTTTGACTCTAGCATGTCATTTAAAGCGCATATTACAAAGTCGTCCAAAACATGTTTTTCCATCTTAAAAATATTAGGAAATTAAGGCTTTCTAAATAAACAGGATTGTGAGAAATTAATTCATGCATTTATCTCTAGTAGGATTGACTACTGCAATGCGGTGTTCACTGGCTGTTCAAACTGTTCTCTATACAGCCTCCAGTTAATCCAAAATGCGCTGCAAGAATTATTACAAGAACAAGTAAATATGAACACATAACCCCAGTTCTTAAATCTTTACACTGGCTCCCAGTTAAGTTTAGGGCAGATTTCAAAATCCTCCTTTTAACATATAAAGCATTAAATGGCCAAGGTCCGCTTACTTGTCTGAACTTATCATGACTTACAAACCTGAGCACATTAAGATCTCAAGATGCCGGTCTGCTTAGGATTCCAAGGATTAATAAAATAACAGTGGGAGGTCGAGCTTTTAGTTACAGGGCCCCTAAACTGTGGAATGGTCTTCCTGCTTCCATAAGAGATGCCCCTCGGTCTCAGCCTTTAAATCCCGGCTGAAGACTCACTACTTCAGTTTAGCATATCCTGACTAGAGCTGCTGATTAACTGTACATACTGCATCTCTGTTGTTAGTCATTAGCACTATAACATAAGTAACATGAATAATTATATTTGAATACTAACCCTCACCTATTCTGTTTCTTTTCTCGGTACCCAAATGTGGCCATTGGTGCCACGGCCCACCTGCCAAGTTGTTTGCCTGCCTATGGTAAAGTCATCCCTGATGGAGGATCACAGGAATCATGGGAAAGAGGGGTCCTTTCATCGGAGCAACGTTTCAGCCGTGGCATGGCCAAATGGAGATGCAGCTAGATGGATGAGGTCTCCAGGACTCTAAAAATATCCAAAACCTAATTATGTCATATAATCTGCTGTTAAACCGTAATTCTAAAATTTTTATTATTATGCTGTCTTAAGGAATTGTTCTGTTGTGTATATTGTATTGTATTGACCCCCTACTTTTGACACTCACTGCACGCCCAACCTACCTGGAAAGGGGTCTCTCTTTGAACTGCCTTTCCGAGGTTTCTTCCATTTTCCCTACAAGGTTTTATTGGGAGTTTTTCCTTGTCTTCTCAGAGAGTCAAGGCTGGGGGGCTGTCAAAAGGCAGGGCCTGTTAAAGCCCATTGCGGCACTTCCTGTGTGATTTTGGGCTATACAAAAATAAACTGTATTGTATTGTATTGTACTTTCATTTTTGTATGTTGTCTCATTTTTTCCCTTTTTGTATTCAGAAACCTCTTGGAATGATGTGCTGCTGGCAATCAACTCCCACATCATTTATCTATATAGCCCATTTCAATGCAAAAATATAGCTGAAAATGTTTTAGAAATGATAGGAGACTTGTGACAATGTATGTTCTTGAGCGTACTGAATGTATGATTGTGTTACTGTTGTTTAGTATTTAACTGGACCAAAGCAAATTTCAAGTTTATGGACAGTGAACACAATCTAAAAGTCTGATTACTGACAATTCTTTCAATGCACCAAGGCTCTGCTGCCCTTCCCCACCATTATAAAACTTTATTTCAGAAGAAGTGATTATCACATACATATCTTTTGTCTATTATGTTTTGAAACCTTCACCAACACACAACCCAGTGTTACAATCGGGACAACAAAAACTTGTTTCTTTGTGCACTTTTCTTATAAGATTTTTTTTTTGTTGTTGCTTGAACATGAGAGGGTAAAATGTCAGTGCCTGATCTGCATCATCAGTGCTGTCCATTGGGTTGTTGTTGGCTACCACAGTGCAAGTGTAATGGCTTGCACATTCCCCTGGACACAAATATTGACAGTTGCTGTGTTGTGAATAGTAATTAGGAGGCAGACACCATACTTGTCCTTCCACAATTATTTTGCCTTTTCTGCCATGCTGAAGCTTTAAGTGACCAAATTCACCAGGCATATGATGGCGGTTTGGACATTGTGTTGTATGCATTGGATTCTGTGTCAACGCCTAATATCTCTTGTTTCAACTAACGGTTCAGTTTCAGTATAGTCTAAAACTTGACTTGCCGTATTTCGTTTACATGTCATTTTTGTGTTTTGGTTAAGAGCACAGCCCTACTCATGAATATTGATAAGTTACCGTAAAGTGGCAAAACACGTAGAAATATTTGTGACTTTTTTGCAGTATGTTGTTTTATCCACTAGATGGCAGCAGAAAACTGTCCCCAGTGGTGTTTGGGCTTCACGCTGAACATCCTATCATAACAGCTTATCATTTTTACAAAGAATTACAAGCATGAGGCTAAACATATGTGTAGAAGAAAGAATCTATTATAACACAAGTTATCATAATTTTGTTTTTTATGTTAATAATTTTCAGCATAAGAAATCACACACAGACCAAAAAACAAATTTGTACAATTTGGCAAATAAATGTTTTGCTACTTACAGCAGTATTTTAAAGTAAACCAGAGGTTTTATGCAGGAGACTGAAACCTTACCTGCATTTATCAAAATGTTTGCTGCTTTTTTGCTTTTAACTAACTGATTACCTGTATAACAATATGTTATTCTACTTCAAGACATATTACTTACAGTATGTATCGATTACTTTAATTTCATTCATGTCATTTTTTTGTTTTGTTTTAAAGAGGATAAAAATGATGCATTCAACTGTGGTGGAAAGAAAATCTGAGTTCTTGGAAGCTTAAGTGTTGATATCTGTGCAAAATAATGTAATGGCTCTAGTTATTGAATGCTTTTGATATGTTTGTTGTCAAAATGCCAGTAAGCTCTCAGACTAACAGGGCAATTATTCTGCTCTCAAAATCCAGTGAATAATTGAATGAATTGAGGTAAAAGGCAAGGATAAATAACTTTTCTGTATCTTTGGGCCAAAGTTGTATGACTGTCTTTGACTTGGTTCTAAATTTGCTATTTTCATTGTTCTTTTTTTCAACACTGCAATATCATATGAGAAATTTAACTGTCTAATAAGGCAGATTTTGGACTTTCTGAAAATTTAGATAATAGAAAATAAATCTAAAGTCTCTGGAGAATATGAATAATATTTATTTTAAAACCCAGTTCAAGAAAATGTGTGTAAAAATTTAATGTGGAGCTGAAAAAAATAACTAACACGGTTTAGAATTTCTCCCTACTAAAGAGTAAATACTTAGAAAAGTGTGCATATACTGATCCCCTGTTTTACCTTGTCATAATATGAAGACGAATTATAGTGCACAGTCCTTGTAGGCAACAGAGTGTTTAAGCAACAAGAGACTATGCTTTGTTCAAAAGGTGAGAGAAGGCACACTACTGTAGCTATTGTATTAACATCTTATTACACTGATGACGAGAAATGCCCCCTAACTGCACCCAAATATAAATTGGAGGTTTGTGGTAAAGAAAATACAGTTTGTATCTAGAAAACACATGAGTAAAATTGGACATCATGGCTTTAGTGGTAGGACCTGCAATTTCATTTGAGGCTATAATTCACACAAGGGAGAAATGGTGTAAAATGTCTTTTGTAATGTTATTATGAAAAGAATAATCCTGCAGATTTCAGTAGGAAGCCAAGCTGTATGTTTGGAGTGGAACTTGCTGGGCCCCGATAAACTAGGCTCAAAATCATATGATGAACTAATAGAACTGTTAAAAAGGTAAATTATTCAGAGGCCCAAATAAACAGTAGAACATGACAAATATAATTATAGAAATCCAAAAATGTAGGTGAGATCATAAGTCAATATGTCTCAGTGCTGCGCAAACAGGCTCAACTTTAGAATTATTTGGGCAAGCTGAATAAAATGCTGCAGAATTACTGGCTTATACCGTAGAAACCTTAAGCCTCTGGAAACAAATCAAAGGATTTATAATTTAAAAAAGCATCTTCAATTTACCTCTCACCAAAGTACATCTCTGGCTTTGCTTCTTGTCAACTGTCACACTGATACCCCACATCTTGAAGAGTGAGATGTCTGTGGACAGCATGCAGCAAACTGAATTTTGAGAAAAGCTCAGTAACCCCTTTATCCAGAGCGGTAACAAGCCTGCATTAATGAAAGTGTATTCTCGAACATGGTGGGGGAAGCCTTATGCTTCACTTTGTCTAAGCACAAGCATTCTGGAACTAGCACTATAGAAGTTCTTTGCAAAAATACATACACTATGGAATTCTCATTTTACCTTATTTATACCAAGATCATTAAATTTGGCATCATCCATTAAAATACTAGTCAGTTACAATAAACTGTTTTTTTTTTTTTTTTTTTTTAATTATACTGTATTTGGAATACTTAAGAACAAGTATTGTATTTGAATATTCTAATGATTAATGACAAACACAATCAACAGAACACTTTCAATTCAATGAAGCACTTTTTAGTTCAATTGTTGCTTAGAGCAGGGACAGAATGTAAGAAAACAGTTAACTGAGCAGTTTAACAAGTATAAATACTGTACAGAGAATTATTTATACAGTAAAATAATGTATTTGCTTTGAAGTCTATGATTTGTTTTGCTTTCTTATCAACGGTATTGGTTTACATTTTGTTATAATCGGTGTTCAGAGTGTTTCTTTTTATCTAAGAGTAACCAATAGTCAACTAAGATAATATCAAACAAATGAAGAAGATGCAGTGAGTCTATGACCATTCCTCTTGATCTGAATAAATGTGGAAATAATTTCCAGACGATAGCAAAGTTTATTGAATAGCACACATTGCCTTAGGTACAGTATTTTTCTAAGCATTTTTCAGTGTTTGGAAAGTTTAATCTATGCTGACATTTCTGTGCTGATGATAGTCCACTTGATCGTGAAGTATAGGTTTTTAGCAAGCCAAATTGTGGAATAAGGCTGTGCGAATCTATAATCAATAAAAATGAAATAGCTCTTGCTACTGTGTCAAATGTTGTTCTACACTAGTGACGCCTCAGTTTCCTGATATATTATTACCTGAAATTGAATGTAAATTGTCTATATATTTCCAATATTCCTTCATATTGATGCTTCTACTAAATTAATGTTATTGAAAATGGGATTTCATCTGTGAATGCTATAATTATGAAAAGATCTGTCACCTTCACCATAGCACATTTTCACTAATATCTGAAAATGTGTAAAATGTTGCATCAAGGTGGTTATTTAAAGTAGGATGGCAGTTTATTTCAATTTTAAATGCTGTAATTTATTGTGCTATTTCACACAAGTAGTCCCTGGCATTATAAAAAAACCCAAACCCCCACTAAAAGAGGAATAGAATGAAAGAAATTGTATATCTGTTAAAGTTGCCGTTTTTTATTTCTTTATCACTTTAAAATTATCTGCTTTGTATCTTACTGGGTTCAATTATTTTAATTAACAAAGTTCTCATTCTAGAATACCAACTTCTGTTTAAATCAGTACTAATATTGTACATACATTATAAAATGGTTTGTGCACTTATACAAGCTTCTTGATTATCTTATTTCTATGAGTTTTATATTTTTGTCCCAAAACCATTGTGTAAATGTGTTTTTAAATATTCCAAATGTAATTATTGATTTAGCAGCCTCCTTTCTTTAAGGCACATTATACAGCAAGATATATGATACATTAAAAGGTGCAAGCATCAAAAGCAACAGAGGACAAAATAAAACAAATTAGCAAAACTGAGTAGTCCTCACTATATAATTATTTCTGCAACTAGATTAAGACACGACTCAGTATCCTAAACATTTGGTCAGTGCAACCTCAGCTATCCTGTAGGACTGAAACTAAGCAGTTCCAACATATTTAATGGAAGGGGATGTTTTCAAAAGACATCTAAACATGAGAAAATTTGGTGCAGATGAAACAGGCAAAGGGAGATAATTCCATAGCTTTTGAGCCACAGCAGTGAAGCATTGTCCGGTCTTAGTATATCTGTCAGGAGTAGGAACAACAGTCAGCAGACACGCTGATATGGACTTTTCATCTCATTTTTCTCATTGTAACCTTTCTGTAACATTGCACCGGGAATTTTTTTGGGGGGGTATGTTGCCTCACTGTAAACAGCTCCTATGTTCTTTTAGTTTTTGATTTTCATATTAAAACCCCAGTTAAAGTTTCAGTTTCCAGGGAAAAATGTTAAATTACTGCACCTGAAATTTCTTGTTTTTTCCTCTGTTAACTGTTCAGAAAATTATGTGAACTTACATGACTAATTCTGAAGCAAACCATGCAATTTCAAAAACATCACTTAGAAAGTTAACAGAATTTGTGATGTAATTTATTAGCCCTTGTTTTCTAGTAACACACTTCACCATTATTTTTATTGCGACCTTTCTCTGAATCTATTGATATACAGCAAAGATTTTTTTAAAAATTGTTTTAAATAATCATGCTTCCTATGTATATTTATCTGAAATTTTACAGAATAAAGTAAATGTCATGATGGTCTGACTTTTACACATTGGTTTTATGTTATTGGTTTTATGCTACCAGAATGTCCTTTACAGTAGTTCTATTGGTAGTCATGGTGAATATAATTCTCTAGTGTCTGGTCTACTGTAATGCTAAAACAGGGGGTTGACCTGCCTTCTGCAGGAAATTATCCAAGCTGAAATAGTGTTTGTTTTAACTTGTATATAAAAAGAAGGTTACTTTTATCTTTTCTTGCTTTCTGATTAATTGTTATATTTGATGCATAGGATGGGTCAGTTTCCAAACTATTAAAATGAAAATAAAGTCCTTTTTAAGAAATAGGTTGGTAGAAAGCATAGTTCATAAACTTTCTAAAATATGAGTTTCCAAGCAAAATTATAGGAATTTTTCAGGCCTGACAGTATTTATCCAGTAGAGGAATGATGTAGTATATCGTGAATTCAACAAACTGAAAAGCTTTTTTTGTTTCAAAAATGAGTGAATGCTTAATTTTGTAGAATGGTTTGAATTTAAATAAGCATTATAATTCCATCTATTAAGTTTAAAACATAGACAGTATTTTACAACACTGAAATTATTCAGTAATGCTTGAATTATTACTTGAGCATTTTCTATATGTTTCTAGCACTTATTTGGAGATGTTAATAAAAGTATAGTTGGTCAACATCCAACACAGCTTTTCTATAGAATCACTTAGTACAAATGTTACCGTCTGATATACAGTATAATTAAATTTTTCTGATGTTTCAGTACCTTTTAAGCATAGATTCAATAATGTCATGAAGGACTTCCTCTAAACTAAGATATTAGGTGAGTTTATAACAAAGTTAAAGTGAAGCTTGAATGTAAAAACTTTAACAGTAGAATCCCTGAAGCCTACAAAAAAATTTGTAATCCCGGCCCACCTTAAATCCGTTCGCACCTCTCCATCAGCATCTTTTGTTTTATAAATGTGTCCATAAGCAGAAGCAGCAAGCAGCCTGCTATCCCATTTATCCCCAAAAAACCCACCACTGCTGAGCTGCTCTCGGGCAAAAAGCTCCCCCAGATCTAGCCAAGGCTCTATATCTGCATGGATGAGGCCTGGAGTTGTATAGCGTAAATAATATATCATCATTTGGATACATACATTTCATGTGTTTCGTGTTTACAACGATCTTTGTCAATTGTACAAAAAAGAAATGCTTTTCTTATTTTAGTAATAATTGACAAAATGTAGACAAAGTGTATAATGCGTCAAGACAGAAGTCCAAATATCAAATAAGCACTTTCACAAAAGGTACAAGTATAGCAAAACAAGTGCGCTTTTATTCAAGAATATAACCGTAAAAAAAGAAATCTGTTTAGGGTATAACGCTGACACGACAGCTTTGGTGGTGCTGTGGTAAGATCTGTTGGCTCGTAATCAAAAGGTTGCCCATTCAATTCTGAGCGCACCTGTTTTGAGTAGAGAACTGCTCTTATTCTTACCATTATACAATAAATACATACATTTAATTTGAGTCTTGTAACAGTTGGTGTAAATTTATGGTACTTTTTATTCCGTTTTATTCTCTGTCACGTTTATGCTCCCCCCATTCTGACACTACTCTTTTCACATAAAGACGTGCTACAACAGAGGTGAACTCAGATGATGAGGGTTCTTTTATTACGATATATTACGATTACAAGTTTTTTTCGTCAGCTTCAGGAATTTTAGTGTTAAAGCATTTGCACCAACAGAAGCATGACTACATCAGTGTCTTTCTAGTTGTTGTGGCCTCTGCCTTGCAGTGGGAAAAGGTACTCTGTGCACAGCGAACTGGTATAATGGTAGAAGTACTTTTCTGTTTCTGAGATGCAACACAATGCACTGTTTTGTATTCCTTTTAAACAAGTTTAAAGCAGTTTCCACTAGCAGAAGTTATGAACATATATGGTATGACGTCTAGCTCCACAACTGAAGGATGTTCAGGCATAATCTGGAGACTGTTTGGAAAAACTGAAATCTTCAAAGAGGGGAGGAAACAGTTGAACATAGAGGTCCAATAACAGGATGCTAGTTAAGATCTAAGACATCAGGACTTGTATAGTTGATTAATTAAAAAAAAAAAAAATAGAAAACTATTGCATCACAAATATAGTGGGGTATGTGAAGCCATTTCAAATAATTTTTATACTTGAAGTGTAATCATAAAATTCGTAAGAATAGAAAATCATAGCAACATTATATAAATGATCACAGGCACCACTATTTATTAATGACAGATTCATTATTTAAAGTAAACTGTAATTTCTGTCAAGTTCAGCCATAAAGTCAACTGTGAAATAAATAATGCTTAGAAACCAAGTTAGTATAGCCTCAGTGGGTTTTCCTTCCCTTCTTTAAAGATGCAACAAGTTATGCATTCTACTAATCCTTTTCTGTCTCTACATTTGTACTCTGCTGGTAGTTCTCTTCAAAAATTCTGCTATTGTGTATCTATTGAATAGGGAATGCTTTTCAGCAGACAGTATCCAGTGTTAACATGATTGAATATTTAGCAGTTTGCTTTGAATCCTTGTATAGATCGTTCATATTCATGTGTCTCTAGTAAAGATTTTATTATTCCACCCCAAGCATTTTAGGTATACATAACTTGTGTAGCTTGTAAGACAAGTTGGTTGTCATTGACACCTGCGTCTTGAACCTCAGAATTTTTTTCTGATGCAAATGATTAGAATGTGTATGTTTATACAGTATATTTCAGTTATTTTCTAACCTGTTTAGTCCTGAACAGGTTTGTGGTTGATGTAGCCTATCCCAGGTAGCATAGGACGCAAGGTGGGAACAAACCCAGGACAGGGTGCCAGTGCATTGCAGGAGGGGTGTATGTATGTATGTTTGTATATAAAATATGAAATGGTTGAGATCAATCAATCCAAGTGAGAATTTGTGGCTGGAATTGAAAAAGGTTGCTCAACCATGGTCCCCATGCAACCTGACAGAGTCTGATAAGATTTGCAAAGAAGAATTGGGAGAAATTAGAGTGACCAGATATGTAAAGCTGACTGAGACCTGTGCACACGGATTCAAGGCTATCATGACCACCAAAGGCACTTGTCATCAATAATTTTCTGTTTTTTAATTAATGTAGACCACTATTCAAAGATCTGTTTTCACTTTGACATTGAAGACACTTTATTCTGTTTCAATGAATGTCAAAAGACAAATCTACATGTTTTAATGTTGTATAATAATAACTGCACTGTGTACGCACATTACGTTCTATGTGTGTTATTTCTTTTTTTGTCTTCTTTTCATATTGTATTACTGATCTATTATTGCATCACTAATCTAAGGCAACATACAAGTAAGACTTTAATTATACTATGTGCACATGAGAAACTTGAACCTGAGAAATGTTAAAATATAAATACATTTTGTGCTACTTTATTACATAAACCAAACTTTTCTGTTACCTAAAGGCACATTTGGATGCAGACATTTGAAACCAAGAAAGCTAGTTAGCCATGGAGTTCAGTGGCAGGCAATAATTAGGTATTGATTGAGATGATGTTTCCAAAAAAAAACTGCAACTACAGTTGCCATTCCTGATATAACTCTGAGTATCTCACAGTATTTATCCTGAAATATCTTTGCTGACCAGGGTTTAAACACAAATCTTTCTTATTGGACTCTTTGCAAATGTACCAAACACATTTTTATTTAGCCATGCGACATGTAAGAACTCTGAAAATAGCACATTATATGACAGAAGTGTGTAATTGACTCAATTCAGAAAGTGTTTGAGCTTTGTGGTGCTTCTTTGTGAACAAATTTTCTGCTGTGTCCAAAATGAATGATTGAATCTATGTGAAACATTCTTCATTATTACAGCAGTGGACAAATAGCTGTTTTTTCAGACTTAGCTATTGTTTGGAACTGCTGTAATTATAGGTATACAATGACAATGTAATTCACACAAATGGGTTGCGATTATATCCTCTCTTTTCAAATTAACTGTCTCTAAATTGCAAGTATATCAAGAATATAGAGGGTGTATTATTGTACAAAGAAGAGTATGTCTTACAGATTAGCAATTAAAATTGTGACACACACCACTCACATTTTGGTGAGCCATGTAGGAATTTACATAATATCTATTAAATATTTTACTGAAGAAAAAAAAGATGCATCTTAAGGTGAAACAAAGCTGTAAATCCCAGCGTCTTGTAAAATTGGGTCTGCATAGAATTGTTTTCTTCAGGTTTCCTTCCTTATCATAATGTCTAGCTGATACAGCATATGAGTTGAAAAGAAAAAAAAAAATATATCTTGCTATCCGTTCATCCATGCAGCATGTGTGGTGTTCTAGCAGTTATGAAAGGGAGGAAAAAAGTCAACATAAAAATGAAAAAACATTGTCTATCTAGAGGTATTTTCCTGAGAAAAAGATGAATAGGATTCATGCCAGTGATATGGCTAAGATATTGTATCGCCAGTGTATTCTAACGAAAGCCAGTGGGGCAACAAGCATAAGGTGGGTCCATGTCCTCTGCACTGGTTAATTCTTAAGAGTTAACTGACGCCTCTCCAAGTTCATGAATATAGTAAAACTGCTAGAGTGTCTTCAGGTTTTTTTTTGTCCCAAAGACCACACGCAGCTGTTTAGACATACAAACCAAAGACCTGTGTGTATTTGTATGGATTACTATGTTCTGCTCATGCTCAGCCACAGCCACTAGATGGCATATGCATGCACTTTTACATTTTTTTGCCACTTGCATGCACCTCAGTTCTCACTACGAAAGATGTGTGTGTATGGAGCAGTCCGCTATACTCGCTCTCAACCACAACCACGGGTGTGAATTCTACAAAATATGTAGAAGCTTATACAAGTGCGACTTGCACTTGATGAGATGGTGCATGAATGCACTTGTAAATGTTTTCAGTGCTTGCGTGCACCTCACTTCTCATCCAACCCAAGCAGACAACCTCTGCTTTGTGGTCCGTCCACATTGTACAATAACACAATGAGCTACCATACTTTTGCCTGAGATCTGTCCAGCCTGTCTCACTCAAATTGTGCCACAGTTGCACTCGATTACATGTCTGTCTCGGACAAGAAACAAGCGGTCTTGGTTCAATTGGCTGATGCCTCTGCACGTTCACTAATATAGTAAAACAGCTAGAGAGTCTTCATGTTGTTTTTTTGTCCTGAAGACCACACACAGCTAGTAATATATAATGTATATCTGTGTGTGTTATGTATATTTGTGTATGTATATGGTTTACAGTTAGATTTGAACCCTGCAGCTGAGATCCAAGTGCACTTTGCCGTATGCCTGACTGCTCCAGATTAGACTGACATTCTAGTTTTTGCTTGTATGGAGTTTAAACTCGATCACCATATTTGAGTGTTGTCACTAGGTTCTATTGTTTCCTCTCATGTCCTAAAGACTAAGTTTGGATAAGCTTTGACTCTCAAAAGGCTCTGTTTACAAGAGTAATGTGTGAGTATCTGTGAGAGCTGCCAAACTTTTGGCAAACTTTGGTATATCTTCTAATACTTGCCTAAAATATTTTTTATATTAACACTACATTCATTTAACAGTAATTACATGGTTAAATATGATAGAAATGTTTGTTGTGCATATCGCTTACTTACAGTATTTTGGTTCTGAGCTTGCCAAATGTGTGATTTTTGATATTTTAGGTCATGAACTAAAATATCAAAGTTAACTCTAAGAAACCTGAGAAACCGTTACCTTAGCAACAATGTTATCTGCTGATAATGTAAAGCGAGAAATGCGAGATTTCTCTGTCCAAGTATAAAATATATAAACATTATTCATTGCTCTGAGAAGATACAATCGCACAAATCATTACAGTATCTGATTATCTCTACTGCAGATTGAAGCAGTTTAATTAAAAAAGGCATTCATGTCTTTTTTGTCCCATATTCTTTTGCTGCCATTTTAATTTATACTGTTAAATATTGTCATTATGGTGTGTAAAGTTCATTGGTAACCTGCTCCACTACCTGGTCAGTCCATTGACCAAAATTCTCTTTGACAATGTCAATAACTATTGAAGTTTAAGAACAAAAACTACTTTTAAAGGCAGCAATGAGTAGCACATAATCAGAGTATAGCATCAAGTCAATGAAACATCTGGGCTATTGATCTGGTTAGTTAAGTAGCAGAGGGGGTTGTTAATCAGTTTCAGCTGCTTTGGTGTTCATAGAGGGGCAACATTGAGATGGCCCCCAAAACAGGAATGGTTTAACAGGTGGAGGCCACTGACATTTTTCCTTCCTCATCTTCTGACTGTTTTTTCACTAGTTTTGCATTTGGCCCTGGTCAGTGTCACTACTGGCATCATGAGGCGATACCTGAATCCTACAGAGGTCGCACAGATAGTCCAATTTCTCCAGGATGGCACAACAATATGTCTCATTGCCAGAAGGTTTGCTGTGTCTCCCAGCACAGTCTCAAGGGAATGGAGGAGATTCCAGGAGACAGGCAGATACTGTAGGAGAGCTGGACAGGGCCTCAGGACACCATCCGTCGTCTAATTAGGAGCATTCCCCGATGTTGTCAGGCATGCATAAAAGCACGTGGGGGCCATACAAACTACTGAGTATGATTTGGAGTTACTGTAATGAAATTTCTGCAAAATGGACTAGCCTGCCACATTTTTTCACTTTGATTTTCAGGATGTCTGTGAATTTAGCCCCTCTGTAGGTTGATAATTTTCATTTCCATCAAACGATGTGGCATCCTTTCATTCCTAACACATTACCCAGTCTGTATCAGTGTAGATATCCAGCATGATTTTTTTTCCCCATTGAGATCTGATGTATTTTCAAAGTGTTCCTTTATTTTTTTTGAGCAGTTTATTATGAGTTGAGTAAACTATCGAAAGGCCCTCCTTCTCCTCTCTAAGCACATGTAGCAAAACAACACTTTTTAGTCCTCATTTAGTGTTAGTTATAAGATAAGTCACTGTGCTATCTACACTTTCTAACCCCAGCAATGTCAAAGTAAAAAGTAATTATTAATTATATATCCGTAAACTGTATTAACCTTGAATTAGGCTGCATTTACTTCATAAGGATTGTCAGTTAATGAAAGCTTCTTTGTACACAAAATTAAATACAAACAGTTTGACTTAATAGATATGCAAAGTCTGGAAACATTGCAGCCGATTGTGGATTGTAAGAACTTAAGTAGGAAGACAATCTTCTACAAATAGTAATTGAATGTTAAATCAATTTTAGAAAAAAAAAACCTTGGAGTACGTGAACACTAAATATGATTTACCCTGCCTGGCCTTGTTGATGTTAAATGACCTTCAGGCCAAAGATCAGATGTCAGAAATCCAGATGACAAATTCCTGTATGCCAAATTTCTATCTAGAGGCTTGAAAAACAAACCACCTCATAATGAAACAAAAAATGCAGACAAATTCAGGTTTATATATATATATATATATATATATATATATATATATATATATATATATATATATATAATATACTAGCAAAATACCCGCGCTTCGCAGCGGAGAAGTAGTGTGTTAAAGAAGTAATGAAAAGAAAAGGTAACATTTTGAAAATAACGTAACATGATTGTCAATGTAGTTGTTTTGTCACTGTTATAAGTGTTGCTGTCATATATATATATATATATATATATATATATATATATATATATACATATATACATACATACATACATCACCAGCAACAACGCCGCCTATGCACACAAACCCACCTTCGCTGGACCAGACAGAAGTGGCAAAAAGTGCTCTTCACTGATGAGTCACGGTTTTGTCTCACCAGGGGTGATGGACGGATTCGTGTTTATCGTCGAAGGAATGAGCGTTACACCGAGGCCTGTACCCTGGAGCGGATCGATTTGGATCGATGGCTAGGCCATTCCCCAGAAATGTCCAGAAACTTGCAGGTGCCTTGGTGGAAGAGTGGGGTAACATCTCACAGCAAGAACTGACAAATCTGGTCCAGTCCATGAGGAGGAGATGCACTGCAGTACTTCAAGCAGCTGGTGGCCACACCAGATACAGTGGAACCTCGGTTCACGAACGTCCCGGTTCACGTACAACTCGGTTCACGACCAAAAAGATCGCCAAACTTTTGCCTTGGTTCACAACCACACACTCGGTATATGAACAAGCCAGTTTCCCTTGCCTGGCTGAGCTGAGAGAGAGAGCGAGCACGTGTTTGCTGAACAAGCCAGTTTCCCTTGCCTCCTGAGCTGAGAGAGAGAGAGCGAGCTAGGGAGGGGGAGGAGGAGATTGCTTCACGTGTTTGCTGAACAAGCCAGTTTCCCTTGCGTCCTCAGTTGAGAGAGAGAGCAAGAGCGAGCGAGCACGTGCCTGCTGGGAAGGGGGAGGAGGAGATTGCTGCACGTGTTTGCCTGCCTATCTGTAGGCTGTAGTGCAAGCGAAACCATCCCCCTCCCCCCACAGGCAGCCTGAGAGAGAAAGAGAGCTGCCATGCTTTTTCATTTAAGCAAAGCCGCTCCTTGTGCATTGTTTTCAATAAGACGTGCACTCTCTTTGTGCTCTACAGTATTTCTGTAAGTAGAAGAATTCTGCTGGATAAATCCTATTGAGGCATTGAAACTTTTTGAAACTCAACAGTGAATAATCACAGTCCTTTTTGCTTGGCAGATGTTTTTTAGTTCTGCAATTATGTTTTATTTTTGCACAGCTTCTATTGCTGTTAAATATTTTATCGTAGAGTGTATTAGGTTACACAGTAACACTGTCTGATGAACTTGAGAGCCATCTTCTGGAATACATATATTTTTTAAAAAAAGGACCATGCTAGAGCAAGTCCAGAGAACATCATCTAGACTGACTACAAATATGTGCAGTATGGGCTCTAAGGAAAAACTGAATGAGTTAAATCTTTTAGTTTAAGCAAATGGAGTATAGTAGAGGACCTAAGTGATAAAAATTGTGAAAAGAATTAATAGTCAGAATGAAAATATGGGTACTCTGAAATTTTTAATGTCCCAATAAATGTAATTAGAACACAGGGACACAAGTAGAAGTTGGTTCAAGGTAAATTTTGCAGTACTGTTGAAGTTTATCCTCATACAGAGAACCATATATCTATGAAATAGTGCCAGATGGCAGCAGAATAGATGGAAAAAAAAATTACAAAGCCAAATCTTGAAGAAAATAATCCCCTCAGGGAGTGCAGACTTTAGTAGTTCAATAATACAATATACAGCTGACCTAGGCGGGGAAAGATGCCTGTTTCTTTTGGGCATTAAAGAATTACATTATTTAAGTAACTACCTTTCATGAACTCCTAGTGCTCTGAGGAAGCCAGATTCACTTTACAAAAGTAGTTGTTCAAACATATTATACAATGAATACATTACCAAGCTGTACAGCACATAATACTGTTAATTACTATCTAGTTCGATTCAGATATTGGCTAAACCATGATTTTTAACACACTTAAATGCATACTAAACTGACAAGCTGTAACACAAAATGTTACATTCATCAAAATGTATGCTTTCCTGATATGTTTAGAGGTGGCTACAACCAAACACAACAATGCAGGTATCCTCTAATTAGTGTAAAATTGACTGTATAGTAACTTTAGACAAATACTTAAAAATAAATAGGATGTAATCTAACACATTCACTGCTACTCAATGACATATGTTAGGAATTCATTTGGCATCCATTTTGGATTAATAAAATGAATATATTTCTGACAGCTAAAGTAGTATATATCTACTTCTCGTTTTCTAAAACATTTATCAGTCTATAAGTGAGAAAATTTACTTGCCAAAACAAAACAATACAACATTTAATTCATAGTGCAAAAACCGCACCGTACAGAACTGTACAAATGACAAGCTGAAGTAACATTTCCAAATGTCTTAAAATAACTTTTCCATGCCTTTCAAAACATCTCAAATGCATTTCAAGATATTTGAAAATTCTTTTCACTTCATCCACACATACCTGACAGTCCAGGCATATACCAAGATCTGAAATTAGGTGATGGCCATTATACACTTTTTGTTTTATTATTACTGTTATGTTTTTTGGGTCCAAAAAGATGGTGTGGCTGCTGTGTTGTCATGTAGATATGATTTAAACTGTAACGATTGAGACTATTTGAAAGAAGGAAGTCAAATGGGGAAAATTAGTAAGTTAAGATACTGTTAACACTTTACAAAATAATAACTGACTTGTATAAACTTCTACAGTCTAAGTCTACTTTCTTTCTTTAGCTGACCAGTCCCTTTGTGATAGGGCTTATATTTTTACTGAAATTCAGGGAATTCTGGTGGATTTTCCCAGTATTTTTAAGAAAGTATATAGCGGTGCTCATTGCCTAAATTTTAATTCCGATTAGATTTCCTCTCATACAAGAATATATGAATTTCCTATAGAAGAAATGGCATAATTTATAATAAATTATGGTGAATATGTGCTTTGTTTTAAAATCCCAATATTGGTTTGATTTTTTTTTTATATTTATTAAAAATCAAACTCTTTAAATACAGTAATATATTATATACCCACTATCTAAACAGTGATCAATTCCAGCAGTAGAAGCAGTTACAAGTGCAAGATAGGGGCCACCCTGCCATACTAGCCTTTGTCAGTCCATAAGGCCAGAGTTATACTTCACGAGACGCATGCTGCAGCGGATGCTCCTGCTATGCAAGCGTTGTACTTTTTTTATACTTGCGAGCATACTTCACGTAAATCTAGAGGAATCCACCAGGTGGCAGTGCGAGATCACGGTGAGAACAGGTTCTGCTTTGCTGTGTTGTGAATTGCCTGGAACACCTATTAAATTCCGATGACACATTACCGAAATATCTCTGAAAAGGATGTCTAATGATTCAATCCATCAATCCAGGGATGTGTCCATTTCAGCTAGCATTGGGCACGAGGCAGAAACAATCCCTGGACGAGGCATCAGCCCATCGCAAGGTGACTACAAGCACTCACATACACTAGCGTCATTTAAGTGTAACCATATCTGCATATCTTTGGAAGGAAACCGGAGCACACTGAGGAAACCCAGCAGTAAAACATGTAAACTCCAGGCAGGGAATATCAGTGATGTAACTCCCTGCGAGACAGCAGTGCTAACGCTCCGCCACCGTGTCACCCCCATGTGTGTAATTATTAACAGTATTCATTATTTAAACAAAATTACTGATTTATCTGTAAAATGTAACATACATACTTTAATGCATTTCATCATGACAGTGAGATCAAGTATAAATCGAAGGATTCTAAATGTGGAGAGAGTTGGAAATGTAATTATACATTTAATGTGCTCACTATGGCGATCTATTGCTGTTTGCCGCTGATGTCAGGATCGGAGGAAGCCATAGAAAAAAAGATGGCACAGAAGACGGTATGCAAGACTTTTAAAATGTATTGTATTGTGTCATTATGATCAGGAATATGCGACGCTTGAATATAAAAGCACCACTAATGTATATGTAAGTCGGCATTTTGCTTTACCACATCGAACCATTCATCAAACATCGAAGTGCGCACACCGATCTTGTAGGTTCCGCAAAGCTGTCACATGTAGATAGTAACCAGAGACTCTGCCGTTACATTCCAACTTTTAGCACACTGTGCCCCTCTACTTTTTGCTGGTACTGCAACTCACGTACACGTTGCGTTTAATTTTTGAGGACATGCTCAGGGGACGCATCAAATGAATGCTGGGAACGTGTGGCAGCCATGATGCGGGCGCGTATGCGTTCTGAGCGTGAAGTATAAACGAGCCCTAACAGGGCACAATTGCACACACGACCTTACTAATAAAATATAGCCTACTAACCTATTGCACCAGAATGGTTTGGATTGTGAAATAAAAAGTATGAATGTTCCTCAACTACATCATGCAGAAAAACACATTCTTATAGTTTGAACAATTTAATGAATTTCTACACATCAAATACAAAACAAAAAAAAGCATAATCCACATTTACAAAAATGAACTTTATAAATATTTCTATTAAATGTAAAAGTGTTTTTTTTTTTTTTTAAAAAAAAAAGGAAATTGTCACATTATTTACATCGAATCAGGGATACTCTTTCAAGAGCCACATATGCCTTGTGTTTCTGACGTACGAGTTTCATGGCATTCAGTTGATCAGTCTTTTTACTGACCTAAGTGTAATTGTGCTGTCACTAAGTGCAAGTGAATCTCTCCAATCCGGTGGGATAGCAAATATCAACTGCTCATGGGGCTGTGACCATGTTCTTAATGAAACTGATAAAATAACAGATTTGGGTAAACCTCTGGTAAGCAGTAAAGGTCTTTAAACATTTTCTTGTTCCTCTTGCTAATGAAAATGATTTCATCTTAATGTTGGCTACCTGTGTTACTTTGAAACTTGCCATGACTGTAGATCCATTACATTCAGTAATTGAATGTAAAAACCTATTTGCTTATCAAGATTATATATAGGTTTACATTATTTATAAGCCAGCACTCGCTATCATTTCCAATTCTTCCTTAATTCTATATTATCTCATATGCCAAAATACCCTTTCAGTTCATTTGCTGCAAGACACTTCCTGTACTTGAGGATTTGACAGACTTTAAACCTGTTTGCATCTCTACCACTCCCGAATACTTCCTAACAAAATGTTAAAAAGGCACAAAGAGAATGCCTGTGATTTTTTTTTTTTTTTAACCATGTTTCTCTATGACAAGTTAATTTTGAAAAATGTTTTTCTAAAATAGAATTCTATTGTTGATGCTACTTTTGGTTTCATAGTCTACATGGAATATTCAACAATCATTCAATAGTTTTTGCCTTTGTTGCTTGTTTACTTCATACTGCTTTTGAATACAACTGAAAATCACTTAAGGCTTTCTCAACACTAAAAGATGCCTTTGGCCCATTAATCATCTGGTTACAAAAATACCATACATCACTGTGGACACAGTCTGCTGAACTAAGGGATGACCCTGTCACAAGGAATATTAATTTTGCTAATAAGCCAACAAAAGAAAGCATTCCTGAGACACAGTCTTATTTGAGGTTCTGCTTATCCATGCAAAAGCAGTTGCACATTTTAGGTTAGTTCCCAAAAGAAGGATGTAATGTCTGGCTAACACAATGCACATCTTCCAAGAGTGATGAATCAGAACAGAAGCCTGGTTTTCCAAAACTGGCATTATAGAAGTAGTGCAACTTAGTGCAGCACAACATATTCTGTTTCACTATGTTGGGTTCTTCAATAGTTTGATATTTTATAGGATGCTAAAGGTGTCATTATTTAGGGACAAAAACTTAAGTAGTTTCTAAAACATTTTACATGACATAAAGGAGAAACATTACAGAATAAACCTTTTAATTCGAGAAGAAGCAGAATTCAGAAACCTTTAAAAGTTTGATTCTGCTTTTTACTGTATATGTTTCCCTGATATTCTGACAACTGTCTATTTGTTGTTTCAGAGTCCTGGTTTACAATTTACTCGCTTCTACAGAAAGATGTATCTACTGGTCACACAATTATCTTATGACCAGGCACCCATGTTCCTTGCCCTTAAATTGCTTTAAACAATTGCTGTAATTAATTTTGAAGGGAGAAAGGTTACTTAGTAACTGGAGTCAAATTCCCCAGTCCTACTATTCCCATCCCAATCTGCCCATGGCCTAATCCACGGCTTCCCTGACAAGCCATTTCTAGCCCTACCTAGACCTCCTAGCAAGTTATTTATATTTCTGAATAGTTAGTATGGTTCTCAGATGTGCACCATCAAAAATGTAATACTGCCATCTTTGACAATCAATAAATTCATGGATACAAAACATACATCCTCAAGTTTCCTATGAGTTGTAATTTCTGTACCTGCTCATTTCACATATATGAACATGATTCATAAGGCTGGTTGGTTACTGAGGACAATATGGTACTGTATCCCAGGATTTGAAATAAAATGGTAGAATCATAATGGTAAAATAACAATTAACCACATCTCTTTGTGCCCTGCTTTGATGAAGTGACCAATGAAATGTCACAGTTTAATTAGACTTAACGGAAATTGGTAAACCACTTCCAACTACAGTATAGTAAACAATAGTTTGCATGTCATATTTAAAATTAGACTCCCTTGTTTGCATTATAAACTTCACTTCTGAAATGAATTGGAAAGGGAGTGGAGCTGTCATCAAGTGTCGGACAATGGATATAAGATATTTAAAAGGACCAATGCACACAAGGCCCTTATAATGTGGTACAGTTGGTCATTGACACCAACTGGCATTCTCCAGACATATGGCACTATTGTTTGAGCCCATAGTGACAGCATTCTTAATACAGAAAGCAGTTGTTCTGATATATTATGTATACATTTTAAAATTAATCGAATGTTGAGCACTGGTAATTCAGTATATGCTCCAATTTATAAAGGATAAGGAAGACCTCAACAAGCATGCTTCAGATACTGAAAGTAGTTAAGAACTGCCAGATATAAGAATGAAGCTTACATTTTACATTAAAATACAGATAAGATATCAGAGTACATAAACCCAAATTACAAACTTTGAGAGTTATCAGTGAACATGAAGAACTCTCCCTCAATACAATATTACAAAATGCTACCACCTGTCACATTTCCCACCAACTGAAATGTGCAGTTTTGCAACATATTGATCTCTTTATAGATATTTAAGAAGCTCTACAGGTTAGACATGCATCTTTCTGTACACAGTCTCCGCAATCTCAGCAAGCATGGATCAATATCCTAAAACCAACTGCAATACCCCATCCTTTCCTTGATTGTTCAAAATGGAAGACGGAATTAATGAAGCATATACAGTAGGGGATTATAACCGATGTAAGAAGGTAACCTGACCATAATGGGCAAGAATAGTTTAAGGGTCAATGCTTGCGGTGTTCACCTTCTAGGAGTCATCTGGGAACCTGATGGTTTGAATTACTGAAGGCTTGTCCATAATTCCCCAATTCCACTGTTTCAGAGTTCATACTTTCCTTACTAATTTATGATATGGCATTTCTTTTACCAAGTATGTATTTTTGGTGTATAAAAAGTCTTTTATTATATACCCCATACTTATGATGACTGGGTATTTCTTGAGTAGTATTATCACATTCTTCCAAAGTTACAAAGATTTTTTCAAATTGAAATTCCCCTTTTTGCAGTGTCAGTGTGTATTTTCCTACAGCAATAATAAGGAAAAAAAAACAAAGAGACCTGTACTTTTATTACGCCAGGAATGGACTGTAAGGTTGTCTTCCAACAGCAACTCAAACTTTTAATAATTGCCTTTAATAATTTGTAGTTCAAATTTGTAGTGAAACCTTGATGGGGTGTTTCTTGGTGGTGATTCAAAGTCTATTATAATTGATGGATGTAACCCAGATTCTGCCTATTTTTAGAGCAGCTGTTCTGTTTCTGTGTGTGAATGCTGGAAAGGAGTATTTGTTCTGCCTTAATTAAAAATTGTTGCAGATTGATTACACACCTGGTTGTACATTTTTATGATCTGCTTTATCTGGGGAAAACTGGCATAGAGGGAATCAAACTGTAAAAACAATAAAAAGCTAAGTAAGGAAGCTTTTTCTGCATTTTAATAATTTATCAGGGATACCCCTTGACTCCTGTGGTGATTTTATTCTTGGCAGACAAAAAAGTAGTTAATGGCATTTTTAAGTCTTGCATAAAGCTTGTGATATTCTTTGGAAGTGTAAGTGAAAGTCCCTTGACAATAGTATTTTAATTCTTGAAGCACTTAAAAAATTTTTTCGTTTTAACACTGTTGCAATTTCCATTCTTAAGTGTATAGACTCTGTTTATTTTTTATTGCATCTTTGGGGATTATTTTTTTATTTTTTATTTTATTTATTTATTTATTTACAGCTGTGAGGAAAAGATGAGGAAGCCCCTATAAAAAAAAGTAAAATTCTCTGCATCTTTTTACCAACATTTTCTTTATAATTACTCATGAGATACAGTGCTCCAATATTCATGTACAGTATCTGTTCTCTTCACTTTAGTTTATCTATCAAACTTGCTACCTGTAATTATCAGCATCATGTGTAAGGTTGGAATCGACCCTTGAGAGGACACCACTCCATTGCAGGCCACACTCACATTTTAAGCCAAATTAGAGCTACCAGTCCTGACTTGCACACTGTACAGTATTTAGAAAGTGAAGAAAAACAAAATGCCTGATGGAAAACTGCAGACATGGGGAAAACATGCTAAGTCCACAAAGTGACCAGGTTGGAATTCCAGACTAGTCTAATCTGCTACCTAGTAGATAAATATACTGTAGATAGATAGAATTAACTTTCATTTTACTTATTATGGTGATGTCCTCAAGAGCAACATGCAGGGAGTATATTCTACCAGCTGCACCTGAGGAACTCCTAGATTCCCCCAGGCCAGTTGAGACTTACTGTTATCATCAAGTGTCCTTTGTCTTCTTCCAATGAGGGTTGCACAGGGGCCATTTTCTAAAATGTAAACTTTCAATCCCTATGCCACTGTGTGCTCCTCCAGCCTATTCATGTATTCTCATATTTTCACTGAGTGAGGGCAGAAACCATGCATTGGAAACTCATCTCTGCTACTTGCACTCATTCTTCTGGTCATAATCCAGAGTACACATCCATTAGGGAGGTTGGGGATACAGATTGACCAGTGAATTAGTTGCTTTGTCTGAGGACTTAGTCTACACTTCACCACTGCGATCAAGTACAAAATCACAAGACAAAGATTAGGAGCAATGTCAGTAAAATGATAGGTAAAAATGAGAGAGTTCCAGGTATACAAGACAGATATTTGATAAGATGCCACATGAGGGGTTGGGCATCAATCTATAAAAAGTGTGAGTTCAGGGTAATGTTTTTAGATGGGTGCAGAATTGGCTCAGACACAGGAAGCACTGGGTGATGGTGTGAGGAGCTTCATCAGAATTGGCAGCTGTTAAAAGTGGTGTTCCACAGGGGTCAGTGCTAGGGCCGCTGCTATTTTAAATATATATAAATGATTTAGATAATTTAGAATCCATTATATCAGAAGGACTTGGACAGCATACAGGCTTGGGCAGATTTGTTGCAGATAAAATTTAATGTCAGTAAATATAAAGTATTACACATATGAAGTAAAAATGTTAGGTTTGAATGCACAATGGGTTGTGGTAAAATCGAGAGTTCACCTTACGAGAAGGATTTAGGAGTCATAGTGGACTCTACACTATTAACTTCCTGACAGTGTTCAGAAGCCATTAAGAAGGCTAACAGAATGTTAGGTTAAATAGCACGATGTGTGGAGTACAAGTCCAAGGAGGTTAAGCTCAAGCTTTATAATGCACTGGTGAGGCCTCATCTTGAGCACTGTGTGCAGTTTTGGTCTCCAGGCTACAAAAAGGACATAGAAGCACTAGAAAAGGTCCAGAGAAGAGCGACTAGGCTGATTCCAGGACTACAGGGGGTGAATTATGAGTTGTTAATTATTATTGTCAAGAGGCTTACTTATCTCGGCAGTGACATTCATGTCTCTAGTGATTCTTCCTATGCAGTAAGTAGATGGATTAGGAAAACGTGGGGACGGGTTGATTAGGTTGCTGGAAAGTGGTGTGTGGCACTCCCAATATCTTTGCAAAAGGATGAAGGTCCAAGTCTTTAGAGTCCTGGTGCTTTCTGTTTTGCTATTCGTTTGCATGACATGGACACTATCCAGTGACCTGAGACGAAAACTGGACTCCATCAGTACTGTGCCTCTTTGGAGGATGCTTGGGTACCGCTGGTTTGTAAAGAATCCAAGCGGCTGGACCAGGCCAAGGGGAAACCTACGTAACGCCTGGCTGTGGCTTTCTGAGGGGTGGAACTGGAGCATGTGCCTGCCTGGGGGGTTGCTAACCAGGATTCCAAGCTGTTTTGTTGTGAGGAGGTTGCGGTAATGCGCTGTAACTGTGCATGCTCCCCAGCCTTACCTGACCTGACTTAACCCCTGCATGTTGCTGTGTTGCCCTTTTCTAGGAGTGGCTTTTGTGTACCAGAGCAGAAGTAACTCTCCCTGTAGAATATGCTATCCTTAAAGTCCGTGCATATGATTTTACAGTAAGTGCAAGACTCAAGAATAGTCCAGTCTCAAATGGCAGAAATAAATTCACAACACAGAACAGGTGGTGTTTGAATTTTTTTGCAAAGTTGACCAGTTTTTTAAATGTTGAAACTGAAACAGTAGTCTACTGTATTGCTGTTATATATTGCTGAAATAAATGGACCACGCAATCTTGTCAGTTCTTCCTTAACTTTATTAACTCCTCATCTTTCTGACCTCCCCCACACCTTTCCTCAGAGCGACCTCTACCTCCTGACTGATTACATCAACATCCCACAATTGTACAGCCTGTATGACAGCTTACTATCATTTTGATTATGGTGGGTGCTATGGAAAATAAAGGCTAGTTATTAGTATATATAAAATCAATTAATCAGCCTTTGGTTTGCCTTGTTTGCAAGTTAATTCTGTCAAAGGTGCCTTTTCAGCTTTGCTTTTCTGTATAGTCTCTTAAAAAAATTGCACTCCTAAAAAAAACAGAATAATTAATTAAAACCACACAAATCAAAGAGGTTCAGATTATACTTTAAATAACAAAAGGTTAAATGCATGAACTTTCTGTGTAAAGGGTAAGGAGTGCAATTGTGTTCCATATTATTTTCTAAGGTGCACTAAACCAAATATCCATCTCTGAAGAAGACAAACTCAAAATGAAAGATGTGCACCAAAGCAAATAATTAATAGGTTTCGCAACATCCCTCCATCTCCCTTCTTTATCTGTTTAAATACAAACCTCATTAAGAATACTCTTGGAATATGAAATGAAGTACATACAGTATATAGTATGGAGTATGGTGGTGATGTACGAGTGGAGAACCAGTCCTACCTTGAACCCATTTCTGCTAGAATGAGCCTGCCATTACTCAATTGAATTAACTGAGTTAACTAATGGATGGATGAAACCACTGCCTGTACTGTAATTCAAGTTTAGTTCTGAAAATCCTTTTTTTAGAGTGTTCTGGTGCAATTATGATGTTCACATTGAAAAGATAAATATGGTTCTCCATGAAAAACAAAACCACTCTCTCATCACCTAATTTGCTAGCATACAATAGTGTCAAACTTTGTACTGTGTATGCTGCTTGCTATGGGACTGTGTTCATTTAATTTATGTTCTCGGATGTCATTTCCAATTGAAACTGGCTGTAGCACATTACAGGCCAAAAAAGTTGTTTTGTAGAATCTGTTTGCAGCAACTTGTCTTAGTGAATGATATGTTAAGCTTTTCAAGCTGTAATGCTTTACAGAGAGAGAGACAGTATGATATTTATATTAGGAGTACAGACTAACAAATTGCACTAATTAACCAGAATCTCACAAATGGAACTTGGATCATCATACTTTAATATAAAGTTTTTATTTTAAACTAAATGTCACTGTCTAGCATGATACCTGTACAGTTAACGTCATTTAACATCACGCAACAGCTTTAAACCCATTTAAAAATCTTGAAGGTTTATGGTATTATTTAGTAAAAATTCCTAACATTAAGTTTGCTCATAGAAGAGTATGGCTGAAATCAGAATATGTAATGTTTCTTTGTTTAAAATAAGTAGAGCCATTAGCAAGTATAGAATTTAACCATAACCAATTTTCTTGAATATGTCTAGAATTCTTGACAAGCTGTTGAAGTTATTCTCATATAATTCGTGTTAAGGAATCAACTCTATCTGTATTCAACACATTGTCATGATGAGGACTTTATGGTCATGTTGGTATTCTGATGTGGAACATTTTTAGGTGGATTCACAATTCTAAAATAGTGTTGTCATTACACTTAATAGTACAATTACATACATTTGTTTAATAGTCCCACTGGTGCGAAAGCATCAATAATAAAGCCACAAAAAATGTACGGTCCTATACATAGAGAAATTAAATAAAGCAATAAGTATACAATTGTTTCAAATTAAAATATATATATACCAGACCAAATGAGCAACAATCAAACAAATAAAATTGATGTGTTTAGGGAAATGGTCAGTAATACCAAGTCTTTCATGCAAACTTATTGCTTTATATTTTTTCCTCTAAGTCCCATAGAGAAGTATCTTAAGAATTATCTTTTTGAGTTTCCCTTTCAAATGCCTTCTTTTATTGCTCCATTTGGGCTTTGTGATTTTAATACCATCTTTGAACCATTATTTAAAAAAAAAAAATTTTGCAAACATAAATAATGAAATTGCCTTACCTAGCAGATGTTCTGTTATGCAGTTTGCCTTCATGTATGCAACCTTATTCACAAAATTTCATCTTCTTTGATGTCCCAGTTGCCTGGCTGTGTACAGACTTTGTCATTCTGCTCCCTCGCTCCTTACTAAACATTTTCTATTTCTTTTTTCACCCTTTCTGAGGATATACAGAATAGTAATAGTTAAAGGAGGTTTCTTTGTGTGTCAGCTTGCTTCTAAACTCTGTCTCACCAGCTTCTAATTAGTGCTGATGTTCTTCCCCCCATCATTAGTGTTTTACTATTTAAATAATCAGCAACAGCTATATGAATCTGCAATAATATTTGGAATGTAATAAAACATTTAAATATTTTAAACAGAGCCAACATGGGTTTTGTCAAACAAACTCACTATACAATGTGTGTGTATATATATTTTAAGGAGTAATGCATTATTGTCTTGCTACTGTATATTTTTTTCTGTCTTTGGTTTGAAAGGTATCTGCTGTTTATTTACTTTAAATTCCAGGAATATTTAGGAACAGCTAGTTTGAGCTTTTTTTTCTCCTGCTTTTTACTGCATTTCTATACAATAATGAAGTAATTTTGTATTTCCATTTAAACATTTTTATATGTTAATGTTACAAATGTGTCAGTGTAGATTTCCTGAAGCAGTTTAGAGTTTTTTTGCAAAATATGCCATATTGAGCGAAACTTCTGGTGTACATTATAGACACAATTAACTTCCAAATGGAATTCCATAATATGCAATTGTTATGAATATCCTTTTTTATTTTTTGAACATTTCTAATACATATTTAATAGCTCTATTTTTCATCTAAAAACCTTAATTTGCAAG
This sequence comes from Polypterus senegalus, assembly GCF_016835505.1. Taxonomy (NCBI): domain Eukaryota; kingdom Metazoa; phylum Chordata; class Cladistia; order Polypteriformes; family Polypteridae; genus Polypterus; species Polypterus senegalus. The sequence goes on along the minus strand of NC_053155.1, from coordinate 140,304,674 downwards.
CAGCAAATGTAGATGGATAAACTGACACTTTGGAATTGGAAGTTTCCAAGGAGAAAGTGGTGGCTGTAACTGCAAATATCGACATAAATCAAAGTTGAGCATTGCCATTTTGATTAATTGTTTGGATAATGACCAGTTCTTAATGTTTTTGTGACTGCTAGGTTTGTCAATCTATGGCTTTGGGTTCTATTTCTCAGGAAACAGATGGTTACCCTCATTTTGCAGCAAGAGAAATGTACAAAATCTGATTCCCCCCCCCCAGATTAGCAGAATAGTATAATGATTTTCAATTTAAGAGTATTTTTAGTGTGTTGTGACACTTTAATCTCTAATCGAGAATGATTTCTTTTTTCTGTTTCAGTGATGGCAGGAGTGTATAAATTGTAAATAGCTTCAAATGAATTGCTAATGAGAATATATCTAAATGATATCAGAACCAGAACAGTAGACCAAAAACAAATGTGCTTTATTCTTTGAGAGAATACATAAGATTTAAAGTTGTGTTGCTTTTAATATGAACATTTAAGAAACTTGAAACATAATCATTTTGTAACATTTTATCTTAAACGTATTTCCATTGACAATTGCCTTATTACAGTGAAACTGGTCATAATTTAAATGCAATGGGTTGACGAAATTGAAATGCTACTTTTCTATTGCTACTGCAATTTTTAAATAGTAATTACTATATTTCGCATCAACCTTGTATAAATGTGAAACTGTACTAAAATCTTTTTTTTTTTTGCACATTAGTCTCTGTTTTACAGTTGGGTTAATACCTCTAAAATGAATGTCAGTTAGTTACAGGAAACAAACAACACTTTGAACTGTCAAAGGCCACATGAAATGATCCTGGTAAAGAAGCTACAATTTGATGTATTTCATGTAACTCCCTAAGTATGACTATTTGTACAGTTTCTTTATTTCTATACATTTATCATATTAAAAATACACCATTTAGGGCAATACATTTTTTTTTCAGTTGTCACTTGTACTGTATCCAACTCCAAGTCTCATAAATAAACAGTATATATTCTCTCTGAAAAAAGAAAAAAAATCCTCTTTCATGTATGTTTATTTTATGAAAGCTCCGTTCTTTGAATTTTAACTCCTACAGAAACCTTTTGTCTTGACTTATCTCCATATAGCCTTGCCCCAACATTTTGTAATATGTCAGTGCAGTAACAATTGGCAATGCAGTATTGTAAAACAGTATCTGAATAATTTGAAACTGCTACTGAGCTAATGGTTTTTTTAAACTATTAAAGTGAAAGTAATACACTCATGGGTGAAACTAGATGTGAACTAAAAATCCTAACATTTATGATACAGCTCTGCAATCCATATATGCTCTCATAAATACAGAATTTAGTTTCCATAATTTTGCAGAAGTATCTACTATCAGTATTACCTTTGCTGTTTCCTTTTTAAAATTATTTAGTTAAGTTATTAGTAACAATATTTTATTTATATATATATATTGTGGACTGTGCTGGGCAGTTTATCCCGGCCAAGTCCCCCAAGCCGCCAGATGGAGCCCTCCCTGCAGTATGGAGGTGCCCCTAAGACCAGCAGGGAGTCATGGACTATGTAGTTTTTATCCTCAGCCCTGCTGGATACCACAGGGGCCGCAAGAGGGAGCTGCAGGGAGGACCAAAGACTTATTTGTACACTATGACCCGGAAGTTCGTCATAGGAAGAGCGACGGACTTCCGGGATAAAGAAAAGTACTTTTTACCTGACCCGGAAGTGATACAAGATCACATGGACTGGGGACTGGGAACACTTCCGGGTCAGGGACTATAAAAGGACTGAGGGAACTCCCAGACGGCGAGCTGAGCTGGGTGGTAGGAGGGCAACGCGTCTGGAAGTGGAGGATTGTGATTATTATTTTTATTGTGGTTTATGAATAGTGTGGAGTGGAGGGTGCTTGGTGCACGTTGTTATAATAAAAAGAATAATTGTAGCACTTTTACCAGGTGTTTGGCGTGGTACCTGAGGGTTCAAGGGAACACTACTGCCCCCTACTGCGACTATATATATATATATATATATATATATATATATATATATATATATATATATATATATATATATATATATATATATATATATATATATATATATATATATATATATATATATATATATATATATATATATATATATATATATATATATATATATATATATATATATATATATATATATATATATATATATATATATATATATATATATATATATATATATATATATATATATATATATACATATATATATACATAAACCACTGGGTATATGCATTCTCAGTGGCGTATCTGAATAAAGTGCCAGTAGGGCACAGCCTCACCAGACACTGTGCAGAATAAGTCGTAAGCTTTCTTCAGTAATTAAACATTGCAGTAGTAAGTTACTAACAACTGTTCAGGCAACCACCTCCTGATGGCTCTAAGTTTGAAAAATCAATGCAGAAGTTCTGACATACAGTATGCTCCTTCTAATTTGTGGAAAAGAAGAAAGCAATATAAGACTTGTGTTTCAAAGAAGAGGTGGTTGTTCGTGCCTTTCAGTCTGTGGCACCAAGACTATGGAATAGGCTGCCTTGTGGTCTGCGTGGAGTCGAGTCTGTTGATTCTTTTAAAAAACAACTAAAAACATTTCTTTTTAAACAAGCTTTTAATCAGTGCTGAATAGTTCCGGTTTGTTTTTTGTTTTGTTTTAACTGTTGTATTGTACTGTATTTGCTGTTCAGCGCTCTGTGACCTTTTCTCTGTGAAGGGCGCTATATAAATTACTACTACTAGAGAGAAGTACTACTGTAATTTTCAACTGTGACTTCCATTTCTTTACTTAAGAATGAAGCAAACTAGTTTTAACACATCTGAAAACATAGCAGTAGTCAATAAGTCCGAAATATAATACAATACAAGTAGGTACTTTGTCAAAATTTTCAATCTTTTGCTCATATGTCATGTGCACAGCTGCCTGTTTAACGGAGTTGCTTGCAATTCCCAGTCCCCAAAGTAAGCATCTCAGTCATGCCTTCTCAGGGATTGTAGTGGAGAAGCAGCACCATGAGCAATTGCCATGATATGTAGCCTTATGCTTCACAGTTCTTTAGGGAAGCCACAGTGTTACAAAGTTAACACAAAGCCAAAAGAGAGTGATGCCAAGTGAGGACTGTGCTTTCAGCTGATGGTAATAAATTTTTGTCAAACAAAGGCATTTGAGCATAGTCATCTGACAAAATATCAGAAATATAGATTTAAATATTAGGTAAACTGAAAACCTCACAGCCAGGAAAACAGATTGGCTAAGAACCGCCTAAATTAAAGCTGCAACACCAAGTGTAGAACTGAATAGATTTGAGATACAGTTCACTCCATTTAAGTGCACGGCCTCCGGACGAGATCTCCGCGTGTGCTTCATAGGAGTGCAACAAGTCAGTTCTGAAAGTTGGCCATTCTGTTACCCCACCTACTAGCCTAGTCAAACACAATATAACTTTCATCAAAACAGACTACAGTGAATATAGTGGATACATCTGTAATATACACATTAACTGTTCAGATATACATGTACAGTGGAACCTCAGTTCACGACCATAATTCGTTCCAGAACTTTGGTTGTAAACCGAGTTGGTCGTGAAACGAAGCAGTTTCCCCCATAGGATTGTATGTAAATACAATTAATCCGTTCCAGACTGTACGAATTGTATGTAAATATGTAAAGATTAAGCACAAATATAGTTAATTACACCATAGAATGCACAGTGTAATAGTAAACTAATGTAAAAACATTGAATAACACTGACACAAAACACCCAGGCAACCCTGCTCAGCCTGCTCGCGCTCTCTCTCTCTCTCTCTGTAGCACACCCCCACCCCTCCTCCCCCTCCCTTCCCTGCCAAAAGCAAGTGCTTGCTCTCGCTCTCTCTCTCTCTCTCTCTCTCTCTCTCTCTCTCTCTCTCTTGCTTGCTTGCTTGCGCTCTCTAATCTCTCTGTAGCACACAAACCCCCCCACCACACACCCCCTCTGTCAGCAGCATGTGCAGCAGTTTTTTTAAAATGAGTTTTAAGCACAGCGGAAAAAAAGGAACATTAGAACAAATCCGAAGTGTATTTAAAAACCAACCAACCACAAACAACCAAAAAAGTAACAAGATCACGCTATTTTAGCCTTACATTCCGATCGCTGTAAACACTTTTTATAAAATGAGTTTTAAGCACAGCGGAAAAAAACGAACATTAGAACAAATCTGAACTTTAAAAACCAACCACAAGCAACCAAAAAACATTGCAGGAGTTCATGCTAATAGCCTTACAGCCTGATCGCTGTAAGCACTTTTTTTAAAATGAGTTTTAAGCACAGCGGAAAAAAGCGAACATTTGAAAAAAGAGAAAAATAACATTGCAACAATTCACGCTACGAACTGAAAAATTAACTTTTGAAAAATCCGTAATACAAAAACCACAAAGAAAACTAACCTTGCATGAAACGAGTTCTGGCATGAAGTGTTTTCCTTCAGGGGTTTTCTCTCTTGTGATTTCTTGGGTTTCTGGTGTTTTTAGCTGTTTAACTGATGGGAGCGAAAGCCTCATGCAGCTATTCCAAAAAGAAAGTCCTTGTGACCCAACCCTTCGTGTTTGCCCTCCACATTACTGGCAGCCTGGCTTTGTTTACATTGTGCTGCTTGAAAGCACAAGGGTTCTCAGATTGGTAAATGAGTAAACTGGTAAACAGTTTTTCCACCTCTTGTAATTTCTTTCTTTACTTCGATTTCAATTTTCTTCAAAACTTTCTTCTCACCACTCTTCACTTGCTTATAAGCCATAGTTAACTGCAAAAGCACATGAAATACTGTAGAGCACAAAGAGAGTACACGTCTGACTGATATCAATGAACAAGGAGCGGCTTTGCTTAAATGAAAAAGCCAGGCAAGCACGCGGCTTGCTCGCTTCCTCTCTCTCTCTTTCTCTCTCAGCCTGCCTGTGCCGGGGGTGGAGTTGGGGGGACGTGCACGTACTGCCTGCTTCTCAGAGAGAGAGTCTCAGCTGTACAAAATGCAGAAGGCAGCCAGTACGTGCAGCAATCTCCCCCTCCCCAGCAGGCACGTGGCTCGCTCGCTCTCTCTCTCTCTCAGCTTGCAGGCAGGCAAGGGAAACTGGCTTGTTCGTGTACCGAGTGTGTGGTTGTGAACCGAGGCAAAAGTTTGGCGAACTTTTTGGTCGTGAACCGAGACGTTTGTGAACAGACGTTCCACTGTGCTGTTCCTGTATGTCTTCAGCCTTCCCTATTCTTTTTCGTTTTTGTGCGGAATGCTGTTGTTGTTCCATTCTTGCAATATGGATTCCATATTCTAGTAAATCCGAGAAATCTGGCTAGGATGAACGCCATAATGTTTTGCAACATAGACCTGACTCTCCTTGTTGTCCATGTCTGTTTAAGACATGGACACGTTCAGCCAGAGACAATGATTTTTGCACATGGGATGACGAAGTCAACACAGTTGAGTTGTAAGGCTAATCCGTAATGACATTCGTTGCTAACAGACTTTTTTTAACGCATTGGCAGTTCCAAGACAACATTTACATGTACATAACACGCTGCTAAACTGACTACAGTGTAACCTAGTAACTGTACCGTAAACTGTTTGTCCTCCGTACAGTACCGGGATTGGACGTCAGCACCTGAATGATCTGCCTTTAGCTGGTCACAAGAGCCAGGCTACTTACTTCGTCGCACGCTGATTACATCATTTGAGTGTGTTGATCAATATCGTTGTTTGACTACTGGATGTGAAGAGACCATGCAGTTAATTGGAGTGAATTTGGCCAGAGAATAGCAATGGGATAAATAATGTACGTGCGCTTAAGCAGATTGTGCGTTTATTGCTAGTGCACTTCAAAGTTATTGCCCGTTTAATTGACTTTATACAGTACAAATAGGGACCATGCAAGTCACATGCATCTAAGTGGAGCGTGCGCTTAACCAACATGCACTTAAGTGCAGTCGACTGTAATTGAAATTTAAATTGGGGGGAAAATAGCTATTTTTAAAACTGCTTATTTAGATCATGGAATCGCTGTAACACGAGACTACTGTACCTGTTCTCTCTTTCTCTCATTTTACCTTTGACACGCATCTTGTAAGATTTTAAGTAAAAAGTAATGTTAACAAATTATTGTACAATTAAGAAGGAATAAAATGTGTTTTTTTTTGTTTTTGGAAAGTTTAAACATGAATGTATTGTAATATTTAAATGTCATCACCCTGACCATGAACAAAGAATGTCAAAAGCAAATTAATATATGAAAAAATTGTTGCTTATTAGCCAAAACATACAAGAATGGGATACTCAACCATTCAGGTAAAAATAAATCCTAGCTGCTCCGTTGGCCTGACTTTACATCACTGTGAGACAAATTAGCTCACTCACATGTTAACTATCCAAAATTACTATACTGTATGCTTCTGAATACTCCCTTTCACTTCATTCTTGTCAGATGAGGTCCCCCTCCAAGTCTGCCTCTGGATTCCTAGTTCCCTGTGCCAGAGATGCACACAATCTTGAAATCCCAACTAGAATATATTTTGCACTCATTTCTGCCAAATTCATCTCTGAAAGTTCTGAGGCATTCCCACCATACTGTATCTCACTCTGGTGGTCTCTGCACAACAGACACTTTTGGTATCTTTCATACTACCTACCCTCTGTAATATGCAGCAACATCCCATGTTTCGGACAGAAACCACTTGCAACCAGCTATGGGTGTCTGTAAGTGATTGCTCTGGTTTTCTGTTATTCCCTTTATTTTTGTCATTTCAAAATCCTGTGACTAATTATTTCCAGGACGCTGTATAAAGAAATGTGCAGACTTGTCTGCTGTCACTTGAAGAGGCCAACAAGTTGTAATTGTGGTTTCTTGTCTTTACTGGGTGATTCCTGTGTCATGTACCAGTTCTAAGACCCTGTCAGTTCCTTTGCAATTACCTTTTATATCATTTTATCAATTTAGGAACAAGCAAAACATTTAGCTTTACCATTCCATATTGGCCTACCTTATGTTGTCAGATAAAAGTGATTTTCTCTTTATCAGCTCATATGTTCATATCATACCCACAAATGATCAGCAAGAGATCCATATTTGCATATTGGTGCTTGTAGGCTTTTTTTTTTTTTTATTAAAAAAACATTTTGAATCAAACAAGGTTGGTCATCTATTTAAAGGCAAATGTTTACTAAGTTATGTATCACAAAAAGATAAACCACTGTAATTATGTAAGTACAGAGCAATGAAGCTTTGAATGTCGGGCTTGCATTTACTTTGTTTGAGCATCGGCAAATTTCTTAGTAATTATAAGTCTGAAAGAATTGTGATTTTTGAGAAATACTTGACAGCCCTTGATTTCAATCAGGATTATAAAGCTTAAGCCCTCCGAGATGGGCTGTGACAGGTAAAAGCAGTCTTTATCAAGTCTGTCCTTGACTGTAAAATGACTGTAATAAAGAGTCAACACGTATACAAGATTAGTATCTTGAAAGGTAGAATGGCATGCACATTTCAGGTGCTGGTGGAAATTGCTCTTTAAAATTTTTCTTTCTTTAACAGTTTAACTCCTACATGGAAATTTCCCTACTCTTTATTTCACATTTAGTCGTGTGGCATAAACTCCAAATTTTAAACAACTTATGCATTTTAGGTAATGCATTTACTGTCATTTTTATTTATCTGGTACTTTTAACTATTCAGTATTGCCCTTCACTTTCCTAAATACCCTGTGGATTAGTCCCTCCGTTTACTATTTGACTAATTTCTAGTTATTCTGCCAAAAGATGCAGTATTCTTTACAAATATGACACGTCACAGGTTGAAACTCTAATATGTGTGTCTGCTGTGGAAATCATCATTCATCCTTAAAGGTAGACTTCAAACAACAACTTACAGTAAGTGTTAAAAAACTCCATTTTATGAGTGGACTGTATTAAGAATTTTTCCCATAGTACAAAGGGACATTGCTCTTTTCATTTAGTAATACTGCACATGTTTAGAAATGGTACTAATGTGAAGGAACAGCATATGAACACACCAGAAGAAGCAGATAACGATATTTTGACAAAATAGGGATGTGTGTAAAGCATATATCCTTTATTTGAAACAGCGAAACTGTTTGTATAACGTTAAGTGGTGGTAAGCATTTGTTTGATACTGAGCGGGTAGCCTATCATTTGTGATAATTTTAGACAAGAGAAGTTGTCATCCTGATGTGTGCAGCAAAAAAAAATAAATAAAAAGAATAGCTCCAGCGAGTTGTGTCAATATTTGGCCAGGTTTTAGTGTTTCATACTGTATATCAAAAATGCATCTATTGTCTTAGGTGTATTACCTTATTGATATATGGTCTTACTCTGTCTGCTGCACAGGTAGATTTCATCAATTATTGTTTAAACCTGTAGCACAGTGCAGTAATACACAACAGTGTGTATTTCATTATACCCCACACATGCAAAATTACTTCACAGTGGTGCTTCACTTGGGACAGCTTCTTCCTTCTAATTCCGAATTCTGATTTGGATTGACATCTGGAAGCTGCTGCGTTAACCTCAAATCATTGTCATGTTCCTGGAATCATTCCAAAGGTGTGTTTTCCCATGAATTGTTTCATTATCTGTAAATAAATGCATATGTTCTAATGTTATGGTGATGCCTATCCAGACGTGCAGTAGGTGTTTTTCTCATGGGCTCACTCTTGTTTTGGTGCCCTGGGTCATCCAGTAGTTTCTAGATCTTCATGTCTGGTTTGGCAAATATTAAATCAGTTTGGCAGACAGCTGGCAGAACAGAGTGTGCCATTGATACTGTATTTAAACTGGTACCTAAATATTAAAATAGATAGATACTTTATTAATCCTAAGGGGAAATTCACATAATCCAGCAGCAGTATACTGATACAAAGAAACAATGTTAAATTAAATAGTAATAAAAATGAAAAAAATAAAAATAAAATTAATGTTCACATTTACTCCCCCGGGTGGAATTGAACAGTCGCATAGTGTGGGGGAGGAACGATCTCCTCAGTCTGTCAGTGGAGCAGGACAGTGACAAAAGTCTGTCACTGAAGCTACTCCTCTGTCTGGAGATGACACTGTTAAGTGGATGCAGTGGATTATTCATGATTGACAGGAGTTTGCTTAATGCCCGTCGCTCTGCCACAGATGTTAAACTGTCCAACTTTAATCCTACAATGGAGCCTGCCTTCTTAACAAGTTTGTCCAGGCGTGAGGCGTCTTTCATCTTTATGCTGCCACCCCAGCACACCACCGTGTAGAAGAGGGCACTCGCCACAACCGTCTGGTAGAACATCTGCAGCATCTTACTGCAGATGTTGAAGGATGCCAACCTTCTCAGAAAGTATAGTCTGCTCTGACCTTTCTTAAATAGAGCATCAGTATTGGCAGTCCAGTCCAATTTGTCATCCAGCTGCACTCCCAGATATTTAAAGGTCTGCACCCTCTGCACACAGTCACCTCTGATGATCACAGGGTCCATGAGTGGCCTAGGCCTCCTAAAATCCACCACCAGCTCCTTGATCTTGCTGGTGTTAAGGTGTAAGTGGTTTGAGTCGCACCATTTAACAAAGTCTTTGATTAACTTTCTGTACTCCTCCTCCTGCCCACTCCTGATGCAGCCCACAATAGCAGTGTCATCAGCGAACTTTTGCACGTGGCAGGACTCCGAGTCATATTAGAAGTCTGATGTATATAGATTGAACAGGACCGGAGAAAGTACAGTCCCCTGCGGCGCCCCTGTATTGCTGAACACAATGTCAGACCTGCAGCTCCCAAGACGCACATATTGAGGTCTGTCTGTAAGATAGTCCACAAGGTGTGAATCTACTCCCATCTCAGTCAGCTTATCCCTAAGAAGCAGAGGTTGGATGGTGTTGAAGGCGCTAGAGAAGTCCAAAAACATAATTCTTACAGCACCACTGCCTCTGTCCAAGTGGGAGAGGGATCGGTGTAGCATATAGATGATGGCATCCTCCACTCCCACCTTCTCCTAGTATGCGAACTGTCGAGGGCGTGGCGGACCTGTGGCCTATTGATATTATTTTATTATTATTATTATTTATATATAAATATTGATAAAATGTGCATTATCTAATTATGAAATAACCAAAATGATGCTGTTAACTATGTTGTCTCTTGATGCTAGTTTAGCATTGTTGCCTGACAATCTGAAAAGTGTAAAAATATTAGGAATCGTGGTGAATATATTTAAATCTTGGTCTTCATAATCTTAATGCCTGTATCTACAATACCTTTAACAAGTTTATGCAATATTTGATAACGTGCAATTTCTTTTTCAGGCTTGGATTCCCAATGATGCTTGTATCCACCACTGTGGGCATGTGCTATCTTCTTGCCATTCACATTGGACTTGGATGGAATATTTAATCTGTGCCAGAACTGGGACCAGTGAAAGCCACTCTGTACTTAGTCTTTTAGGGTATAACTCTAAGACCATTGTCAACAAATAACTGTTTGTTACTGATTAATGTCTTGCATGCTTCAAGTATGGTGTGTTTTCTACACAGTTACAATCCAAAGTCAAAAGTGCACAAGGGAACAAAGTATGTATTAAAAAGTGTATACAAGACAAGATATCTGTTCGGAACATGAGTCCTAAAGAGTAGTTTTTGACATTATTCTCATCCTAAGAGCATATAAATGAAAAAAAAAAAGTAAAATATTTTTACTGTTTTGATTAAAACAATAATATAATTCTTAACATATTTACTACAAGATATATTTACAATAAAACCTATTTGTAACCCACTTTTCTTTCAATATCTTCATCCTCTTGTACTGTGTGTCATAGTTAAGTCTTTACTGAGTATAATTTATTTTACTTCATGTCATAGGTGCATTCAGTTCTGTTTCAGAGAATACTCCTGACGATCACATTTAGAACCATTAATTGTTATTAGGTATATTAAAATACGGTATATTGTTGCCTTGAAAGAGTTACCGGTTAACACTGCTTTAGCAGTGTCATGTCAGGTATGCCTATTTGTTGTATTACCATGCTTATACATAATGCAGTAGCATCCTGCTTTAAATTACTGTCCTCATACAATATTAGCAAATGTGAAACCTTAAAAGTCAAAAAATCAGCCCTTCACATTACGAAATGCCATTTTATTGTTTCTTACTAAATTATGGAATCTGGAAAAATGTGTGGTATGAGAACATGGATATGGTTGTAACCTATTAAGTTGCAGCACATTGAAATGTTATGAACAGATAAAGAAAAATACATGGACCACCTTGCAAACTCAGCAGAGGAGGCCTATGGGAAAGAAAAAGGAAGAAAGAATATCCAAGATGACCAGCCTTATACTGTATATGGCAACTACTGGGTCAACAGGGATGCTCCCATCAATGACAAGCAAGGAAGACCACTGACAACAGAGAAGGAACCAAATTCCAATTGAGAAGAACACTCCAGCGGAGTTCTAATCCACTCACTACTTGATAAAGAAGCAAACATACAGACTGATTTTGTTGTTAGTTATACAACCAACAGGAAATTGTTACAGCAATCCTCTTTCCAGAATGAGGTCAAAATTTTAACTAGTAATGATAATATTGGCAGCAATTCCACACTTTACCAGTTAGTTTCATACTGCTTGATGCCAGATCGGCAGGAAAAAAGACACTGTATAAATGGAAGTCAATAATTCACACCCTTCATTTTTCATCAGTTTGTTACTAAAATTAATTTCCAATAAAGTTGTTTTTTAGGCTACATCTAATGTAAATATTCTTTACTACATCAATTACAGATAACTGTTTAAAATTAAACTTTACCTTTAGCAGTGCAGCAGTCTGAACAAACTTCACATACACCACCATGACAAAATATGTAATGATATAAAAGGATCTTGGATGAAGCAGATCAAAATAAATGTTTAACTTTCCAAGTTTTCTTGGAAAAGTTTTCAGACATTTCATTATCGTTAATACATGGTGGTCCAGATCTAATTATGCAGATCCAGTTTGTCTGGGTGACTTTGATTTATGCGGGGACGATTCCAGTTCGGCACGAAGACGATTCTTTATGTCGTCAGTTCGCTTCTCGATGGTCCGGGATTTTTCAGGCGATTTTCTATGTAATAAACTTAAGTTATCGCGTAATGAAAATTGCATAATTAGATCTGGACCACCCTATAGAATTTTTGTAAGAGTGATTTTTGGGTTAAATTGGAACTTTATGAACAATTTATGATATGTGACTTAATATGATGAGAATATATAGCAATATGGTTGAGACTCTTCTGTTTAAAGAAATACTCCACCGAAATTGTTTTTATATGTTAATTACCCCATGTTTGTAGTGGTGGCTGAGAAAAAAACTTCAATTTCACGTTTCTCCGGAGAAATTACATGTTGAAGGTTCAAACTCACTGGAGCAAAAGTTTTTGAGCGAGTTGTGGACTGGTTAGAGCAGGGGTCGCCAAGTCCAGTCCTGGAGGACCACTGTGGCTGCAGGTTTTCATTCTAACCCTTTATTTATTTTTAATAAGTGCCCTGTTTGTGCTGCTGATTAACTTCTTGTGAATTCATTTTAGTTAAATTGCTTTTTTAAGATTTGTTCCCCTGTATTCATCATTCCTCTGAATTGCTCCATTTCTTTCCTTAAATGGCACCCAAACAGAAATGAAATGTGAAGTGAGTGAGCCCACAGAAGACCAACTAAGTCAGATCCTCAAACTCCAACCAACTTCACTCCAACCAGCTGCTTAATTAGGCGCTGATTCTTGTCGTTAATTAAACCCGTTCTTTAATTCCCTGGTTTGCTGCTGCTCTCGTGGTGCATTAGCAGACATTTCTGAAATTGTTGATTTTCTCTTTTCTATCAGCAACTGCTAAAATATTTTGGGGACCTGAGAGGATCAACATCCCTGAGACCTTCATCATTCTTTATTTTCAGATATTGTATGATGGATAGCAGTTGCTTTGGCTCATTTTGTATCTCATTATTATTTGGCTGCTAATTAAGGAAAAAGAAACAATCAAGGCAGGGGTGTCAAACTCCAGGCCTGGAGGGCCGTAGTAGCTGCAGGTTTCATTCTAACCCTTTTCCTTATTAGTGCCCAATTTTCACTGCTAATTAAGTTATTTTCCCTTCATTTTAATAGCCCTGTTTTTAAGGATTCAGTGCTCTGAATCGATTTATGTTCTTCATTAAATGGCAGCTAAACAGAACTGAGATGTGAAACAAGCCAACCAATGACCAGCTAAATTGTAATGTCAAACTCCAACCAATTTCACTCCAACCAGTTTTTTAATGAGAAGCCAATTTTTTCTGTTAATTAAACTCATTTAATTCCATGGCTTGTTGCTGCTCTCATTCTGCCACAGCAGACATTTTCAAACCTGTTGATTTTCTGTTTTTCCTAAGAACAGCATCAATCTGTTTTGTGACTTGAGAGATCAACCTTACTGAGAACTTCACCTTTCTTTATTTTCAGATATTGTGTGATGGGCACTGGTGAGCTGGTCATGTGGCAGCTTATTTTGTGTCCACTGCTCATTAAGGAAAAAAAAACAACTAAGGGGCCTGAGTCAAGTTAATTAAAATTAAGGCAATAGAAGTTAATTAGCAGCAAAAACTGGTCATTAATTAAGAAGGTGGTCAGAATGAAAACCTGCAGCCACTGTGGCCCTTTAGGACTGGAGTTTGACACCCATGAATTAAGGGGTCTGAGTCTTCAGGAGCAAGTCAATTAAAATTAGTTCAAAAGAAGTTAATTAGTAGCAAAAACAGGTCACTAATTAAGAAAAGGGTTAGAATGAAAACCTGCAGCTATGGTGGTCCTCCAGGAGCGGAGCTGGCGACCCCTGGGTTAGAGTGAGTTGTTGAGTATGTCTAATTAGGTGACCAGCTTCAAGGGAGTGCACCACTGGCTGCCTCAGCCTTGAATAGATTATGTGATTGAAGGTTACTACTGAAAATTTCTGCACATCCAATCATTTTTAGAAGATGGTTCAACTTTATGTACACTTGGAAGGGAAAAACATTTCCATGATTAATCCAGGCAACAGTCTAATTTAGTGAAGTGATGTATACACACAAGGGAGAAATATCTGAATGAGTGCTAATAGAAGGTCTAGGTTTCAGTTTTCCTCATCACATATATCGATACTGCTGTATAACCAAGTAATATTGTGGCCTGGCTGTAGGTTTAATTTTTTTTTTACCCAGTAAAGACATATTCCATAAATGCATCCTTTTGGATTGGATTTTAAACTTGGTTGAAGAAAACTGATGACCCTGTTTTTGGTTTCAAGAGCACAGTCCTTCATGATACTTTGTGGAATTTGAAGGTGGTGTGAATTGTCCATTAAACATGTGGCAGCAATGGAAAAGGTGGAATGATTTGCTGTGGCTAGTATTATACAGTTGAACTTAGTCTTAAGGTAAAGACACCACAATGTACATTTAGTTTATTACTCTAAAACATCTGTTGCATTGAATTTGATGTGGTAAAGCCCATTTAACATCAGTACTATACCCACCAACCTTCCTGAACTGTACAGTATGATATGCAATAATGAGGCACCCCATTTAGCAAGCGCCAATTAGATAAACTTTATTAATTGTGACGGGAAATTCAGAATAAGGAGTGGAGTCTATGGAAAAATAGGTTGAGTGGAGGTGATGCTTCATGCTTACCTTGCTCATTCACCTCAACAACCACACAAATTTAAACATACTAGTAGACAGCACACACAAATGTAAGTATTTAAGAAAACACCTTCGCCACTCCTTATCCTCCACCCATGATAACTCAACTATTTAAAAATCCTATGAATACCAATCTCTATCCCAAAAAGTTGCCACAGTATAGAAAGTGCTTTGTAAAGTTACTCTGACTTGTATTCAAACAAAAACAGTATAAAGGCAAGGTATTTCATGATTCATCTATTTGACTGCACTGTTTTGTGAAGATAAGTGTTTATGCTGAAATTAATGCCTGCGACACGCTTCATAAAGGTTGGAACAGAAAAGGTTTATGACTAATATCGATGTGACAATTTGAAATAACAAGGAAAGGTAGAACAAGTGATGCTAAATAGGTGTGGCAACCATGTTCGAGTATATAAGGAGTCTCTAAAAGTGGTCTATTCCTTCAAGACCAAGGATGGGTTGAGACTCATCAATTTGCTAACAGATGCCTCAGTGAAAAAACCAGCACTTTGAGAGCAACATTTCTCAAAGACAGTTTGCAAGGATTATTGGTGTTTCACCCCAGTGCACAATATAATTAAAGCATTCAAGGAATCCAGTCAAGGGTGTAAAAAGCAAGTCCAAAAACCACTTTTAAATGCATGTCATTAGACCTCACTGTTTTGAAAGCCATCAGGCATCTATAATGGATATCATAACTTGGGCCTGGGAATACTTCAGGAAACCTTTGGTTAGTCAACACCATTACTTCTTCATTTACAGATACAAGTTAAGGCTTTATTATGCAAAGCACATGCAATATACACCAATAAAATCTGGCAGCACCAGTGGTCTAAATTCAGGCTCAATTGAGAAGCAACTCACACACTGGAATTGTGTTTTGTGGTCCAAGTCAATATTTCAAAAAGTTTTAGAAGAAAAATGCTGTTGCATTCTCCAGACCAAGGAGGAGAAGGACCATTCAAGTTATCAGCAATGTATCCAAATTCCAGCCGCGTCATGATATGGGTGGGTGTGTGTGTGTCAGTGTCCATGAATCTGTGAGGGTACCATTAAAATAAAGAATGAAGTACAAAATTTGGAGCAACCTATGTTGCCATCGAGATGATGAGACAAGTCTAAACCAACTTCTGCCCCGATTATCTGGGCGTATAAGCAAAGAATAAAAGTTCTAGATGGACCTGCCTGCAATCCTGACCTGTGTGGTGCGTTATGAAGCACAAAATATGGCGACAAAGTCCCCATACAAGACCTGCGTAATTAAATGAAACAGGGAAAACTCGGCTGCCTAAACTTAACTAACTTGTGTTTTAGACCTTTGCTGTTTGAATCTTAGCACCAGGAACACTGAACAGTTGGTTTCTTGAATATTTAAGATCCAACACCAACCTAAACTTCTCCTGCTTGCATCCCACAGCAATGCTCTTCAGCAGTATAGTATATTCTTTCTGAACAAGGCATTATATTATTTGAATGGTGGAATAGTTACACTCTTTAAAAGAACTCTCTGCAGTTTACTTTAGCAGTAGTAGTTGTTGTCAGGTTTAATATTCCTCCCAAAGATTCATAGACTACTAGTAAGTATTCTCTAATATCAGAAGGGTCCATAAACTCTATATTTATATTTTAAGATCTTTACATTTTTTAACATTATTATTTACAAAATATATTGTGATGATTAACACATTTTCACATTTACTATTAGCACTCAGGCAACACCAACAGCATAAAAAGAGGAGCACTAGCAATCTATAAATAAAATATGAGGTCTCTCTGTAGGCATAAAATCCTATACTCTTTCACCGATCTTGACCAAAATTTCCATAGCTGCTCTCTAGACCATACGGACAAGACAGACTACTGTGGAACTCCAATTTTTGACCCTCCCCTTTGTTCTACAGTTTGTACACCCGTGCCACCTGCTGGCTCAGATTAAGTAAAACATCTGAACAAGCTGAAGCCAGAACAGCAGACAAAATGACCAGCGCATAACATTGCTTATCTGGGCAAGGCCATGTGCTGCTTCTATCTAAGGTAATATAAAAAGGAGTATTGTGCACTTTTGCATGGGGGTTTTGGGCGAGGCTTGAATGAGAGTAGATATGCAGCAGAACACAAAGGAAAATCAATGTGGTGTTGTTTAGCTCCTGCTTTGTCTGCATTTTTTCTTAATTTAAGCACTACATTCTGCCCTTCTTGAATTGAGAGGAAAAATCAGACATGACAGCATTCATGGTTACAGCTTAGCAAGGAGTTACCGCAATTCTGGAATCCAATCTGACCCCAAAAAGAACAAATGTCAGGAGAGACATTAATAGAGAGGCAGCTAGCAATAACAGCATGGTCATCATTTTAAAAAAGTACATAAACATTTGCATTCTTCCCTAAACCCATTCTACAAATAGAACCGGGACACACTTGCTATTTTTTCCCTATTCTTGCTCTGGAAAAAAAACAGAATTTTTCTTTAGGAAATAGAAGTTTTGAAATGGTAGTTAAAATTAAATTTTCATGTTAATACCATAATCTATTTCTTTCCACCAGATGGTTAACGTCATGTATTAATAAGGCTAGTATTCTTATTCACTTTCCTACTCTTTATTAAATTACTCAGCCAACTGCCAGACCTGGACAAGCCCAACTATGCACTTGGTCTTTTACAGAGAGCAGTGGATACTTTTTCTGAATGTTTTACACTTTTAACAATTGAGTGCTACTAACAAATTATTTTAAAGTAACCTATAATCTAATCAGTTACAACATAGCCACAAAAAGCTGGTTATGCTGTTAACTGAAAACAACCGGTAACAGCAAATCGCAATGAGAAATTTATAATGGTTAAATATTTCCAAGAGCTTGTTTTTATTTTTTTAACATCAAAGCAGTTACTAACCCAGCCACAGGGGATATACAAGCCAGTGTGTTTCTTTGCGCCGGTCCCAAGCCCGGATAAATAGGGAGGGTTACGTCAGGAAGGGCTTCCGGTGTAAAATTTTGCCAAATCCATATGCGGACAACAATACAAATTTCCATACCGGATCAGTCGAGCTCCATGTTATCAACGACCGCCACCAGTACTGTTAGTCAACAGGGTGCTGGTGGAAATTGGGCTACTGTTAGCCGAAGAAGAAGAGGGGGCGCCGCTGCTATTAATCTCCTGGCCTTTTTCCACAGCCAGCCCAGAAAACTCACCCTGTGAGGGCAACCAAGCCCAACAGTAAGGTCAGAAAAAAGTGCTGCCTCTTCCAGTCCTGGAGACATAAAAACCAAATCCCCAGGAAGGTTGCAACATTTTGAGAAGACCACAGAGGAAAGAGGAGCTCAGATGAGCGATTATGTGCTATATTAGCCATTTACTTACAATCATTTTAGTCCTTTAGAAGCTTGTGTTCATTGTTGTTGGGACTGCTTCTGTTAATACCTATTTCCTTTGCGATAAAAAGTAAACAAGGTTACCAGGAAGGTACCCCAACTTTTTACTTCTCGCCTGCTTCCTAGCTGCCTATCACAACACAGAATATTACAGTTACACTAACTATACAACAGAAGCCCATTTCTGTCCACCCAGCCATTATACTTTGTTGAGCATATTCCGTGTTAATACTTGCCTTTTTTAAAGAATGGAGCAGCAAAATACATTGCATTTTTCATTCCAACTGATTGAAAAATTAGGATTCCTGTTGAGAATTCCACACCAAATACTATATAAATGAAGCAACAGCCCAAATTACATTATACGTTAAAGAAACATCTATCTGTGCCTGTCTATATGAGATAAATGTATTTCTTTTTGTAAAAACAGTTGTGCTACTATTAAAACAAACTTGCTTCCAGGTCAAATCTGTGGTGCTGAAATTTAAGAAAAAGATCTTTCAAATGAGTACTCCAACCAAATTATCAAGCATGTTTAAGCAATCTGTGATGTCAAATAGGAACAACGTTACATGAAAAAGCACTGCAAAAAGAATGAGTCAAGTCCAAGAAAGTGAATTGTGAAATATAAGATTAAAAAGAAAAGATGCAGCAAAGCATACTGGGAGAACAAATTTAACCAACAAAGTGAAACAACAATACATAAATTATAATAAACAAATGCAGCAAGAAAAACGGAAAAAAACATCAGAAAAAGTTCAGAGAACAATTAACCAGAAAGGTAGCAGGAAACAATGAAACAGTTGTGATGGACGGCCGGGGATCCTGCCCGGATGGGACACCCTTTTCAAGACAAGACCGGGGGAATGGGCATACTACCAGGAGTACCTCCCCCAGGACATGAAAGGGCAGCCCCCCTTGGTTTACATCGGGGCTCAGAAGCTCAACCAGGTGGGGGTCTGTGGCAACCACCAGGGGGCACCTGTACAGCTCCAGAGTCTGGGCATGTAGCACTTCCGCCACACCCGGAAGTGTTGCCAGAAGAGGAGCGGGGTTCATATGCAGCACTTCTGCCACACCCAGAAGTGCTGCCGGATGTTAATCAGGAGACACCTGGAACACTTCTGGGTACAGCATAAAGGAGGCCGCCTCATTCCATTCAGGAACCAGAGTCGGGAGGAGGAGGACGAAGTTGAGGAAGAAAGGAGTAGAGGTGGCGAAAGGAAAAGAACGACTGAGTACTGTGTGAATTGGAGCACTGTGTGTTTTGGACATACAGTGTCTGTCTGTGTCTGTGGCCAGTCTGCTAAACAGTTAAACCTTTCCTCTTTAAGTAAACTGAGATTAAGTGGTAATAAAGGCAAATGGTTTTAAATTATGAAAGGAATTGGCCTGCAGTGGGCTGGCACCCTGCCCGGGGTTTGTTTCCTGCCTTGTGCCCTGTGTTGGCTGGGATTGGCTCCAGCAGACCCCTCTGACCCTGTAGTTAGGATATAGCGGGTTGGATGATGGATGGAAGGAATTGGCACAGTGGATCCAGTACATTACATTAAAATGACTTCTTCAACATGAACATGGGGGCAAAGCTTGCAAAGGATGATTTTCTTCATACTGAGAACTATGGACACATGAAACAAATTACCTGGTAGTGTAGTGGAGGGTAGGACTTTAGGGACATTCAGAACTCAATGTTGTTGGAATTAGGTGGGTAGAAGTGGATAGTTTTGCTGGGCTGAATGGCCTTGTGGAACTCTGCACCGTTGAACCCTTGGCAAGGCCTTGGTAATGGGCCTCCTAGTAATTCATAACTGAGTTGAAAACCAGAGGTATGTGAGACAAAGGCAAAATAGACTCTTGAACATATCAAAATAATATCCTTTATTACAAAAATGTTTTATTGTGCAAGTGCAGAACTACAAATACTTTTAAAATTGGTTTGGTTAAAGGGAAAAATATAAATAATAAAGCTATTTACAATACATTCTGCACTTGGAAATCTGCAGATTAAAAAAATGCAAAGAATACAAATAAAATGGTCTCTTCATTAATCAATTGCATTAAAACCTTCTTCCAAAACAGTAAAGACAAAGATAAAATTGTAGCGACCCTTTGAAGGAATCCAAAAGGACACCAGGTAATCTTTCAGAGCATTTACTTTACTTATGCATTGAGGGCCCTGACGCAGTTTCCCTCTCGAAGGCCCGATGTTAAGTTCCCAGGCAACACCATCAAGTCAAGAAAATCATAATCGCCTTCGGTCTCTCTCACTGCTTCACTACTCTGGCTAGTCTGTTTTTCACCTGTCTCTCTCTAATTTGTCTTCCTATCCTCTTGAAGCATCCATGCTTCTCAGTTATTCATTCCTCTTGCTCCCCCATAGTCCTCTCCCTCTGCTTTTTACTGATTATTTTGTCCTGTCTCTGACAGGCTGCAGTTTAAATTTTTCTTTCCCGCTCTTACTGTGGGTGCATGGGGTGCGGAAGCCCAGTCAGCATTACACTATTTACAATGTTCTTTGCAGATTTGACAGACCCCAGCTTCCTCTCTGTCTCTCCCTCTTTCTCTTTCTCATTCTTTCCTGGTTGTCACCCTCCACTCTGTAGCGACTGGAGGTTGTCCCCGTGGGTCTTCTGTGCAACAGTATTGCCGCCAATTAATCACTGCAATACTGATTCAGCTGAAGACAGACCGCTCTCTTGCGTTCACTCCCACTTTTTATATGGCTGTAGGCTTCTTTGCAGCCAATCATTAGTTATGCTATAGGTTTTGTGTAGTGGGCTAGTAGCATCTATGTCTCATTAACCTCCCCAAAAACTGCAGTAAAGTTCAGTTGTATTGTCTGTGTGCACGTACTCCTTTGATAACTTGTAGCACAACATCCACGCTCATAATACACTGGCTTGTTTCTCCAGCGGGCTACTGCTCATCCCTGCGTATAAGCCTGCTTCATGGTGGCTATCTTGCCAAGGCAACTGCTGCAGACCTGGTTTTCTGGTTTAAGTTTGGCCACTCTGTCACATTTTAATGCTGCCTTTCAGATTCCAGTGATCTCATCTATATACAGTGCACCCGGGAAGTATTCACAGCGCATCACTTTTTCCACATTTTCTTGTTACAGCCTTATTCCAAAATGGATTAAATTCATTTTTTCCTCAGAATTCTACACACAACACACCATAATGGCAACGTGAAAAAAGTTTAGTTGAGGTTTTTGCAAATTGGGACTAGCCCCCAAAGTCGCCTGGCCTAAATCCAATAGAACACTTCTGGGACATTATGTTTCAGTCCATCCAACACCACCAGGTTGCACCTCAGACTGTCCAGGAGCTCAGTGATGAGTGACCACCCGTGGTCTCATTAGCAGCATGCTCTAACATTGTCAGGCATGCGTATAAGCATGTAGGGGGCATACAAACTGCTGAGTACGATTTTGAGTTGCTGCAATGAAATTTTGGCAAAATGGACTAGCCTGCCATAACATTTTTTCACTTTGATTTTTCGGGGTGTCTTTGAATTCAGCCCTCTGTAGGTTGATAATTTTCATTTCCATCAAATGATTTGGCATTCTTTCATTCCTAACACATTACGCAGTCCATATCAGTCCATATCCAGGCAGCCCCTGCCTGCAACACAAAACATAAGTCCGACCCCGCAGACCCGACCGTCGTTGGGCAGGGCACTCACCTCCTGGGTCCCGTTTCTCCGAGGCACGTGCCTCAGTGTGGCCATACTCGTCGTGATGCCGTCCCGGACGTCCTCAACTACAGCGCGCAGGGGAATATGGCTCTTTCGTGGACCGGTGGTGGTCCGTGGGGTGATTTACTCTTGCGGGGTTGTGCATGTGCCACTCCTGCAGCGCGTGTGTGGACTTACCTGTTGTTCCGGACTGCCCACAAAATTTTTTTTTCGGGGTCCCTGCCTTGCATCAGGCAGAGGGTCCCATCTGGGATGTCATTGTGGGGAACAGCCTGGATGATGTTTTCACCACACACGTTTATTTTACACTCTATTATTTACAGTTAAAGTGCACAACCCAGTGTTGCAGCTCCACTTACCCCTTTAAGTCCTGGCCTTTTCACAATGCCTTTTCCTCTTCTGACCACCTCCACTCCTCTCCTCTGAACTCTGTCTTTTTCCTCTCCCAACTCCAGCCATCGAATGGAGGGAGGCAGCCTCTTTTATATCCATCGGATGTGCTCCAGGTGACCTCCAGTAATCTTCCGCCGGCACTCCCCAGTATGGCGGAAGCACCGGCTGTGTACCCAGAAGCACTCCGGGTGTCCCCGATCCTCTTCCCCCCAGCACTTCCGGGTGAGGTGAAAGTGCTGAGGTCCAGGGCTCTCCAGGCATTGGAGCGTCCCCCTGGCGGTGACCACAGGCCCCTACAAGGTTGAGCTTCCATGCTCCTCTACCCATGGTCCCCAAAGCAACCAGGGCGGTCGCCCCCTCATGGTCTAAAGGAGGCGCAAGCCCTCCTCCAGTCCTCCTGGGTGTCATGGCTGGGTGGCAGCCCCCGCCACTCGCCACAGTGCCCCACTGCCAGCAAAGACCCGTCAGGTGGAGCGGCACATCCCGCGAGGGCAGGTCCCCAACGAAGCGGGTCCTACTGTGTGTCCGGTGTCCGTTCCTGCAACATACAGAGCCGCTGCCTGGATACCACCCCCGGGTGTCCTTCTGAGCCACGCACAGGCAGCGCTCCCCCTCAAACTGGCACCCCACGACTTGCCTCTTCGGCACCACCTCTGTGGGTTCCGTGCCCCTCTTGTTGGAGCCGCCCGCAACCCTGTAGCCTCAGCCGACATCGGGGCACCCCTCTGCCTCCGCAGAGGGCAATCATCCATTGGAAGTGAGCAGCCTACCTCACATCCTTGTTGGAGGAACCGGTTCCTCGCTTTCCGCTGGGATGCCTTGACGGTCTGGGTCTCCTTATGGCAAAGAAAGAGACCCCTTCCTATCTGCATCCCTGTAGAATGACGCGAGGCCGCCGCTGACTTGGGGCATAGGGCGCTAGGACCTGGGGCACACAACAGCCTGCGTCCTGCTAGCCCTCTCCCTGTCTCTCCCCTCGTCATGCGCACAGCACTCAGCACTGCATCCACTGTCGGAGACCCCCCTACTCGGTTCCATTCACACATATCCCGGGCCTTTTCGGTGGGATCTCCTTTATTCTTTACGGGGACGGCTTCAATTACCTTCCCCACCGTGTCCATCCGGCTGAAGACTCCAGCATCATCATGGACGTGACCGCTTTCACCTCCAGCTCCTTCAGTCCTCTACGGAGGACACAAATTACCTGCAATAGCGACTCTGCAGGCTGAAGGCACTCCTCCAGCTCACGCAGAGCCGGCGGTAAGCACAGAAAGTCAGGTGGCCCTCACCTGGCTGTCAGGCACATCTGCCGACTGCGCTCTGAGGGGCCTTTCCTCCAGCCCAATCAGGTCCTTCCCTGGCACGAGACAGACATTCCTTGGTCCTGCCTCCAACCAATCATCGGCGGGCACGCAAGACACACCATCCAGTCCTGTGTCTCTCTCGGGGCAGGACATCCAGTAAAGGGCCATCTTGTCTCCCCCTCTCCTTGTGCCTCATGCATAACGCCATGCGTAGAATTCGTACTATAACATGACGTAAACACAAAACCCGAAATGTGCTTACACACAGAAAAATCCAGATGCAGAAATCTGTGAGAACTCCAACTTCCACGTTCTTCTGCTACATAAATCCCGGTCAGCATGAAAAGTAATGCACATGCACACACCTGCTGTCCTGCCCAATTCCTCCCAGAATTATGCCTCTTTGAATATGCAAATCAATATAAATAGCCCTTAAGCTCAGCATTCTGTGAAAAGGCAATGGGAAAAGCACAGGGGAAAATATAACAATTTCAGCGAATACCAAGTGGAGGCAAAGGAAAAACATACTATTTTTTTATTTAAACAGTGGTATAATCAACAAAAGGAAGTCAATTGAGTGACATAGTGTGTTGGAGAAACTTGAAAGCTCACGTTCACAATGTGCCCAAAATAAAAAAGAAGTCACATATCAAAGTCGCCGTGAAAAGGCGAGTTGTAGCCCACTATCTGTGTGTCATATTAAAGCTTATTAGGGTACAGACAAAAAAAAAAGGCACACAGAAGGAAAAAAGCACAAAATGTCAACTTTAATCTCGAAATTTCCATTTTAATCACATAGTTTATTTTGTGATTAAAGTAGAACATCATAAACTTCATCTTAAAATCGTTTAATTTACTTGTTTCTCTAATCCTATCGTAACTAAAGTAGCAAGTTAAATGCTTTGTTTTGTATTTGATCTTCTATGTGCTCTTTGTGTGTGAATCACTACGTGCTTCCGTTCTTTCTCTTTCTCCGACAGGACACTGAATCCATTACGTGATATTACAGCTCTCTGAATAATTAAAATACTGAGATGTATATGTAATATCATTTTCATGATGATTGGAATGAAAGCATGTTATTAAACATGGGAACATGATGGCGCAGTGATTGGTCATGTCTCACACAAGATGCTGCTGCACCATGCGCGACCTTCGATGAAATAATTTATTGTAGCAATACTGTCTCTTTCAAACATACTAACCTCCAATTCCTGTCGTTACTTTTTTTTCTCCAAATACCCAATCGCTACACAATCAGCTCTGTAATAGACGTTAAGCCATCTGTAAGCTTACAACAATGATTCTTCAAAACTTTTAAGGAACATTGAAATATCTACATAGTACATGTTTAATTATTCTATCTGTCTATCCTCACATGTTTAATTATTAACAATACAGATTATTTAAATGAAGTTAAAGTTTTATCTGTATAATATAATCAACATATTTTGCTGCATTTCATCTTAAACATTATATCGTCATCATATGTAAATACGCACTTTATAAAGTGGTGCAGGTTGTGCAATATTATAACTGTAGTGTAAGTTTACAGTGGGGTGATTGTACTTATAAGTATAGACAGTTCTACAAGGAGCAATTGATGGACTGATTCAGTGCATTTATAGTTCTTGGGATGAAACTGTTTCTGAACCGCGAGGTCCATACAGGAAAAGCTTTGAAACATTTTGCTGTGGCTGAGGCAGCGTGTGCTTGATGCTGTATACCGATAATTCTCTTTTCGATCAGCTGCTGCTGTGATTCCCCACTTAGATACAGTGATATAAATACTCTGAGTGGTGCAATGAGAGTAATACAGAAAAAGATGATCTGCTGTGGTAGCCCTTAATGGGAGCAGCTGAAAGAAGAAAAAGAAGGTGCAGTGAGAGTAACAACGCTAAAAAAGCTATGGTATTTGGAATACTATGGCTATTCCCTGGACCATTATATTGTTACAGATTAATTACAATCAGATGCATTACACTAATAAACAATATGCAGTTAGTTTCAGTGTATTTATAAAGCCACATCAGGAATGTGGATCTAAGAAAGAAAGATAAACCACACAGGAACATTAGCACTGCTTTGATGCTGGGTGGTGCCAGTCTGCAAAACCGAGCGGAGAACTTGCATATGACAGGGTATGAGGTACCGTGGAAATGTGCGTGGCTTTACGCCAAGTTTAGGTTTTATACATCGCAATCTGAATGTGGAAACGTTCTTACCCAACATTTCTGTGCGTACGCACCGTTTATACATGAGGCCCCTTGTGCCTCCGGGCAACCTCACAGCTGCTGCAGCCTGTCGAGCTGCAGCGACTCCTTACCCGCAGCGTCTCTTGCTGCCGCCACTGCGCTGACGAAGGCCCATGGACCAGTACGCCTCTGCCACTGATGCGGATCCAGGCATCCCCTGCCTACAACACAAAACGTAAGTCCAACCCCACAGGGCCGACCATCGTTGGGCAGGGCACTCACCTCCCGGGTCCCGTCTCTCCGAGGCACTTGCCTCGGTGTGGCCATCCTCGTCGCGATGCCATCCTGACGTCCTCAGTGAGAGTGCACCTGTTGGGGCCTGCTGCACTCCGGCAACATCCGTTGTCGTTTCCCTGCACCAGGAGGATATGGCCCTTTCGTGGACGGGTGGCGGTCCATGCGGTGAATTGCTTTCGCGGGGTTGTGTGTGCGTCGCTCCCATGGCACGTGTGTGGGCTTACCTGCTGTTCCAGACTGCCCACAAAATTATTTTTTCAGGGTCCCTGCCTTGCACCAGTTTTAAGCACAGGGGAAAAAATTAACATTTGAAAAATCCATAATTTAAGAAACCACCAAAATAGTAACATTGCCACAATGCACGCTATGAACCGATCGCTGTAAACTGAACTGTAAACATAAACAAGCCTTTTCTACCCTCCCTCGCTCTCTCTCTCTCTTTCGTGTTTGCGTGTGTCTCTTTCGTGAGCCTGGATTGCCTGTGTGTGTGCCTCTGTTTTGCGCGCCTGTGTGTGTGTGTGTGCGCACCTCTATCTCGCGCGCCTGTGTGTGTGTGCCTCTGTCTCGCGCGCCTTAGTGTGTGTATGTGTGTGTGCCTCTGTCTTGCGCGCCTCTGTGTGTGTGTGTGTCTCTCACGCGCCTCTCTGTGTGTGCATGTGTGTCTCACGCGCACCTGTGTCTGTGTCGCGCTCTCTCTCTCTCTCTCTCTTGCTCGCTCTCTCGCTGCGCAGGAAATGCACAGGGAGAGACTGAACATGTACAAACCAAAAGGGAAACTGGCTTGTTCTTATACCGAGTGTGTGGTCGCGAACAGAGGCAGAAGTTTGGTGAATATATATATATATATATAGCAAAATACCCGCGCTTCGCAGCGTAGAAGTACTGTGGTAAAGAAGTAATGAAAAAGAAAAGGAAACATTTTAATAATAACGTAACATAATTGACAATGTAATTGTGTTGTCATTGTCATGTGTGTTGCTGGCATATATATATACGTATATATATATACACACATATAAACATATATGTACACATATATATATACATATACATATATATATACATATATACATATACTGTACATATATATACACATATACAAATCTATATTAATAAAAGGCAAAGCCCTCACTCACTCACTCACTGACTCATCACTAATTCTCCAACTTCCCGTGTGGGTGGAAGGCTGAAATTTGGCAGGTTCATTCCTTACAGCTTCCTTACAAAAGTTGGGCAGGTTTTATATCGAAATTCTACGCGTAATGGTCATAACTGGAAGCAGTTTTTCCATTTACTGTAATGGAGATGAGCTTCAACGCCGTGGGGGCGGAGTTTCGTGTGACATCATCACGCCTCCCACGTAATCACGCAGTACATAGAAAACCAGGAAGACCTCAAAAAGCGCTGAAGAAAACATGCATTATATAATTGAGAAGGCAGCTAAACAATAAGAAGCGAAGCGAGTGACATATACAACCATATTCATGAGTTCTTCTACTTCGGAAACAAAGCACGATGTAAACCTACACTTTAAATTAAGTTCATAGACAGGCTGCCGCTGGCGTTTGTAATTTAGTGCCTGCCCATATAAGGCCGTCCGTCAGCGGCAATCCAATAGCAAACTCCACTAAATATTCACGGGTGAAGGACTGTGCTTATGGAGAGGAAGATGAGATGGTCAGGGTGGTGTTTGACACAAACTCAGCTAAACTGCGAGAGAAAGTTTTAAGTGCCAGGACTAAGGTAACATTAAATACAGCCATGGACATAGCACGAGATGGCACCAGCACAGCTGGGAACCTTCGATGCATGTACACCGAAGCGGCTCACGGAACTGACGCAGTGCACAGATAAAAGCAACAGTTCCAAAGAGCGCTGAACAAAACCAATTACACAATTGAAAAGGCAGCAAAAATATGAAGCGCCTGATACATACAAGCATATTCATAAATCCAAAACAAAGCACACGTTGGAAAAAGTCAATGTCCCGCTAAAGGAAGACAGTGTAAAAAAAACCCGTGCATGCAGTGTGTCAGGTCTCAGATAAAGAAGAAGACGAGCTGTTTATTGATGCAGTAAGAAACGAATCGATGAATGAAACCTGTCATCTTTACAACGATTGACAAACACGGAATGTAACTTGAACACAACACATCCTACAAATACGAACCTGATTGAAAGAAATAATGATAATCAAATCCTTGATGACAGCAACACTCAGTAACACTCACAAAACAAATACTGTATATTGACAGTCATGTTACGTTATTTTTAAAATGTTCCCTTTTCTTTTCTAGCTTTTTAACACACTACTTCTCGCTGCGATACGCGGGTATATATATATGTATATATATATAACCCGATCTACATACTCGAATAATGGATACTTTATTCGCCATCAATGATTGTTTTGGTAAAGCCATACTCAGTGTATTCATTAGATGAACGGTAAAAAGTAAGAGCGAGGGGAGGATGACTTATTGAGGCATGCAGGCTGTAGTGTGCGTCAACTCTATCTGAATTGCGCGATCACATTTGAAAAATATATCTTTTCAAGTTCTATTTAGTCCATATGTGTCAAACTCAAGGGCAGGGCCACATCCGCCCGGCGTAATTATATCCGCCCGCGAGATCATTTTATATACTGTATTATTGTTATTAAAGCCCGGTATATGAAGCGCTGGTAACACAATAAACTACAGATCCCATAATGCAGCGCTTCAGCTGCCTTGCCGAACACTTACCGCGTTAATCAAGTCTACCTTATGATGCTGCAAGTTATTGCGAAGCTAGCTCACACGATGCTGAAGAGAAAAGTTGATTCTGAAAATAGAGCCTTTAAAACCGATGGGAGGCTGAGTATATGTTTACTGAACCCGTGTGTCTCATTTGTGGAGCTAATGTGGCTGTAATTACAGAATTTAATCTAAGACGGCACTATGAGACAAAACATCAGGGTAACCTGAATGCAATGCAGAAGATACAGAAAGCAGAATAATTAAATAAGAATCTGACACTTCAGCGGACGTTTGTACCTGTGCACAATCACAAAGTGATTTCAAGTGAAGCTGCTTTTATGGGAGACACAAATGCACCAGTGCACCTTGCCCCACTTTCCCTGTTGCCAAGTAATGTTAAACCAAGTCGTCACTACGGTGTTCCCAAATCGCACTTTGCTGATAAACTGAGCGCACTGAGTTTGCACGGCGCTTTGGTGACTTTGAAGAACAAAAAAAGTCCGCCTACATGCGGCTCAAACCTTGTGCATGTTTGGTAGCACATATCTGTGTGAGAAGCTCTTCTCAGTGATAAAGACTAACAAAACAGCACACAGGAGTCGCCTCACTGATGAGCACCTGCAATCCATCCTGAGAATCTCCACAACACAGAACCTCACACCAAACATAAACGAACCTGTGGCCAAAAAAAGATGCCAGGCGTCCAGCTCTAAAATGACATATGAGCAAAGACAACTGAATGATTTGATTTGTTATTGCTGAAAGGAACACATTTTATTTATATTTCTAGGTTTTGTTATGCAGCATGTTCATATTTGAATTTGTATAATTTTGACAGGATATATTTTTATGGAGAGCAAAATCTTTTGGGATATTTAAAATCTAAGTTTATTTTTATATAAAATTACATAAGAGTAAAGAAATTTGAATGTTTGTTCTTTTAACGTTTACTTTATTTCTAACTTGTATAATTTAGACAGGATATATTTTTATGGAGAGCAAAATATTATAAGTTGTTTAAGGTTTGAGTTGATTTATTCACGAATAATATTCCTGTCTGTTTTTACCATTCCTACCAAAGATATTTCTGTCGACTAAATAAAAATTCCTTCTATTTAAAATTTAAATAGAACTTGAACAAATACAATAGTTCATAATATCCACGCAGACTTGCACGTAAGAGCGGAGTTATCCGTTTTAACAAGCAGCGTATTGCACTGATACTGAAATAGCTGTGTGTGTATATATGTAGATATGTATGTATATGTATATATATGTTTATATATGTGTGTGTGTATGTATATATATATATATATGTATTTGTGTGTATATATGTGTGTATGTATGAATGTGTGTATGTATATGTATGTGTATATATGTAGATATATATGTATGTATATATGTGTATATGTATAGATATGTATATATATAAATATGTTTATGTGTGTGTGTGTAAATATATATATACTAGCAAAATACCCGCGCTTCGCAGCGGAGAAGTAGTGTGTTAAATAAGTTATGAAAAAGAAAAGCAAACATTTTAAAAATAACGTAAGATGATTGTTAATGTAATTGTTTTGTCATTGATATGAGTGTTGTTGTCATATCTATCTATTTATACACTGTGTGCACAATTATTAGGCAAGTGAGTATTTTGACCATAACATCATTTTTATGCGTATATTCCAACTCCAAGCTGTATTAACTTGAATGCTTATTGGATTTAAGCACATCAGGTGATGTGTATTTGTGTAATGAGGGAGGGTGTGGCCTAAGGAGATCAACACCCTATATCAAGGTGTGCAGAATTATTAGGCAGCTAGTTTTCCTCAGGCAAAATGGGCCAAAAAAGAGATTTAACTGACTCTGAAAAGTCAAAAATTATAAAAAGTCTTTCAGAGGGATGCAGCACTTTTGGAATTGCTAAAATATTGGTGTGTGATCACAGAACCATCAAACAGTTGAAACGTCAAAACTGGGCCAAGAAATATCTGAAGACAGATTTTTTTCAAAGGTTTTATGGACCGATAAGATGAGAGTGACTCTTGATGGACCAGATGGATGGACCTGTGGATCAGTAATGGGCACAGAGCTCCACTCCAACGTGGAGGTGGGGTACTGGTATGAGCTGGTATTTTTAAAGATGAGCTAGTTGGACCTTTTTGCATTGAAGATGAACTCAAAATCAACTCCCAAACCTTCTGCCAGTTTTTCGAAGACACTTTCTTCAAACAGTGATACAGGAAAAAGACCCTGATTTTTATGCAGGCCAATGCTCCATCACTTGCATCGAAGTTCTCCACTGCGTGGCCAGCCAGTAAAGGCCTTAAAGATGAAGGAATAATGACATGGCCCCAATTCCTCATCTGACCTAAACCCTATCGAGAACTTGTGGGCACTTCTTAAACGCTAGATTTACGGGGGAGAAAAACAATACACCTCTCTGAAGAGTGTCTGGGAGGCTGTAGTCACTGCTCCACAAAAAGCTGATCGTCAACAGATCAAGAAACTGACAGACTCCATGAATGGAAAGGCTTATGACTGTTATTGGAAAGAAGGGTGGCTATATTGGTCATTGATTGATTAATTTATTTTTTTGAAATGTCAGAGATGTTTATTTGTAAATTTTGAGGTGTTTGTTTATTATTCTCACTATAACAGATGGAAATAAACAAGTGAGATGGGAAAATTTTCATTTTTCCTTTAGTTGCATAATAAATCTGCACACTAATAGTTGCCTAATAATTGTGCGCACATATGTATTCCCCTGATGATGTTCACACTCACATTTCCGTTGTGAAACATTCAGGTTTCAGGTTTATTAACATTTTGGATTGACTGATAGCACTGTGTTTGTTCCATATTAAAATGAATCCTCAAAATACAACTTGCCTAATAATTCTGCACTCCTGTATATATATATATATTTATATATATCTATATATATATATATATATATATATATATATATATATATATAGAGCAAAATACCTGCATTGGCAGCTGAGAAGTAAAAAGAAAAGGAAACATTTTAATAATAACGTAACATGATTGACAATGTAATTGTTTTGTCATTGTCATGAGTGTTGCTGGCATATATATATATATATATATACACACAGACACATATATAAACATATACATATATACACATACTGTATATACACACACACATATATATACATACTGTATATACACATATACATATCTACATATATACTGTATATACACATATATATACAAATCTACATATATATATATCCACATATATATATATTAGGTGGGACTCGATTAAAAAATTAATCCAATTAATTAGAGGCTGTGTAAGAATTAATCTTGATTAATCGTATGTAATCGACACGTAAATTTGCCCCAAATCGCAAATGTTTTTTTTAATTTAAAAGTGTTTTAGTGGGCGACAGAATCAAATAATAGACATGGACATGAATATTGTAAACTGAAGCTGTTTTAATTTCTGAAAAAAAGCCTTTAAACTGCATTTGAATTCAAAACAGAAACAAAAATATCATCCCTGGTTAAAATTGGGCAGACTTAAAAATAAAGTGGTAGTTTAAGTACTTTAAGTACATTTTCAGAATAGTATTGTCTTTAAATAATAATAACCAAAATTTCAACATAAAGTGCAGTTTTTCTTCTTAAAAAATAAGTCAGAAACATAAAAGGTAATTTGACCAGCTTACTCTTTAAACTCTGAGTAACATTAGCCAAAATTATTTTGTACATTAGGCTAAAACAGTGTGATCATTGAACATTTTGTAATTAGATGTATTTAGAATTACTAACGGTCACGGAAGTCCAATGATCCCCAGTAAGAGCCACAAAGTCCGCTTTCTGTAATGCATCTAATTTTGCTTGCTTTTCAGTGTGCACAAAACCATGCTTTTATCAAGGCTTCGCTTTCGGTAGTCGAAATGATCAGTCGTAGGAACGCGCTTTATTCCGACTCTAACATTTTTGTAGCTGTGATGTGTGCATCAGTGTAATGGATGTACCAGGAAATCATGCATTGACAAAAGTTCCCGCTTGCTTGGAATTGAAAGTGTGATTAAATGCGTTATTTTTAACGCGTTATGGAGTACATGCATCGAAGCTTCTCAGCTGTGCTTGTGCTAATAAAGGGAAACATTTTAAAAATAACGTAACATGATTCTGCTAACCTAATATTTTTCATACGTCCCAAACCAAGGAGATGCAAGGTAAAATGAATCGGGTAGCGCTGCATACTCAGTGCATCCCTCTCGAATCGAACCTCAATGTCGGCATTAGAGGCTTAAGACTCTACAATTAGCCACAGCGTGTGGCTTGTCTATGCTAAAGTATGTATGTAGATCGGGTATATATATACATTTATATATATATACCCGTATCGCAGTGGAGAAGTAGAAGTTATGAAAAGAAAAGGGAACATTTTAAAAATAACGTAACATGATTGTCAATATACAGTAATTGTTTTGTGAGTGTTATTGAATGTTGCTGTCATCAAGGATTTGATTATCATTATTTGTTTCAATCAGGTCGTATTTGTAGGATGTGTTGTGTTCAAGTTACATTCCGTGTTTGTCAATCGCTTGTAAAGATAAGAGGTTTCATTCATCGATTAGTTTCTTACTGCATCAATAAACAGCTCGTCTTCCTCTTTATCTGAGATGTGACAAACTGCATGCACGGGTTTTTTACACTGTCTTCCTTTAGCGGACATTCACTTTTTCCACCGTGTGCTTTGTTTCCGCAGTAGCTGCACTTATGAATATGATTCTATGTATCAGACGCTTCATATTTTTTTGCTGCCTTCTCAATTGTGTAATTCGGTTTTTGTTCAGCACTCTTTGGAACTGTTGTTTTTTATCTGTGCACTGCGTCAATTCACGTGAGCCGCTTGGTGTTCTTGCATCGAAGGCTCCCAGCTGTGCTGGTGCCATCTCGTAATGTCAGCTAAGACCCGCACTTAAAAGTTTCTCTCGCAGTTTCAATGAGTTTGTGCCAAACACCACCCTGACCATCTCATCTTCCTCTGCATAAGCACAGTCCTTAACACCTGAATATTTACCGGCAGTGTTTGTATTGGATTGCCGCTGATGGACGGCCTTATATGGGCAGGCACTAAATTACAAACGCTAGTGGCAGCCTGTCTATGAACTTAATTTAATATAAACTTACGGTTCACGCCGTGCTTTGTTTCCACAGTAGCTGTACTTATGAATATGCTTGTATGCATCATTTGCTTCATAATGTTTTTCTGCCTTCTCAATTGTGAAATGGCGTTTTGTGCTCATCGCTGTTTGGAGTTCTTCCTTGTTCTACGTACTTACGTAGGAGGCGTGATGATGTCACACGAAACTCCCCCCCCACGCCATCTCAACTCAACTCCATTACATTATATGTAGAAAAATAGGTTCCAGTTATGACCCTTACGCGTAGAATTTCAAAATGAAACCTGCCCAACTTTTGTAAGTAAGCTGTAAGGAATAAGCCTGCCAAATTTCTACCTACACGGGAAGTTGGAGAATTAGTGATGAGTGAGTGAGTGAGTGAGTGAGTGAGTGAGTGAGGGCTTTGCCTTTTATTAGTATAGATATATATATATATGACAACAACACTCATCACTCACAACAGTGACAAAACAATTACATTGACAATCATGTTACGTTATTTTCAAAATGTTTCCTTTTCTTTTTCATTGCTTCTTTAACACACTACTTCTCCGCTGCGAAGCGCGGGTATTTTGCTAGTATATACATATATATACACATATACATATATATACATATATATACACATATATATATATACACATATTGTGGAGGATGGCCGGCCGTTTATCCCGGCCAATACCCCCAAGCCACCAGGTGGAGCCCTCCTTGCAGCATGGAGGTCCCCAGAAGACCAGCAGGGCATCATGGACAATGGAGTTTTTATGCACAGCCCTGCTGGATGCCATGGGGCCACTAGGGGACGTTGTAGGGAGGAGTTACGGATATTTTCCCTACGCCCCGGAAGCACATGTGGACAAGAGAAATGACGTGCTTCCGGGGTGAAGAAAAGAACTTGTACCTGACCCAGAAGTGATTGAGAGTCACATGGACTGGGGATTAGGAACACTTCCGGGTCAGGAGATATAAAAGGACTGTGGGAGCTCCCAGATGGCGAGCTGAGCTGGTTGGAAGGGTGGCAACGTGCCTGGGAGCTGGAGGATTGATTTATTGTGTATTGTTAGTGATTTGTGAGTATTATATGAGTATAGTGGAGGAGAGGGTATTTTGTACACTGTGGAGATTTAATAAAGTCAGAATTTGGACTTTTACCTGGTGTCTGGAGTTGTGGACAGGGGTTCAAGGGAGCGAGAGCACCGCCTATCTACCACAATATATATATACACTTATATATATATATATAGACATATATATATATATACATATATATACAGTATATACACACACATACATACAGTCATGTAAAAACATTAGGACACCCTTTGAAAGCATGTGGTTTTTTGTAACATTTTTAATAAATGGTTATTTCATCTCCGTTTCAACAATACAGAGAGATTAAAGTAATCCAACTAAACAAAGAAAACTGAAGAAAAGTCTTTTCAAGATCTTCTGTAAATGTCATTCTACAAAATGCCTATTCTAACTGAGGAAAAAGATAGGACACCCTCACATGTATTCCCTCTTAAATTGGCTCAGATCTCACACAGGTATATCACACCAGGTGCACATAATTAGTAGATCGTTACTCTGCATGTTGAATGAGGCTTGCCCTATTTAAACCTCAGACATTTAGTTTGGTGTGCTCCTGACTGTTGAAGTGAGAGTGAGCACCATGGTGAGAACAAAAGAGCTGTCAGAGGACTTCAGAAAAAAGATTGTAGCAGCCTATGAGTCTGGGAAGGGATTTAAAAGATCTCAAAAGATTTTGAAATCAGCCATTCCACTGTCCGGAAGATAGTCTACAAGTGGAGGGCTTTCAAAACAACTGCCAACATGCCCAGGACTGGTCGCCCCAGCAAGTTCACCCCAAGAGCAGACCGCAAGATGCTAAAAGAGGTCTCCAAAACCCTAAAGTGTCATCTCGAGAACTACAGCAGGCTCTGGCTACTGTTGATGTAGAAGTACATGCCTCTACAATCAGAAAGAGACTGTACAAGTTTAACTTGCATGGGAGGTGTGCAAGGAGGAAACCTTTGCTTTCCAAGAGAAACATCGAGGCCAGACTGACATTTGCCAGAGATAAAGTTGACAAAGACCAGGACTTCTGGAATAATGTTCTTTGGACAGATGAGTCCAAAATTGAATTATTTGGACACAACAGCAGAGGACATGTTTGGCGTAAACCAAACACAGCATTCCAAGAAAAGAACCTCATACCAACTGTGAAGCATGGAGGTGGAAGTGTCATGGTTTGGGGCTGCTTTGCTGCAGCAGGACCTGGTCAGCTCACCATCATAGAATCCACGATGAATTCTACTGTGTATCAGAAGGTGCTTGAAGAACATGTGAGACCATCAGTTAGAAAATTAAAGCTGAAGCGGAACTGGACCATGCAACATGACAATGACCCAAAACATACTAGTAAATCAACCAAAGATTGGCTGAAAAAGAAGAAATGGAGAGTCCTGGAATGGCCAAGTCAAAGTCCAGATTTGAATCCCATTGAGATGCTGTGGGGTGACTTGAAAAGGGCTGTACGTGCAAGAAACCCCTCAAACATCTCACAGCTGAAAAGTTCTGCATTGAGGAGTGGGGTAAAATTTCCTCAGACCGATGTCGAAGACTGGTAGATGGCTACAAGAACCGTCTCACTGCAGTTATTTCAGCCAAAGGAGGTAACACTCGCTATTAGGGGCAAGGGTGTCCTATCTTTTCCTCAGTTAGAATAGGCATTTTTGTAGAATGACATTTACAGAAGATCTTGAAAAGACTTTTCTTCAGTTTTCTTTGTTTAGTTGGATTACTTTAATCTCTGTATTGTTGAAACGGAGATGAAATAACCATTTATTAAAAATGTTACAAAAAACCACATGCTTTCAAAGGGTGTCCTAATATTTTCACATGACTGTATATATACATATACACATATACATACATATACACACACACACACACACACACACATATATATATATATATATATATATATATATACATGTATATATATATATATACATATATATATATATATATATATATATTAGGGATGGGACTCGATTAAAAAAATTAATCTAATTAATTAGAGGCTGTGTAATTAATTAATCTTGATTTATTGTATGTAATAGCACAAGAGAATTTGCCCCAAATCGCAAATGTTTTTTTTCATTTAAAAGGGTTTTAGTGGGGGACAGAATCAAATAATAGACGTGGACATGAATATTGTAAACTCAAGCTCTTTTAATTTCCGAAAAAAAAATGCATTTAAACTGCATTTCAATTCAAAATAGAAACAAAAATATCATCCCTGGCTAAAATTGGGCAGACTTAAAAATAAAGTGGTAGTTTAAGTACTTTAAGTACATTTTCAGAATGGTATTGTCTTTGAATAATAATAACAAAAATTTCAACATAAAGTGCAGTTTTTCTTCTTAAAAAAATAAGGCAGAAACATAAAAGGTAATTTGACCAGCTTCACCTTTAAACTCTGAGTACCCTTAGCCAAAATTATTTTGTACATTAGGCTAAAACAGTGTGACCATTGAACATTTTGTAATTAGAATGACTAACAGTCACGGAAGTCCAATGATCCCCAATAAGAGCCACAAAGTCCGCTTTCTGTAATGCATCTAATTTTGCTTGCTTTTCAGTGTCATAAAGCTGTTGAATTTTACTTGAAATAGTCTTTCGGCACAGCAGTTGGAAAGTTGGATCTCCTGACGCTAACTGTAGCACATTTTCTAACCTCCTATCTTCCACCACTGTTAGTGGTCTACAGTCCAAAACAATCCATTTTGCGAGAGAATTTGTAAGTTTGACAGATCTTGACTTACAAATTTTTGTCCTGAAGCCAGTCATTTCATCAGTTTTGGGCTGCCGACACCTTTTGTTGGTACTCAAACTTGTACTACTAGTGCTAACAGCATACACAGTTTCTGTTCTCGGTGTAACATGTTTTGCATTGTGAAGGATGCCCGGCCATTTATCCCGGCCAATACCCCCAAGCCGCCAGGTGGAGCCCTCCTTGCAGCATGGAGGTCCCCAGAAGACCAGCAGGGGATCATGGACAATGGAGTTTTTATGCAAAGCCCTGCTGGATGCCTTGGGGGCCACAGGAGGGAGCTGCAGGGAGGACCGAGGGCTTCTTCATGCCCTGTGACCCGGAGGTTCTTCATAGGAAGAGCGACGGACTTCCGGGTTGAAGAAAAGGACTATTTACCCTGACCCGGAAGGAATAAGGACTTGTGGACTGTTGGGCAGAAACACCTCCGGGTCAGGGAGTATAAAAGGACTATGGGAGCTTCCAGACGGCGAGCTGAGCTGGGTGGAAGGGTGGCAACGTGTCTGGTAGCTGGAGGATTGGTTTATTGATAATTATTGTGATTTATATGAGTATTGTGGTGGAGAGTGTGCTTTGTACACTGTGGCGACAAAATAAAGTCAACTTGAGGACTTTTACCTGGTGTCTGGAGTCGTGAACAGGGGTTCAAGGGAGCGAGAGCGCCCCCTATCGTTCACAGCATTTAGATGGTACCGTAAGGTTGAAGTGCCTCGTGGTATGCAAACTCATTTTTGCACAGTTTGCACAAAACCACGCTTTTATCAAGGCTTCCGTCGGGTAGTCTTTTGAAATGAAATTTGCCTCCGATCAGTCCTAGCAACACGCTTTCTTCCGACTCTTACATTTTTGTAGCTCTGATGTGTGCATCAATGTAATCGTAGTACCAGGAAATCATGCATTGACAAATGTTCCCATTTGCTTGGAATGCAAAGTGTGATTAAATGCGTTATTTTTTTTAATGCGGAGTACATGCATCGAAGCTTCTCAGCTGTGCTTGTGCTAAAAAAGGGAAACATTTTAAAAATAATGTAGCATGATTGTCAATGTAATAGTTTTGTGACCGTTATGAGTGTTGCTCTCATCAAGGATTTCATTATCATTATTTCTTTCAATCAGGTTTGTATTTGGAGGATGTGTTATGTTCAAGTTACATTCCGTGTTTGTCAACCATTGTAAAGATAACAGGTTTCATTTCACCACCTAAATCGGTACTTGTGAATGTAAGATGTTCAACAGGCATTCCTGGTATTAAGTTGTGGAAATTGCCTGCGAATAATTTAGCGGTAGCGTGTGTTTGAACTTAATTTAATCTTTTCCAGTCCTGCAAAGTCAGTTGACGTGATCTGCTCGGAGTACATGCATCAAAGCTTCTCAGCTGTGCTCATGCGATCTCGCGATGTCAACGGCTTTATTTAATGTTAGCTAAGACCGGCACTTAAAAGTTTCTTGCTACAGCAATTTTAACTCCGTTACAAAGTGATCCAAAGTCTCCTTTATACCTCGTGTCTTCTCATTAAACTTGTATTTCGCGAATACCATATTCGTCGTAGGCATGACAAACGGCAGTGGGAGTGTGTCTATAAACTTAATTTAAACTTACGGTTCACACCGTGCTTTGTTTCCGCAGTAGCTGCACTTATGAATATGCTTGTATGTATCACTTATTTCATAATCT
The DNA here is from genome assembly GCF_016835505.1 of Polypterus senegalus. NCBI lineage: Eukaryota > Metazoa > Chordata > Cladistia > Polypteriformes > Polypteridae > Polypterus > Polypterus senegalus. The sequence goes on along the minus strand of NC_053155.1, from coordinate 140,265,232 downwards.
TTTGCTGCCTTCTCAATTGTGAAATGGCGTTTTTTGTTCAGCGCTACGTACTGCGTTCACAGTCATTTCACGTGATTACGTGGGAGGCGTGATGATGTCACGCGCAACTCCGCCCCCCACAGCCATCGAGCTGAAGTCCATTACAGTATATGGAGAAAAATAGGTTCCAGTTATGACCATTACGCGTAGAATTTCGAAATGAAACCTGCCCAACTTTTGTAAGTAAGCTGTAAGGAATGAACCTGCCAAATTTCAGCCTTCTACCTACATGGGAAGTTGGAGAATTAGTGATGAGTCAGTCAGTGAGTGAGTCAGTGAGTCAGTGAGTGAGTCAGTGAGGGCTTTGCCTTTTATTAGTATAGATATATATAGTAAAGAAATAAAATAGACAGAAAGCACAGATCCAGGTTTGGGGGAATTCCCTGTATAATTTTGGGTGGCCAAGTAATCTTTTGAGACTGATACTACGGTCAAAGTGGTTTATATCAGACATTTGACAAAGAAACAAAGATCCGCAGGATTTTTATGGAGTTGTGGCAGGAAGTGAAATAATCAGAAGAAAAGCAAATGACAATGATGATACGGGATGGCGATGACAGCACAATGAGGGGCCGGAAGTGAGGTCATCTGTAATGGACCTGAGATGAAGTCATCCAGTGGAGATGTAAGCACCAGAGGCTGGAAGTGACCCAGAACGGACATTACCGTGGTGGACCTCCAAAAGGTTAGTTCTTTAATCTTCAGTTTTTTCTGCTAAAGAAGGGAGAAAGGTGGTAGTACTTTGTTCCAAACCCAAAGGTTTTGTTCTTTGGGCCAGATGGCTGCCCCATATGCGCGCATGTGTGAACGACTCTTCACTGGCGCTCCCTCTTTCAGGTGCATTCCCATAAAGCCTGCTTCACAGACTATCATTATTTTAGAGACAGCAACCTTCCCTCCTGTTCTGTTCTATACTTCCCATCCTTAAAGGTGACTCTTTCAGCATGCCTCCCACTCTGTTTCTCCTTCTCTTGTGTTCAGAGTAACAGTACCCATTACCAATCATGTGATTGTCACATTGTTTTCAAGCCACCTTTCTCATCTCCTGTCTGGTTTTATGCATTACACATTTGAAAGTGACTCTGTCAGAACACGCCTTTATTCTTCGTCATGCATCTGTCACTCACACTTCATTTTTAGTTGAATATTTAAAGCCAAACTGACCACTCAGATTACTCAGAAAGACTGGACACACAGACCTTAGTGTTTTACTACATAGCAGATATGCATTGCAAATATACCAAAAATGTTGGCATAGGTTATAGTTTTAAAACAGAATTCAGAAGTGGTATACAGTGGATACTTTTTATATTATTGATTACTTATTGTTCTTTATGATCCTTTGCTGTGTTGTCATATTTAATACTGTTTAAGATTTTTTATGGAGAGAATTGCACAATGCCTATGCATCTCTGTACACGTGCAAATGGCAAATAAAGTATCTAATCAGCTTTATGCTAAATATGCTTTTGTATATTTATTTACTATAAAGCCTATGACTAACAAAGGATTGTCAGCATAACTCTGATCACTGAATAAGTTTGAAGTGAAAGTCAAAGATGTCTTTGTTAAATCAATTTTTTATACTTGTATATTGCTGGAGTGTAAAGGACCTTATTATGTAAAAGTGGCCAGAGGATTAACATTTTTCCTGATCAACACTTGTCTTTTTATTAAGGTAGACAATTACTCTTGGCACATATACAATAATAAATATATACATATATTAATTTAATAAGAGAAATGTTGTAGCAACCACTTGCATATGGGTTCAGCTGCACTCCACACTTTTAAGCAGTTGTCAGTAACTGTCCAACAACACATTCATAATACTAATCAGTAAGGAGAACCTCTCATTTTCGTACCACAATCCCAATGCTGTACGTTTTATGCCTCATAGAAGGAGAACTTTGTTTCTCCAGGAGCTTTCATAACATTGCCTTGTTTTTAAGATATTTGTGGTAAGTACCACAACCAACCGGCCCTCCTGGATTTTCTGGCTGATCCTTTAATGGAAGCATAATGTGAAATAATTTTTTTTATTGTATTAGTGATCTTGTTTTTATGTTTCCCTGCTTTCGCATTGATGCAGCTGACTATATTGCCTTTTAAATATCATAACTTAGTCAGTCTGTTGTGCAGTGTTTGGAACTGCAGTTCCATGGAGCGCAAGGAAAAAGTAATTTACTCTTAATCAAGGAACCACTGTGTATCACAGTTTGGAGCTGGTTAAGTGCTATGATTTCAGAAAGTACAATTTTTCCCATTGCAATATCATGCTGAGGTTCTACTAAAATGAAATAAGAACCAGAAATCTGAACTTTGATAAAATAAAGGGTTGGAAATTTATACAATTTGTTCAAAATGTAGTGTATTTTTTAGCCATGACCAAACCTGCATTTGAATAAACTGGGTAATCTAATATAGGTAGAATATATAGAGCTTAAGCAATATATAACCGGTCACATCAGTTTTTCAAGAATTTTAAGTAGGATAAATGTGAGCGCTACAACAAGAGAGTTGTAGAATATTTCATTCCTGTTTATTTTTTGGCTCAACGGTCTTAAACAGGTTTGTACATCATCCATAGATAGCATTTTTGAAGGGTTTTCTTTATGTCCCACTGTCCCATTTATGTTATTTATGGCATTTATGTCCCATTTTCTTTATGTCCCACTGGATCTGCATTAGCTTAAGTCCTCATATCATTCCATGTCTGGTTACTTGTTTCTGTTGTGCTAGCAGTGATGAATGCAATATGAAGTTCCTTATCTTGACACTGTATATAGAGTAATAAGTGCTTTTATAATTCTTTAGCCTTCATTATTGTTTCTAGTCATAAAAAGTGTTGCTAATGATATGCATTAATTGTCACTTGTAACCTTCTAGCTTTATTAATATTAAAGAAGTGATCTTCCTAATAATAAGGAAGTGTTCTTCCTCCTTCACTCCTGGATGTTCTTTCATCGTCAGCCTTTGTATCTCTATCTCCCGCTTAGTACTCCTTTTAACCACTTAAGTTCCCACTGAGAAGGTCTGTCCCAGCATTGTCCTGATGTGAACAGAAATCTCTCAGGGTTTCAAGACCATTGAAAGGCTGTCAAAGACACAGGGGCTGCCAGTTAGCAAAATTAACAGCTCAGTGATGAGAGAAATTTCAGTTAAGCAAATTGATAAGTTATACTTTATTTGTCCTTGCCAGGAAAGTATTAATTTCCTTTTGACACAATAAAACCATTGTGAAGTTTTACAATGTTAAAGCTGCTATCTAAAGTCCATTGCCATTGCAGAGAAGTCGGCTGTTTTTGCTTCCACCTCTGTTATGCCAGAAACTCCTATTTTTGCTGCAGAATTTTTGGAGTCGCACACACAGAGATTTGCTGCCAATTTTTTTGCACTACTATCTCCTTTCTGGGCTGCTTAGTTTGTTGAACCTCCAGGTCCAGTATGAATTGATATTTCTTTTGCACTCTCACAACCTGTACCTCCTGTTGCTTGTCAAATCCAGTCAACAACTCCAACTTCTGCTGTAATTTTTGACCCTGCTACCCTTGCCCTGCTTGATGATTCTTTTGAGCTTCTTCCTCTAGTTTTGCCTTGTATGGCTGTTCCTAAACTAATTGGGTCTACTAGGAGATTTTCAACTTGAGGCTGACCACTGTATATCTGAGGATTACATCTGTGTTGCCCTGCTTGGGCCTACTGTTTCTGATTTCTGTGTTCTGCCTGAGTCTACTGCATCTCATGAAGGAGTTGCTTCCAAGCTGCTGTCTTCTTCATCACCTGACAGCTTACAAGCTGCATCCTGCTCCACTGCCAGGATATTGTGACTGACTTGCTGATGCCAAGATGCTTCAAGGTTTCTTGAAGTGCTGACTATAGAGTGCAAATGGTTGCCACCAGGATGTCATCATTTCTACTGTGGACTGTGGTACACATGGTAGATTTTGCTACAATTTTTTCACCTTTTTGTCTTGACTTTTTATGACCAGTCATCCCATCCAGGACGTGGTGTTCTAGCTGTCCAGTCATCCCTGCCAGGGAAGTGGTCTTTTCATCATCAAGTTTTCTTCAGCCAAAAAATGGTCTTCTTGCTGTCTTGTTGTACTAGAAAGGCCCAAATCATTTCACTTCATCAGCCCAGTTGAACAGCAGTCTTCATACCTGGTACTCCCTTGTCTAAAATAAACATTTTTTTAAGTTATGGACTCTGCTGTGTGTTGTGATCTAGGCTTTCCTTGTCAAACAAAGTCCCAAAATGCCCACAAGGGGGGAATCGTCAAACACAAACTAGTCACAAAAAGGGTAAATGCAGTATCGTTATAAATAAAGATTTATTTTTACAGTAAGTCTCTGTGGCACAAAATAAGCTCAGAGAAGCATAAAGGCTAAGGAGATGTCTAAAAAGGCAAAGGCAATCCAAGGCAAACAAATGTTCCTATACAAAAATAAAAAGAACGGTCCAAAAACTGAGCATGGGGTCATATATTCAGTAATTCATCAAAAACAAAGCAAAAGACACTCACCAACACCACAAGCACATTCAATGAACAGCAATGGATTGCAGGGATTCTTCATCTTTTCTAGGGCTTAGGGCAGTCCTGAAATATATGCATGGATTAAACGCCAAGAACCCAGCAAACATTAAAACAAAAATATGTGGGAAGAGTAAAAATGACTGGAAATCTCAAAACCCTTTTTTCTTATTTTTAAACTTGCCGATCTCATCATGGCTTAATCCAAGATTAACTTAACCTGCACAACTAGAGGTGATAAGGCAGCAAGACAACTATCTTCCTCAAGTTACTATTGATTTCAAAATGGTGCCCTGTATTGCCACGCCCACCCCACATTTTTGGTAACACACAAATTTGCTATAATCTTTTATAATCCAGTCAGGCACTTCGTAGACAAGACTAGAACCAGTGCTTCTACATGACCTCAGAGAAATACAGCATTCCAGTGATATGATGATGTATTTGTCAGACGCGGTACCTTGGAGTAACCTGAGCTCTCTTTTTCAAGCAGACAGTTCCATACTGTTTGGTCACTACTAGTTAAGTCACTCCTGTAGTGACTTGATAGCTTGTGTAGAATCTCTGTCATTGTGTTGTTGATGCTTTATGTCCAGGATATGGCCTCATGTCTCTATACTTTGTGCTGAAGCTAATAAACAAGCTCTTTAAAGACTAAAAACATTTTCTTAACAGTGTTATTAACAATAATACATTATTATTACAAATAATAAGACCTGTAAAATATGCTCCTGTTATTTCTGATTGTTTCCTATTATGTCAAAACAGCATATAATATGTTTTCTAATATTCGGACTAATAATAGCTGTCAATGAATATTTAAACTAAAGTGTAATGGTTTTTCATATTTATTCTTCAAAAATGTAGTTTACTACAGTATATATTTTCTGTGATAGTCATGTTTAGAACTCTTTGTTAGCAGATTTGAATCCTGTTCTCTGAGATCCTGACTTAGATAAATGATGCGTAACAATGCAAGACGGATGGTTATTTGTTTTCCAGGACTGGTAATGTCTGCACCTGTAATTGAAAAATCTTACACGGATCTCCAAAGATGTTCTTCAGCACACATGCTCACATGAAATATTTAAAGCTAACTGGAAAGCACAGTGAACAAAAAAAAAAAAAAGAAAACACCTGAATTTTTGTGGCTGAGTATCTGAGTGTAGCAGTAGTATCTGAAACACTAGTCCATCATTTTCCTGTTGCTAATCCCATCCAGTATTTAAGGCTTAAGGGATAAAATCAATATTTATATACAACTAGCCACATTATCAGTACTAGAATGTTAGAAAATATTTGTTATCTCTTGGCCTATCTGGACTTTCAGCTCTATGCCTCTGTATTCGCACATATCTGAACCTCTCTTGACTGTTGCTCCCCTTCTCGAGCGCATTTCCGTCAAGTCTGCTCCTCAGACTCTGTCATTATTTTCAATGCACATTTCTCAACTCCTGTCTGCTTTTATCCTTCCCATCTTTGACGGTGACTCAATGTGCACTTCCTCTTTTGATTGTGTGACCAACGCAAAACTGACCCATTGTGTAGCTCTAAGGGTCAGGACACAGACACATAGGCGTTAGTGTTTATTATATAGTAGGTGGATTAGAGTTAGACTGTTGCAAGTGATACAATATCTGCACTGCACCTGTTGTGAAAAACTGAGCTGAGTATGATGGCGGATACTGCCATCACTGGGTTGGCAGCTCAACCCCATTATATGTATTACATCTTTAGCTGCAAGGTGTCATTTAGAGCATAAATCATTAATACTGCATATCAAAAACACCCTGTACTGGGATTTTGTACCATATATTGTTTACTGAAATTCATACAGTAAATCTCATGCACTCTATATTGAGATTTTGTCTTATAAAAGAATAAATTGTATACTAAAATGAGTATATTTCATAATGAGTTTCACACTTGTGTTGGGTCTAATAGATGTTAAACTGGAAGACAGTTGCTATTAAACAGATGAAAAATCAAAGTAGTTGTGACTTTGTATTATTTTGTGTGAAAGACTTTCATGGTGTGATCCCAATAACAGCAGGACTACCAGGTGTTACAAGAACAGCAAGGCACCAGCTGTACACAGAGATACATCAACAGCTAAGGCATCAGCGCCTATATGACACCTCACTTGAATGGCATTGATACACAGACACTCAAAGGGAAAGTGTCAGGTGGTTTTAGACAGATGTCAGCCATCTGCAGAATGGAAACTGAAATGCAAATAGTCAACAATTTACTAGTCGAAAAGATTCAACAATGGGCCTAATTTAATTACCTTGACTAAAAGCAATTTTACTTTTTATGTTATTTTTATTATATCGGGCTCCGTGGGAAGGAGGTGCAACTACAGTAAGTAAGTGCTGCAAGTGACAACACCATCCATACATTTATTGAAACCTTAATGAAGTGCCGCCACTTTTGGTCTCATACATTTCTAGTTTATTGTTATGCTGTGGCTAATTTGCTGCCTTTTCCTGAGTAACCTTCCCCTTCTACATAACTTCCAATTTGTACTAGCAGTAAAACCAAAAATACATGCCCCTCACTCTGACTTGAACTATTTTGTCTTAATTGTGAAGTGTAAAATTCTGTTCTGTTATCTCTCTTCTTATACTCTCCTTTGTTTTTCAGTTCTGAATTTTCAAAAACCTATAGTGAGAAATCTTGCCTGAAGAAGGGACCTGAGTTGCCTCAAAAGCTTGCATATTGTAATCTTTTTAGTTAGCCAATAAAAGGTGTCATTTTGCTTGACTTCTCACTACATTCATAATGGCTAACACAATACAACACCCTAGTACTACAAAAGCCTATAGAAATCTATAGAACCGTGACTGTCTAGAAACAGTTTTCTTTGCTTCAAAAGATAGAACCACATTTCTCAGTCACAGAAAGAGCAATAATAAGACAACATATAAAATGAATAAACAGAGTAACGAAAAGAAGAATTAACCAGGGTAGAGGCATGGACCCACCTGTGCTTATTGCCCCACTGGCTTTCGTAAGGAGACACTAGTGATACCATATTTTAGCTGTATCGCTGGTATATGAGTCCTATTAATCTTTGTCTCAAGAAAATACCACCAGATAGATGATGTTTTTAATGAAAACTTCAAGCCTTGCTGTCCATTGCTGAGCTGTTTCACAATCACATTGTTAAGCTGCACTGTTTGCTTTGTGTCTCTTGTCAATGTCAGGTTTTTCATAGTGAGAAATGAGGTGCATGCAAGTAGCAAAAAAAAAAATGTAAAGTGCATGCCATCTAGTGGCTGTGGTTGAGTGTGAGCAGAGTGAAATGCTCCATTCACAAACAGGTCTTTCGTTTATATATGCCTAATATATATTGTCACACACATGCGACTAGGGACGAGCTAAGGGACCAAGTGAAGGTAATTACCCTCCAGGCCAGGGGGTGGCGGGGTGGTCTAAACCTTTCTCTGTTATTTCTGCAGATCAAATACGGGAAAACCTACCTGATTTCATGTCACTTCCTGTTTCGGCAACCTGACTGACGTCACTTCCTGTCCTGGCACCCAGACTGACGTCACTTCCTGTCCCGGCAAACAGACTGACGTCACTTCCGGGTTACAAGTCATAAAAGCCTCCATTTTGGCTACCTCAAACAGTTCAGTGTGGAACTCGAATAAAGAGCATCGCTGTAACCGAAATAATCCTTTGCAGCTAGGAATAATATACGGGTGGCTGCCCCAACCTTTTGAAAGTGTTGAGACTCGTTCTTTTACAATATAAAATATTGTCACACACTTGTGCTTAGGAGACAGTTGGTAGTCTCAAAGGTGAGTGAAACATCACAAAATTAAGGGTTGATACGTGGTAATGCTGCCTCTCTCTCTTTCTTCCCGTCAAAAAAAAAGGAGAGAAATAAACATGCACGAATGGACTCTAAAGATGGCCGCCTAAAACGTCACTTCCGTCCAACCCAGACAACGTATCTTCCGGCCCCTTCACATGACTTCAATTCCAGCTCCTCCTGATGACATCGCTCACCATGCCACATCATTTTCGGTTCATCCTTGATGATGTGGCTTCCGTCCCAGAGCTTCGACATCATCTCCTGCCAACTCACTTCCTGTTTCCATTTTGTTTTTCACTGTATAAAAACGCCGTTTTGTTGTAATACGATTGTCAAATTCTTACCGTTTTGATCCACTACAAAGTGTTTTTTCTTTTCTTCCTCCTTTGGACATTATAAGTGGACGGTCCCCAAACCTTTTGTTTTGTGAGAGACTCTTATTTGAAGAAATCTGTCACAATATATAGTAGGGAAAAATACAGACAATTATGAAGAGTTGGGATAGCGGTAGGCAAGCCCCATATAATATAAAGAAAAGGCTTGTTATAAATGCTTTAAAAAGAAAAAGAAACATTTGTTGTCGACAATCCACAACAGAATGCCTCATGATGGCCGAGTTTCGGGTTATCACTTCTGGCAGGAAGAGTCCAGTACAGGCAGGTGGACACCAGAAGTGACGTCAAAGGTTTTAAAGTTGTCAGTCTTCTAGTCTGCAGAGAGTGTGGAAGAGGTAATGTATGAGTTAACAGTGCCCTCTTGTGTTCCGGTGGGAAATTACCATTATCTGAGTCTTTCCTTTAAACCAGGAGTTCCCAAAGTGGTCGATATCGACCCCCTGGGGTTGATTTAAACTTTCTAGGGGTCGATAGTTTCATTAAAAAAATTTTGGGGTCGACGACAGCAAAAATAGACCCCCTTACTATTGCTATTTATTTGTTACTTCAAAATATCTATGATTCCAATAGGTACCTAATTAAGAAGTAAAATAATTCAAAAAAACACTTTTTTGATAAAACACATTACATACCAAACTTGCAAACGAAAAAGGTAAGATGTGTCATTAAAAGAGACACATGTAAGAATGCATGAAAATACATGTAGCACACACAGTCTTATCGAACGTATCAAAGCAAGTGTGGACATGAAAAACCGTTGCATGTCCGCACTTGCTCGCGGTGGGACGAGACGACGGATATTCAATATTAGCAGAATCTATCAGTCTTGTACAGTTATGCTTTCATAAAACACTATAAATTGGTTTGTTTGATGTGACATGTACTTATTTGTGATTTGAACTTTGAATATAATTATTTATTGAGGAGCAGTACTACAAAAAAGGAAATCAGAGGACATGGTTTATTTGAGTTTGAACAAAAATCTTCTGTTTCAAGTTAGTAATTATTATTATTATTTTTTCATCATAGGGGCTGTCGAAATTGTTTGTTAATAAAAGTTTTTATTTCTTCAGATAATATGACTGAACCAAAAAAGAAATGCAGACAGTACAGCTTGGACTATTTGTACTTATTTTGAATTTACATATTTATTTAATAAATGTCAAAAATGTAAAAAACTCTGCTCGTATTTTTTTGCTTTAATTTTCGTTAGTGCAGGTTTCGATATTAAATGTTGCACAAGATAATGCCATATTCCGTAGTCGTTTTATCTTTTTCAATCATTAATTACAAGTGATTAAAATGGAAAGTTTGATATCTAGTGAAATATTTAATATTGAGTACTGTACAAATGTATTAATTTGAGTAAGTAAAGTAAATGACTAGGGGGTCAACGGTTTTATTAGTTTTGGTAAAGGGGTCTGCAGCCAAAAAAAGTTTGGGAACTCTTGCTTTAAACTGTTCCAAATGTGCACGTGTGTATCATTGCCACATACTGTATGTGCAAGTAGGAGTCACTCAAAGGGCTTGTGTAGTGTTGATAATTCTACCCTTAGTTTAAAGGGGTCACTGTTATCCACATCCTCTTCTTCATCTACAGACCAGAAGCTCCGTTTCCGTAATGTCACTTCCAGTCCTGCCTCATCCAGTCAAGAAGATAGTTTTGTTTGTGTGTGGGTGTGGACGGGCATTTTAATTTTTCATATGTTGCCTAACATTTTTTATTAACTATTTTTTAATATAAAAGCAGTACTGTGGTTTTAATATGGAATACAAATTACAAAGTCTCAAATGTACATACTTTTAATTTACAAAAATTATATTTACATATGTATTCAAGTAAAAAAGAGAAAAAATAACTCACAAGTTTTATAATGCAGCTAGCAGTGAAGATTAATCAGTTGGCCACTGTGCTCTGTATATTTAATAAACTTATATCTCATATAAATAGCAAGATTATAAATATTATTCTTTAATATACAGTATTTTAAAATTTTGCTTGTTATTATTATCACTATATTACAGTGGTTGCTTTTGCTTTTTATTATACATGGCTGCCTTTTGTTTTCATCTGCTTCGAGAGAAAGTATTTTTTGGCTCTGCATGGGGAAAGGTAGAAAATGTTGTTTGCTTTGCAGAGAGTTCTAGGAAAAAGGTGGCAAAACTCATAATTAGACGCTGACTGGTTTATTATACCAAAACAATATAATCATAAAGTTATCTAGAGTTTTCACACCCTGGTATTTTGATTCACCATCACTGCTGGAGCGCCATAACTGCTAACCTGCTGAACCCCTATACTTTTGAAATGCACCCCTCTGTAATCTTTCACACTCCAAACTTCTGCACACTTCGATATCTTCTTGAGGAGACAGCAGCTGCATCACCAAGAGCACCCGACTGCTGCTTTTATTTTTGTCAATTTGTATGTTGGGTTTCCCAACAGAGTCTGACTATGGATTTTGTGTGATGAAGTATTCTTTAATACAATCTAGGTATTAAACCTGCTACTTATGTTGTGATTGATTTTGTGCTGTTGTGGTTTTATTGCAGCTCATCTAATTGTTCATCTCTGTCAGCTTTTGCCATGAGTCTTCCTGCTAGCCTGACTGTGCTAAATGTTTCATTAGTAAAAGCTACATACTGTAGTAATCATTGTGTAATGATTATCTCTATTGTAGTTGTGAGGTGGCACTGCAGGAGAAATAACTTTTCTGTATTGCATTGATCGTGGTCCTTCTGTGGAGTTAACATTCATTTCTGGATACATAAGTGATGTCAGGCACTCTCAGAAATAACGGGCTACTCTGTGTTTCTTTGCACCAGAAACTGTCAAAGTTTTCTTTTCAAACCACCGCCTCAGTTCTTCCTCTTATGGGAATTCTATTGTTCTGATCTTCCTTCCTCACACGAAGACTCAATAGAAGACATCACATTTAAAATCTTAAAAAAGATTCAAAACACTTATGGGGTCTAAAAATAGAATCCGCTTGAGATCCAGATTGAAGAAGGAGGCTTTCCTGATTTCACACCTAAAAGGGAGCCACATTGGTTAAACTAAAGAGGGAGAGAGGAACAACATGAAACCCCTGGCCCACAATGACAAAAAATAATATTTATTAACAAAAAACAAGAAAGGTAGGCCTCAAAGGCCAGTCTAAAGCAAACAAAACTAGTCTGTGATCCAGAAATGTAGTACATAAAGAATGCCACAGTTCCGTACACCAAAAGCAAATCAAAAAGATGAAATCTGTAAAAACAATGCTCATGACAGAAAGCCAATAAAGAGAAATGTAGACAGTAATGCTGCAGGGAGGAAATGAACCCATTCAGCCCAGTTCCTCAGCTGAACGTTACTAACGTGTTCTACTTTGAGTGCACAAAGAAATACTTCTGACATGAAAGAATAAGTTACACAAAAATATTGATGAAGAAATAATATATGAAACAAAACATAATCAATAACAAGATTTACAAAAGAATACAAGAAAAAAATGTAAAAAAAACAGTTGTGCCAGGGATGAGATTCTGACTGTTGCACAACATCTGCCAGATCATCTATCTCTTAAGTGGAAAATGTTTTAGAATAAGATAAATCTTCAGGAATAAAAAAAATGGTTCTAAAAATATTTATTGAAATCAACATCCAGGTCAACGTTCTTTTACGTCCAGAAGGAATGCAGGCTGAAATTCTTTCTATTTGAAGAAACCCTGCAGTAAGGTAAACAAGATATTTTTCTTTTCTATTTATATGACTGCTAAAGAAAGTTTGCACTTTAAAACGCTCATTTATCCTGGAAAAGGAAATGAGTTGAATTTACTTCATGAAGGCTCCTGTTGACTTCATTAAAGTGGCCAAAAAGTCAGCTAAATTTACCAATTTGCACAACCATATGCCACCAATGAAATGGTCAGTCAGTTCAAATGTGTAGTCAGCCTGACAAAAACATCTGCACTTTGAAATGCAGCTCAAGCATATTTGACAATGCGTTTCCCCTAAATAACACCTGACACCAGCATTGATCAGTAGCTGTTTACGTTCACTTGCTACCTCCATACAAAAAAACAGCAAAAGCAAGCTTTTTTTGTAAAGTTTACAGCTTTTACTGCCTTACTGAGAACATATTTTAAACTTGCCAGTTCATGTCTTTGCTACTAATGGCTCTCGATAAATTCTACATGCACAAATTGTGCATTAGGAGCAACTTTATATCTGGGAAACAACATTACCATGCTTTCCTGTTATTGGTCTTATCTGTACAAAATGTTGTATTCAAAATATTTCCAAGATGTACAGTAAGCTAAGGTTTACATCTGATGCCTTGTCACTGTACTGATGGACAGGCAGCACCAATAACTCCCCATTATTAAGGGCATTGCCAGCGCCAACTATCCTTAAAGTTGCTTTGAAAGAAGTTTCCATAGCTTGTACTTCAGTGCCAGAAAAATCCTAAATCACCTCTTTGTCTCTTTATTTTATTTTTTATTTTTTTCTCCAGCCGTCTGGAGTTTTTTTTTTGTTTGTTTTTTCTTTCCCCCCTGGCCATTGGACCTTACTCTTATTCTATGTTAATTAATGTTGACTTATTTTCTTTTCTTACTGTGTCTTTTATTTTTCTATTCTTCATTATGTAAAGCACTTTGAGCTACTTTTTGTATGAAAATGTGCTATATAAATAAATGTTGTTTTTGTTGTTTGTCGGACTTAACCTGAGACTCTTCTTTTGACATACTCAATAGACTTATTTTTTAAAATTCCCATGCTTGGTATTAAAATGACACATGATTAACAGAAGTTTCAGAGAATGGTTTGATAAAGGTACAAAACAAAAAAAAAGACAATGTGGTATTGGTTTCAATGTGTTGTTAATACATTTAAGGCCAATTTTTCTGCTTACTGTTTTTTATCTTCACAGCTTCTTTCATAGCCAGAGAAGATGTTGTAACTGATAAGGAAGCACTTTCACAATGTGGCACAGGATCATTGACACTGTTTCTGGCTCCATCTGATATCATTGGAAAGAGCAACAAATAGCTAACCATTTATCGATTTTTTTTTTTTTTTGTAAAAGAGAAAACTAAAAACAAGCTTCATATTTTGTGAACACAGTAGGCTGCAGCACTGATCAGATCACACAATTTAGCACAACAGGACTGACATTTTGCTCTAGCAACTAATTTTTGAAGCAGCCTTTTAGTAGAGAAGAATTGCTACAAGGGAGTCTGCATGGAACTGATTTTTTTAGAAATCCTGCTCCCGACCACTTCCAACCAAGTTAATCATTTTTATTTTTTCTTCCTGAATCTCCCACCCATTCCCTTTTATTTCCCTTACGTTTTCATTATAGTTGAAAGCTTTGGATTTAGTCAACTTGATATATTATATAGGGTTTGACAATGTAAATTGCTCATGGGTCAACTGCCTTGTTGGTGCACACTTCTGACATTCTAAATGTGATGCATAGAGTCCACAAGAAAATGTTATTTTGGCAGAATATGCAATGCAAGCCTTCAGTTATTCATTTCAACCAAAAACTGCAAAATGTTTCTAATTACAACACAGTTATGAGTATGAATTGCTGCAATGGTAGGGTTGGAAACTTGTAGCTGCGCTACTGGGGAGTGAAAACTTCAACTCAGTGACTCTGATTGGTCGTCTGCTGAGGGTGCAGGGGCTGCTGGACACAAGGAGGCCGCTGCGAGATTTAAAAGGAGGCCAGTTATACAGAGAAGGTGATTTTTTTTTTCTTGTTTCATGTCTGGAGTTACCTGTCAGTCTGCCTTTCCGTTCAATGCCTGTGGACTCTTGTTTTGTCCTGGATTGTCTCCTTCGGTGCAGACTGTCTGGTGTCTTCCTGCTTCATGAGGACTGTATTAGGATTGGTTGTCAACCTTCTAAGAAAGGAACGCTCATGATCTCATCAAATGTCATCATCAGGAATTAACGGAACTGTTGTTTACATTCACATACAGCGAGCTGATCTCTGGACTATCTACAGTATCTCCATCATTTCATTACATCAGTTGCCTTTTTTATGGACTTCATGTGTGGCTTTTGTTAGTTGTTTGTTATTGTTGAATTCGTGTTTATTGTGTATCGCTGGAAAGGGAGCTGGGGTGAGATAATTTGTATAATAGATTTCCTTTATTCTTGTTTAATACCGTTGGTAACTTCTGTTTTAACATTGTTGCTTATGTGTCTCTTTGAGAGAGGGTGCATTCCTGGGTCTCCACCAAAAAAAAATAAATCACCGTCAAAGATGGTGTGAATCTTAGCTGGGTTTTTTAGTCCGCTACAAACTCTTGTAGCACACAAGTAGGCCAAGCAACACAAAAATAAATCATTTATTATACCAATAAACACTATATAAGGATAAATGCATAGAAAACACACAATAGCAACCAAATACAACAGAAATAATGAATCCTGAAACTCCACTTAACTAAATCCAGTGTCCCATATCAAACTACACTCCCATCTCACAGATCTCTGCTGCCCTATTCTTAGTGCCATTTGACCTTGGAGAGTCTACTGTAGGTGCTTCTCTCTCTCATTCTTTCCTCAAGCGGGATGGTCTGCATCCAAATAGATTCGGCGCCCAGGTCCTCTCCGAAAGCATCGCTAAGGTAATTTGTCTGTCTTGACTCGCTATTTCTACTCCTAACCCTTTCCGTAATGCTTTGCTAGGACATGATAAGTCTTCCGCAAAAGTGCACTGCATTACTACTCTAATAACTAACCTCAATGCATGTAAAATATCTAGGCAGTGTGGGATAAATACAAATAATTTAATTACAATTAGATGAACAATGTATTAAATCTATAAAAATAGTTTATAGATTAAATAAAAAATATGCACAGACTGGCGCTAATAAAAATAACTTAATTTCTATCTTGAATACCCATAACGCACATAAAATTCAGCCCTGCTCTTCTGTAACATTAAATATGGCTTTATTAAATGTTAGAGCATTAACCAACAAGACGTTTTACATCAATGATCTTATTAGTGATAGGAAAATTGATTTTATTGCAGTGAAACGTAGCTTAGGTCTGATGGCGCGGCTGTTTTAATGGAATCTGCGCCTCCGAATTACAGCTTTACTCGTGCGGATCGCCAAGGAAATAGAGGCGGCGATCTAGCAAACATTTACTCGAGCTTGTTAAAGTGTAAAGATGTACATTTTGGTAAATTCAAGTCCTTTGAGTATTTTGCCATGTTATTCATGGAGTTTCTCAATTTCTAGTATTATCTGTGTATATATCTCCTAAATACAATGCAGCTTTCTTTGAGGAATTCTCAGACTTGGTGTCAATTATAATTACGAACTATGACATACTCCTAATAGTTGGTGACTTTAACTTTCATATCGATAAACAGTGTGACCCAAAAGTTAAATAATTTATGAACCTCCTGGACTCTTTTGATTTGAGACAGCTTGTTAATCAGCCTACACATAAAGAAGGTCATATGTTAGACTTAGTAATTACTAAAGGGCTGAAAGTTGATGTGAAGATGATCATTGATGAAGGTTAAAATAACAGAATACAATAACACAGTCCGTCTTGAGAGGCGCTGCTATTTCTCTAGAATTATAAATAACAATGCTAGTAATCCCAGAATCTTATTCTCTATGATTGATCGTCTGCTAAACCCAGATAACTCAATGGAATGCCTCCAGAATACGTCCAGTGAAACTTGTGAGGCTATTGCTGTATTTTTCAATCAAAAAATTAATGATATTAGAAATAATATAGTATATCTCCCCAACACTGTGCATCCTCTTAAGCCCCAGTACTCCATTATAAACAAATTAAATTCTTTCACCAGGATAGATTTACCTGATTTATATAAAATAATTTCTCAGCTGAGACCCTTCACCTGCGTCCTTGACCCAATACCAACAAGCTTTTTCAAAGAAGTATCAGGCGTGCTAATTGATAGTATTCTTGACATAGTAAACTCATCATTAGATACAGGGGTCTTCCCAGACTATCTTAAGACTTAAGACAAAATCTGGAATAGACTGCCAATAGGAATTCGCCAGGCTAATACAGTAGAGCACTTTAAAACACTGCTGAAAACACATTACTTAAACATGGCCTTTTTATAACTTCACTTTAACTTAATACTGATACTCTGTATGTTCAATTCTTCATAATAACTATTCACAGTGGCTCCAAAATCCATACTGACCCCTACTCTCTCTTCTGTTTCTTTTTCCGGTTTCTTTGTGGTGGCGGCCTGTGCCACCACAACCTACTCAAAGCATCATGATGCACCAACATTGATGGACTGAAAGCCAGAAGTCTACGTGACCATCATCATCAGGTCCTTCCATGAAAACCCTAAATACAAAGAGGACTGTTTGACTTATGTTAGGTAGATTGCCCAGAGGGGACTGGGCGGTCTCTTGGTCTGGAACCCCTACAGATTTTATTTTTTTCTCCAGCCTTTGGAGTTTTTTTTTGTTTTTTCTGTCCACCCTGGCCATCGGACCTTACTTATTCTATGTTAATTAATATCGACTTATGTTTATCTTTTATTGTGTCTTCTATTTCTCTATTCATTTTGTAAAGCACTTTGAGCTACATTTTTTTGTATGAATATGTGCTATATAAATAAATGTTGATTGATTGATTGATTGATTGACTGCTGTAGTTAAACCCCAACTCAAGAAAAGTAATATCAACTCCTCTGCTTTTGAAAATTTTAGACCTATTTCTAACCTGCCTTTCTTAAGTAAAATTCTAGAGAAGGCAGTCATTATGCAGCTAAATGACCACCTCAATAAACATGCTATTTTTGATAAGTTTCAGAACAAATTACAGTATAGAAACTGCACTCGTTAATTTAGTAAATGACTTGCAGGTAAATGCAGACAGAGGCTATTTATCTGTTTTCATCCTCTCAGATTTGAGTGCTGCATTTGATACCATTGATCACAATATTCCTAGAAATCGCCTTATTCAGTGGGTGGGCCTCTCTGGCAGTGTCTTAAATTGGTTTGAGTCCTACCTGGCAGGGAGAAAATTCTTTGTTAGTTGTGGTAATTATACTTCATAGACACATAATATTTTATATCATGCCACAAGGCTCTATCCTGGGTCAGCTGCTCTTTTCAAGTTACATGCTTCCGTTAGGTCAAGTTATCTCGGGCATAACGTGAACTACCACAGCTATGCTGATGACACACAACTGTATTTATCAATAGCACCTGATGACCCCGACTTTGTTGTTTCACTAACACAATGTCTTATTTGTGTTTCTGAGTGTATGAGTAGTAATTTTCTCAAGCTAAATAAAGAAAAATCTGAAATTTTAGTGATTGGCAATAATGGATATAATGAGGTTATTAGAAATAAACTTGATGCATTTGGATTAAAAATCAAGACGGAGCTAAAGAATTTAGGGGTAACTGTTGACTGTGACCTGAATTTGAAATCACATATTAGTAAGATCACTTAGACAACATTTTTTTACTTAAGAAATATAGCAAAAGTTAGACCTCTTATATCATTGAAAGATGCTGAGGAATTAGTTCACTTTTGTTTTCAGTCGACTAGATTACTGTAACGCACTCCTCTCAGGACTACCCAAAAAAGACATAAATCGACTGCAACTAGTCTTAACTAGGAAAAGAAAATCCGAACACATTTGTCCAGTTTTGATGTCACTACATTGGTTACCTGTGTCATTCAGAATAGGGGTACTGTGTGACTTTGCACATTAAAAGCTATGGAAAGGGGAAGAGTTCCAGGGTTTCACGGGCTACCAGAAGACACTGGAGACAGATGATCCAGAGACCTTTATGGCCATTCTTTATTCCAGAAGTAATTTCATACATGATTTAAAATCACAGGCTTACTGAGTGTAGGACAAGAGGTCAGAGGTAAGTAGTAATGAGAGCAAATGAGAATATGTGAGAAAAATGGGAACTGAATTGACTTCTTATTGTGGTACAATGACAGGGGCAAGTCATTCTACAGGAAGACAGGCCTGTAGACCTGAGCAGCTAGGCCCGGAGTGGGAGCAAGCATTTCGTCTTCTTCTTTTTTATTTTTTGTACTTTCTATTCCACGTTTCTTCTGCTTTGTTCATTCAATGAAGACATATCTTTTTATATGTCTGGCATCATTGTGGCTCAAGAGATTTGTTACAAGTGCCAACTGTTGTTATTATGTATACTATATATTATACTAAAGTGTTAGTCAGAACTCGAACCCCGTTCAAAGCTGGGCCTTACCATATTCATCTTGACTAGATAAGAGTAATTGTCATACATGAGCAGATGTTGAAAACATACAGTAATACAGTCACAACTGCACAAGATTTCTCGATACCAGTATGGAAATATTGTAGCCCAGTTGCTAAATAGCTCTAGTGAGGTGTTTGAAACATTATTATGGTGTTCTAAATTTGCAAAATAACCAATATGTCACAAAACGTAAGTGAAAAAATGTTTTCCTCAACTGAAAATCAATTTTGTGGATAAGGGTTGGACGAATTCCAGGTGGTGTCGATTATTTTATTTTCCAAGTAGATAGCTAGTTTTAAAGCATTTAAAATGTCATCTTTGCAGCTGATGAAAGGAAGGTTTCTATTTATTTATTTTCCCCAGAGTGTTTCAATGGTTGAGGTAAAAGTCAATAAATCAATTTATCTATGTGAGGTATGCCACTTTGAGAAAATCCAAGATAAAAAGGTAACAAAAGGGTAGCTGTACATAAATGCCAGATATGATAATGTCTGTTTTGAAACTGATGTACATTTTAGGGGATTTTCTTTGTATTTCTTTCAAGATCAGTGCTTTTGGAGTTGTTACTGACATCCTTAAATAAAGGTAATTCTTCCATTTCTCCAGTTTACAAGAACATCATTTTTCAGCCTTGAATATGACTTTAGGGTCTGATTTAGAAAGGACTAATTTCCAGATGTTGGGCTGGTGTTGTATATTATAGCCAAGTGTAAATGTGTGTGTGTGTGTGTGTGTCCTGTGATATGCTGGTATCTGATCCTGAATAATTTGCTACTTTGTACCCAGTGTTGCTGGGAGTGACTCTGCTCGCTTGTTACCCAGGCATTGAGAAAAGGTGCTTTAGAAAATATATGAAAATTCTTTCAACTTATATTTGTCTACAGTAACAATCGATGCCATTTTGTTCTTATTTATTCTATCTCACTAATACATTAATAAATGGTTTTACTCCACTTTTTTCTATATTATAAAATATCATTGGATGCACTGAAAAAGAAAAAAATGGTTTTGAAGAGCATTGTGTTTAGCAAGATGGGGTTTGCATGTTTTCAGAATTAATCCATATCATATTAGCAGCTAGCAGTGTTCACCTGTGGTTTGTAACTCTGAGCATGGAACACACAGTAAGACATGATTGTCACATTTTTTCAGAATGTTCACTGGCATAGCAACTGATGGTAATTGCTGTTAAATATAAAGGCTCTTTAGTGCAGTCCAATGGGAGCTCAGGCTTCTATAATGAAAGTGAATCTTTCTCTAAAATAATACATTAGCTTCCAGCTGATCGCAGCCTCTCCTGCTGCTAAATAAATAGAAAAACATCTAACGCCCCCAGTAATGAAGCCTGAATAACTTGTGAAAGGTGCTGCTATTCCTCAATTAGCTTAATTTAGCTAATAGAAATAATTGTTATATATTCTAATTTGTACAAAAATTGTAAGAGTACACTGTCTTAATGGTTGATTGGTACTACTTGTTTGTATGACATCTTACCTAACTCTTGTGTACTTTACCAGTTGTCAAGGGGACTTGCCTTATTGTTTCCTATGTTAAAGGCTATTTGCCTTCTTCTTCTTCTTTTTTCGGCTGCTCCCATTAGGGGTCGCCACAGCAGATCATCTTCTTCCATATCTTTCTGTCCTCTGCATCTTGTTCTTTTACATCCATCTCCTGCATGTCCTCTCTCACCATATAAACCTTCGCTTAGGCCTTCCTCTTTTCCTCTTCCCTGGCAACTCTATCCTTAGCATCCTTCCCCCAATATACCCAGCATCTCTCCTCTGCACATGTCCAAACCAATGTAACCTTGCCTCTCTGACTTTGTCTCCCAACTGTCCAACTTGAGCTGACCCTCTAATGTACTCATTTCTAATCCTGTTCATCCTCGTCTCACCCAATTAAATCTTAGGATCTTTAGCTCTGCCACCTCCAGCTCTGTCTCCTGCTTTTTTGTCAGTGCCACCGTCTCCAACCCATATAACATAGCTGGTCTCACTGCCATCCTGTAGACCTTCCCTTTCACTCTTGCTGATACCCGTCTGTCACAAATTACTCCAGGCACTCTTCTCCACCCATTCCACCCTGCCTGCATTCTCTTTTTCACCTCTCTTTCACAATCCCCATTACTCTGTACTGTTGATCCCAAGTAGTTAAACTCATCCACCTTCGCCAACTCTACTCCCTGCATCCACACCATTCCACGGACCTCCATCTCATTTACACACATGTGTATTCTGTCTTGTTCCTACTGACCTTTATTCCTCTTCTCTCTAGAGCATATCTCCACCTCTCCAGGGTCTCCTCAACCTGCTCCCTACTGTCGCTGCAGATCACAATGTCATCAACAAACATCATAATTCACGGGGTCTCCTGTCTAATCTCGTCTGTCAACCTGTCCATCACCATTGCAAATAAGAGTTTGCCTAATTTGTACAATAACAAATGTCTGCTCAAAATTATTTTTCCCCGTGTAAATGTTTTTGTTATTAGATTATATTTAGTAGACACCTTTAACCAAAGCCACTCACAGAAAATCAGTAAACATACAACACAATTCTGTGATTTACAAGAAATTAAGAGTGAACTGGCAAACCACAATGAAAGTTAAGGTAGAATACACAATAAACGTAATCTTGCAGTTAGTCCCTAAAAGCAGATCATAAACTAGCAATATAAGAATAATTTGTTATTTGACAGTTCATGGGGTCAGCACAAACCATTCATATTCAGGGAAATAGAATAATAACTGATAAGGTGTTTTGTAGAGAGATTTCTACGCAGGAGGTGCCAGAACAACAGTAGACTCAAAGCAACCTCATTAGTTATGGGTAGTTTGTTTCATACCTTTACACAATGAACTTCAAAGCAGTGTACAATTATAAGCTGTCACCAGCAATGAATCATTAGAGTCTCTACCGTAGCTGCTTCTTATCCTCATGTGGAGAGGTTGGCTGCAAACCAAGGGTCTCTGAGTCAAACAGCAGCTCATCCGGTACAGGTAAAGAAAATTTTGGGCTGCAGACTTAGTTAGTTTGTAGCAGTTGTTTTTGAACTCTGGAGAAGTTTCCCCTATATTCAGGTTCATTTACGTGGAAATGAACACATCAGTCACATTTTGGAGCAGGCCAAAACAACTAGAATGGAAGCCCGGGTAGAGGGATGGGGTTCCCCTTTAAGGTTCTAATGTCCAGACAAGACATGACATTATTTTTCTTCCAAAATGTTATGTGAAAAGTGTTAACATTGGATAAATATCATGATGGGAATTCACAGATTTTTTTATAGACTGTCCAAATTTTTCCAAGGACCGGTGAGTGAGAAACACTGGTTTAAATGACAAGAGAATAACCCAAAATTATATCAAAGTGTCTGACAAAAGTAACTTATGGTGAGACAGTCATGTTATCAACTCCAGTGTTCCTTAAAAATACACGTTGAAGAAGATGCAGAATGTTTAAGTTTAATAATAAGTTTAAGATGCTGCCCATGAGTAATGTGGTGAGCATGAGTAATTTGGGAACCTTCAAAACTCTAGTTATGTTGGACTGAATGGCCTTTTTTTGGTGAAACATGCACTCCACTAGTTTTGAAAAACACAACAGAAAGGGGCATTTGATGGTAGTTGTAAATAGCAGCAGAGTTGAAAAAGGTGGTTTGAGAAGCAAGATCACACAAGATTTCCTTGAAGTCATCAGGATAGATACTTGTACCTAGTAAGAAGACAAAAAGAGAAGAGACAGATGAAACCACATTAGGAAAGAATGAGTAATATGGCGTTATTTCAGTGCCACTATTCTGAGCACACGTAAAAAAATATTGAGCACACGTAAAAAAAGATTGCAAGTGCAAGTGTTGCATTTTGAAGAGAAATTTATTTTGAGCGTACAAAAGCTAAATTTGAGTGAACAAAATTCATTGCTGCGTGCAAAAAATGTATTTCAGTGTTTGCGCTTATCCATATACACACACACAATAGCACCCCCTCTCGCTCAGTTTTTTCATTTGCGCTTGCTCGCAATGTGTTGCTTGCGCACAACATTCTCTGCTGCGGCGCTCAACTCTCTGTACACCGTTATAAGTGTGCCACAAAACCAACCAATCACAGACTTGGTTTCAAAAAGTCTGATTGGCTCTTACGGTCTCCAATCAGCTCGCTAGCTGCTGCATTCCGGACACCGGAAACACTGTCCACTCAGCCTCGCTTCTTGCAGATAGAGGGAGTTTTGATTTACTCTGCAGCCAAAGAAGAGATGGCAGAATCAAATAATGGCTCCAATAATACTACACCACAGTATGCAACTACATTATACTACACCAACGATAGTCTTATATGGCGTTATTTCAGTGCCACTATTCTTTAATTAAAGATATTATCCGCAAATTGGGGTTTAATTGAGTTTAGCTGGATTTAGCTACATTTCGGACTGTTTCCGGAATGCAGCAGCTAGCGAGCTGATTGGAGACCGTAAGAGCCAATCAGAATTTTTGAAACCAAGTCTGTGATTGGTTGGTTTTGTGGCACACTTATAACAGTGTACAGAGAGTTGAGCGCTTGCAGCAGAGAATGTTGTGAGCGCAAGCAACACATTGCGAGCAAGCGCAAATGAAAAAACTGAGCGAGAGGGGGTGCTATTGTGTGTGTGTATATGGATAAGTGCAAACACTGAAATACATTTTTTGCACGCAGCAATGAATTTTGTTCACTCAAATTCAGCTTTTGTACGCTCAAAATAAATTTCTCCTCAAAATGCAACACTTGCACTTGCAATATTTTTTTACGTGCGCTCAGAATAGTGGCACTGAAATAACGCCATATAAAAAGAACAGAAGGAAATAGAAGAGATGGCAAGTTGTGAGCTCAAAAGTATCTGAGTATCTGTTGGCTGTATTTTAGGTGAAGAAGAATTAAAGGCATTCTAGATCAATGGATAATGAGTAAAAGAGAACAGAAGGTAGAATTCCATTCTGAAGATCCAATGATAGCTTAGAAAAAAATACAACTTACTTGCCAAGGTAATATTTGCATTTACATTTACTGTATTTGCTTAGCAGACATTTTATTCAAAGTGACTTAGAAAAAAGGTCAGCATAACTGAGTAACATCAGTATGGAGACTATTTGTGGACAAGTGTCACAGGATAAAGGTACAAAATCAATTACCACAAGTGTAGAGCTCAAAACAAAATATAAACTAGTTACAATTCCCAGATTTACAAACTCTAACAGCTATCACTTAGACCGGGGGTCTCTTAACTCCTGTCCTGGAGTGCTATTGTGGCTGCAGGTTTTCATTGTAACCTTTTACTTAATTAGTGGTCAGTTTTTACAGCTTATTAAGTTATTTTCCCTTCATTTTAATTGAATTCTTCTTTTTAAGATTCAGTCCTCTGAATTGTTTCATTGTTCTTTAAATGGCACCCAAAAAAATAAGTGAGCCAACAAATGACCAGGTAAGTTGGGGGCCTCAAACTCCAACTAGTTTCACACCAATGAGTTAATTAGAAGCTCTTTCAGGTTATTAATTAAACCCATTATTTAATTATATGCTTTGTTGATGCCCTCATTCTGCTACAATAAAACTGATTTTCTTCTTTCTACTAGCACTGTTAAAAGGTTTTGTGGATCTGAGCAGATCAACATCACCGAGACATTCACCTTTCTTTATTTTCAGATTGTATGATGGCCACAGGTTAGCTGGTCATGGGTTGCCTTGTTTTTGTGTCCCAATATTGTTTGGCTGCTAAGTAAGGAAAAAAATAAATAATTACAGGGACTTAAATAGCAAGTCAATTCAAATAATAGCAAAAGAGATAAATAGCAGCAAAAATGGTCACAAATCAATTAAAGGGTTATAATGAAAACCTGCAGCCATAGCAACACTCCAGGACCAGAGCTGAAGACCCACACTTAGACAGAAATCTATCAAAAAAAACAAACTCCAAACACTTCTTGAACACAATGAGGGAGTTAGAGTTTTAAATGGAAGTGGAAATCTTGTACCACCAGATAGGAGCTGCACATGAAAAGTGTCAGGACTGCAATTTAACACCACACAGACGTGGCATCACCAGATGTCATTCGTGAACAGATCTAAATGGTCTAGAAAGAGCATAGAACTTCACAAGTGTCTCCATTTACATAAGTGCAGACCCACTGACTACTCTGCAGGCACAAATTGTGGAACTTAATACATGCATCAACAGGAAGTCAGTGTAGTAATCTGAAGAAAAGAGTGACATGTGCTCACCTCAGCATTCTGAACACCAGAAATGCTGCTGCATTTTTAATCATCTGGGGTTTGGTGACACATGCTGGTGCTCCTACCAGCGGAGAATTGCAGTAGTCCATATATGACAAGACCAAATCATAGTCCAGGTGCTCCCACCAGTGGAGAATTACAGTAGTCCATACATGACAAGACCAGATCATAGGCCAGGAGTTGTTGCGCTGCATATTCTGCCTGATACAATCTGGTCTTGTGGAAATTGTGATATTTGTATTTTGTACAAAGACAAGACCGAGAAAACCATAGCAAAAGATTCTTAGAAATATAGCTGATCTTCAGTCTTCATCCCAGGGTTGTGTACTGACTTGGCAGGTGTTAGTGAGACAACCTGAACAGATATGAGGTGCTGAATAGAAAGATGAGCTGGCATAACAAGAAGGTCCATCTTTGCCAGGTTCAGCTGGAGATGGTGCAAGAAAGGGAAATAATAAGGAAAACACAGAGCGGTGAATGTTTCAAAATGGAGAATTTCCAGGTGCTTCTAGTTCCTTGCGAAAAGAATGGAAACTAAAGGTTAGCTAGGACTACAGAAGAGAGTTGGAGAATCTGCAGAAGATTACACAAGACAATCCAGAGAGGTCATAGCAGAAAGAACCAATACAATTACAGCAGACTGTGACACAAAATTTGATTTATCAAGTTGCATTTATTGTAGATTAGCAGTCCCCAGTGGATCCGGCGCGTAGTAGTGAAACATGACAGACTTTAAAAATCAATAAACAAACAGGTATCACAAGCTAAGCGGAGGTAAGGTCCGTTCCAAAACGTGGCCAGGCGTAGATCAATTTGAACGGAGGCTGGCGTGTGAGTGAGGAGGGCCCCGCTTGGCTCCCCATTCCTGACATCACACTCCCCTCCCCTCGGCCCGCAGCCTCTGTTTCGGATTATCACAAATAAATCGCTCCTGTAAGCGAACTTAGTGCAGTGAGAGAAGCAAAATCAATTGGAATGTTCACGCAAATTATAGAAAAAAAAAAATCTAAATCCTTTAAGTAGTTCTCTCATGAAAAGCGAACAGACAGTCAGACAGACGTTGGATTTTATATATATAAAGATATTGTCACACACATGCAAGTAGGAGGCAGCTAAAAGGGTTGAGTAATTGTAATACCACATCAGACAAGGGGGCGACGGGATGCACTGACTGGTTTTACTCAGTTCCTTGCAGACCCTTTCCGGGAAATCCCGCCAGGTTCCGGCACCTTTGATGACGCCACTTCTGGGTCTGGTGCCTTCAATGATGTCACTTCCGGTACCTGAAGACCTCACTTCCGTTTTCGTTGCAGTTGATGATGTTACTTCCGGTTCTGTGGCCCCTTAATAATGTAACTTCCAGTCCTGATGACACTGCTTCCCTGTTCTGGCCCCTTTGATGACATCACTTCCTGTACAGGGCCTTTAAAGCCACCATCTTGCTTCTAGTTAATCAGTTCTGTTTTGGACTCAGTATTGTGAACAACTCTGTTTGAAATCTCAACCTTTGCAGCCAGGGCATATTATATGGGTGGCTGCCCCAAACTTTTATGATGTCTGGTGTTCTTATTTATTACAATATATTAAGGTGTACACTTTCTGAACTCACTATTTCAATTGGAGAGATTTCAGAGTGCTACCTTTACAGCATCAAACAATCCTGAGTGGAACGCCACTCCATCACTATGCACTTTCAACCATATAGGGTCAATTTAGAGACAGCCACCTACATAACATACATATGGTTGGAAGTGTGAAGAAATCGGAGTATGCAGAGAAAAGTCATGAAGACATAGAAAAGAAATGCAAACTCCACCTAAACACTGGCTAAAATGAAATTCAAATACAGTTGGTCCCCTTGTGCTGTCACAGAGATGTTAATTTATTCGATTAGGCTTTGTGCCTCCATAAAATGATCTCCCCATTTTTCTGAGATTTCAATTGACCACAAACAAATGTAAGTATTACAAAATAAGAAAGATACAGTTTTGATTCACTGTCCCTTTTATCCTTTATTTCCAATGGAAAATAAAATTCTTATTTTAAATTGAAATTTTCCGCTTCAGAAAATGTATTTTTTTTCTTCAAAAGGCAGCTGGTATTTACTCTTAATAAGTCCATGACATGTCACCTCTGGATAGAGGAAGGTTTGAGGGTTGTCGTAATTGGAAGGGAGCAGCTGCGATTCTCAGTCATTTGGAGGTGTTTCTTCTCCAAGCAACTAAGTACATGAGTTTTAAAATTTGCTAGTAAAATATTTCATTTCTTCTTGCCTTTAGTTTTTATTGGCCCATTTTATAAAATCACCTGAAATGCTCATTAATCCACACCTGAGCCTGCACGTATAAATAAATGGTTATACTTTGTGACTATTCAGAACTTTAAGCTGCTTGTGTACAAGAAAATGCGATGATAAAAAAGTAATGAATAAGTGAGCATGAGCAGCAAGAAAACAATCTGAGTTTCATTTAATTACTAACCACACTTCCACTTGGGAGCCCAGCAAATTATACATTGAATACATTTATATTATGAGTAAAAGAAGGGCAGCAAAATAATCATATTATATCATAAATGATAAAATCCAAGAATATATATATAGTATATACAGCATAAAGGGTGTTTTACTGTAAGTCCAAATTCCAACTGTCCTCCGTCACCAACATTCTTAAAAGGATCTTTTCACAAGCAAAACATGACAATTTAATTTAGATAGAAGTTATCTTAATCCAAACAAAATACTTGCTTCTTTATTTTAAGGAAAGTGTCTCACAAAATTTTGTGATATTTCAAGGTTTTCTTTTTTCCTCCACTACCTCTTCATTTTTAGTATCTGTTTATGTTAACTTATGCTGAAAACCCATTATGGAATTGAAATGTTAGGAAATTAAATGAGTTAATCTTGTAATCTACTGCATAAAACTCAATTTTGACAATAATTAATTAGTCAATCTTTATTTTATATGGTACATATCACAGAGAATCATTATATGGAGATTTTAAGATGTACAGTAAAACTTTGATTGTCCATCATTAGATTAGGCCTCAGTCTTTGTTACCCGTCAAAAAAAAACAACACATTGCCCATGTCATTGCTTACCTATTACTCTACTGCTACTGCCGTGTGGTACGTTTTGAGCTCTGCACATTGGAACAGCTTTCCCTTTTGCTGCGCATAATGTTCTTCCCCAGCACCATATGCCATGATGCATTTTGAAAACACAGTGTCAGTTACATTCCTTCAGTTTTAATGTTGTTTTGTAGCTTTTCTCTTTTGTTATAATTAGAACATTAGAACAATCTAGACGAGAACAGGCCATTCAGCCCAACAAAGCTCGCCAGTCCTATCCACTTGTTTCCTCCAAGAACACATCAAGTCGAGTTTTGAAAGTTCCTAAAGTTTTACTGTCTACCACACTACTTGGTAGCTTATTCCAAGTGTCTATTGTTCTTTGTGTAAAGTAAAACTTCCTAATTTACCCTTAACAAGTTTCCAACTGTGTCCCTGTGTTCTTGATGAACTCATTTTAAAATAACAGTCTTGATCCACTGTACTAATCCCCTTCATCATTTTAAACACTTCAATCATGTCACCTCTTAATCTTCTTTTCCTTAAACTGTGTAGACTCAGCTCTTTTAATCTTTCCTCATAATTCAACCCCTGTAGCCCTGGAATCAGCCTAGTCGCTCTTCTTTGGACTTTTTCTAGCATTGCTATGTCCTTTTAGTAGCCTGGAGACCAAAACTGCATACAGTAGTCAAGATGAGGCCTCACCAATGCATTATAAAGGCTGAGCATAACCTCCTTGGACTTGTACTCCACACACCGTGCTACATAACCTAACATTCTGTTAGCCTTCTTAATGGCTTCTAACCACTGTTGAGAAGTTGATAGCTTAGAGTCCACTATGACTCCTAAATCCTTCTCATAAGGTGTACTCTCGATTTTCCCGACCGCCCATTGTGTATTCAAACCTAACATTTTTACTTCCTGTGTGTAATACTTCACCTTTACTGACATTACATTCCATCTACCACAAATCTGCCCAAGCCTGTATGCTATCTAAGTCCTTCTGTAATGATATAACGGATTCCAAATTATCTGCTAATCCACCTATCTTGGTATCATCTGCAAACGTAACCAGCTTGTTACTTATATTACTATGTATATCATTTATATATATTAAAAACAGAAGCGGCCCTAGCACTGAACCCTTTTGAACACCACTCTTAACATCGGCCAGTTCTGACGATAGATAGATACTTTATTAATCCCCAAGGGGAAATTCACATACTCCAGCAGCAGCATACAGATAAAAAACAATATTAAATTAAAGACTGATAAAAATGCAGGTATAACAGACAATAACATTGTATAATGTTAACGTTTACCCCCCCGGGTGGAATTGAAGAGTTGCATTGTGTGGGGGAGGAACGATCTCCTCAGTCTGTCAGTGTAGCAGGACAGTGACAGCAGTCTGCCACTGAAGCTGCTCCTCTGTTTGTAGATGATACTGTTTAGTGGATGTAGTGGATTCTCCATGATTGACAGGAGCCTGCTCAGTGCCCGTCACTCTGCCACGGATGTCAAACTGTCTAGCTCCTTGCCTACAATAGAGCCTGCCTTCCTCACCAGCTTGTCCAGGCGTGAGGCATCCCTCTTCTTTATGCTGCCTTCCCAGCACACCACCGTGTAGAAGAGGGCGCTCGCCACAACTGTCTGATAGAACATCTGCAGCATCTTATTGCAGATGTTGAAGGACACCAGCCTTCTAAGGAAGTATAGTCGGCTCTGTCCTCTCTTGCACCAGTATTGGCAGTCAAGTCCAATTTATTATCCAGCTGCACTCCCAGGTATTTATAGGTCTGCACTCTCTGAACACAATCACGTCACATGATCACGGGGTTCATGAGGGGCCAGGGCCTCCTAAAATCCACCACCAGCTCCTTGGTTTTGCTGGTGTTCAGTTGTAGGTGGTTTGAGTCGCACCATTTAACAAAGTCTTTGATTAGGTTACTATACTCCTCCTCCTGCCCACTCCTGATGCAGCCCACAATAGCAGTGTCGTCAGCTAACTTTTGCACATGGCAGGACTCCGAGTTGTATTGGAAGTCTGATGTATATAGGCTGAACAGGATCGGAGAAACCACAGTCCCCTGTGGCGCTCCTGTGCTGCTGACCACAATGTCAGACCTGCAGTTCCCGAGAAGCACATGCTAGGGTCAGTCTGTAAGATAGTTCACGATCCATGCCACCACGTATGAATCTACTACCATCTCTGCCAGCTTGTTCCTAAGGAGCAGAGGTTGGATGGTGTTGAAGGCGCTAGAGAAGTCCAGAAACATAATTCTTACTGCACCACTGCCTCTGTCCAAGTGGGAGAGGGATCGGTATAGCATGTAGATGATGGCATCCTCCGCTCCCACCTTCTCCTGGTATGCGAACTGCAGAGGGTCAAGGGCGTGGCGGACCTGTGGCCTCAGGTGGTGAAGCAGCAGCTGCTCCATGGTCTTCATCACATATGATGTCAGGGCAACAGGCCTGAAGTCATTTAGCTCACCAGGACGTGATACCTTTGGGACTGGGGTGATACAAGATGTTTTCAAAAGCCTCAGGACTCTCCCCTGTTCCAGCCTCAGGTTGAAGATGCACTGTAGAGGACTCCCCAGTTCCAATGCACAAGCCTTCTACAGTCATGGCGATACTCCATCTGCACCTAGTGCTTTGCTGGCACAAAGTCTCCTCAGCTCTCTGCTTACCTGGGCTGCTGTAATTGTGGGTGTGGGGAAACTCTCTCCTATACTGGTATCAGCAGAAGGATTGGTGGAGGATGCAGTACTCTTAAGTGAGAGTGACAGTCGTTTAGGGTGGTCAAACCTGTTAAAAAAGTTGTTCATCAGGTTTGCTTTCTCCCTGTCTCTCCCAATGGAGGCACCCCACTTCGAGCTGCAGCCAGTCTTCATCCCATCCCACACTTCCTTCATGCTGTTATTCTGCAACTTTTGCTCCAGTTTTCTCCTGTCCTGCTCCTTTGCCACCCTGAGCTGGACTTGGAGTTCCTTCTGCACGCGTTTGAGCTCATGCTGATCACTGCATTTAAAAGCTTTTTTCTTCTGGTTCAAAAGGCCCTTGATGTCACTTGTAATTCATGGCTTGTTGTTAGCATAGCAGCGCACTGTTCTTACTGGCACTACAATGTCCATACAGATGTTGATGTAGTCAGTAGTGCAGTCAACAACCTCCTCAATGTTTTCACTATTTGCTGCAGGATATCCCAGTCCGTAGTTCCAAAGCAGTCTCTCAGAGCCTGCTCTCCCTCAGAGGACCACTTCCTGAATGAGCATGAGGTTGTAGGTAGCTTCCTCACTCTTGGTTTGTAGTGAGGCTGAAGCAGAACCAGAGGCTCAGAAGAGGTTCCTTACACCATTACCCATCTGCTTCTTGTGCCTGAGCCAATTCTGCACCCATCTGAAAACATCACCCTGAACTCCCACTTCTTTTAGTTTGATGCCCAACCTCTCATGGGGCACCTTATCAAATGCTTTCTGAAAGTACAGATAAATAATATCATAAGCTCCACTTTGATTGTATCCTTTTGTTGCCTCCTCATAGAATTCCAGCATGTTAGTAAAACACAACCTCCCTCTTCTGAACCCATGCTGACTGTTCAAAATAACTCCTGTCCTTGCCAGATGTTGCTCAATCATATCCTTAATAACTCCTTCCATTAATTTTCCTGTGATGCACATATCCTTACTGGCCTATAGTTGCTTGGATCTGTCCTGTCACCCTTTTTATATAATGGGATGATATTTGCCATTATCCAGTACTTCGGAATCTCTCCAGTGCGCAGTGACTTCCTAAAAATATGTGTCAAGGGTTATATATGTACTCACTAGCCTCCTTAAGAACTCAAGGGTAAATATTATCTAGTGATTTGTTTGATTTCATCTTATTTAATCTGAGCAGCACTTCTCCCTCTACAATTTCCAAATCCCTCAGTACCTCCTTAGTAGTCTTGTTTACCTCTGGGAGGTTATCCACCTACTCACTTGTAAACACCTCAGAAAAATGTAAGTTTAGGGCATCTGCTATTTCATTGTCTGTATCTTTTAATTCCCCTTTACTATTCCTGATGAACTTGACCTCCTCTTTAACTGTTCTTTTGCTACTAAAATACTGAAAGCATCTCCTAGGGTATTATTGTGCCTTATCTGCTATATTCCTCTCCAACTGTCTTTTAGCCTCCCTAATATCCTTCTTAATGGTTGTTCTCGTGTTCACTTTGCAGGCATTAGCCTTATATGCTTTATAAAGCAGTTTTTTCCTTTGCAGCTTCTTTTCTAAATCTTTATTAATCCACTGTGGAGTTTTTAAAAATGTCCTACTAATTCCAATTTTAGGTATGTATCTGTCCTGCATTACATGTAAAACATTTTTAAATCTGTTCCACTGCTCCTTGACTGTCTCCACATTTAACAGCTTATCACAGTCTATCCTCCTAAGACTTTGCCGCATCTGCTCAAAATTTGCCTTACTTAACAGTTTAACTTAACAAATTTAGTCTTTGCATCTACACTCTTACAAAATACTGAGAATTGCATTATATTATGGTCACTTGACCCTAGTGGTTCAATCCCCTCTACACCCTCAATTCTATCCTGATTATTACAAAATACTAAATCCAGACAGGCTTCACCCCATGTTGGTGCTTTAACATGCTGTGTTAAAAAACAATCACTGATTACTTCTAAAAACTCTTGTGCTCCTCCATGTGCAAGGTTATCCAAGTTTATATTTGGATAATTAAAGCCCCCCATGACTATAATATCTCCCTGTAAACTTGCCTTTTTGATATTACTAAAAAGATGTGTGTTGAAATTACTGTCTGAATTGGGTAGTCTATAATACACTCCTAAAATAAGACCTCTCTCCCTAATATTTTCCAGGTGGAGCCACATGTCCTCACTAAGATGGGGCTCATCATCCAACTGAAGAGGACTTATATTTAGAATTTGTTTGGCATAAACAGCAACCCTGCCTCCTTTTCTGTTTTGTCTAGCCTTCCTAAAAAATGTATATCCCTCTATGTTACACTCATTCCCTTCTTTGTTATTTAGCCAGGTTTCCGTTATTGCTATAATATCATAATTATGCTCTGCTACATACAGCTCCAACTCACTTACCTTATTTTTTATATTTCTAGCAATAAAGCAAGCTATTTTTAATGTGTTACTCCTTCAACATTTAAATGTTCGCTTAGGATTTACATTACTATGCATTTTTATTTGTACACCGTTGTTTGTTCCTCCATTTATAGATCTAAACCCGGCCTGTGCTAAACTCCCTTCGCCCCCATTCCCTAGTTTGAACAATCCTCAACTAAACTACTCATAAGCTTCCCCAATACATTGGTGCCCATCCAGTTCAGATGCAACCTGTCATGGCAGAACAGATCCCATCTCTTCCAAAAAGATTCCCAATGCTCCATAAACCTATACCCTTCTATCCTGGACCAACATTTGAGCCAAGCGTTAAGTCTTCTAATCTCCTCAATTTTACCTGACTACCTTGTCAGTTCTGCTCCTCTGCTTGGCATCTAGCTCTTTGAATTTGGAATGCAGAACTGACAGACTACCCTTATGTATGTCATTTGTTCCAACATGGACAATGACAACTGGATCCACCAACCCTCTGGCCAAGAGCCTATCCACCCTTCCAGGGAGGTCCCCCACCTGTGCACCGGGAAGGCAACACACCATGCAAAACTCTCTGTCTCTGGAGCACACCTGTGCTTCAATCCCCCTAATGATTGAGTCCCCAACTATCACTACCTCTCTCTTTCTGGGAACTGGTTTTGTGGTGGCCTGTTGGGGCTCCTCATCCCTGCCTATCCCCTCAGAATCATCAGCGACACCATCCAGCTCCGTAAGGACGTTATAACAATTTCACTCTTCTAATTCTGGGGCTGATGCCTCCGGACAGTGTGCACCCTTTACCTTATGCCTTGTGACCGTGACCCACCTATTTCTACCTGTCTGGTCTGGAATCTCCTAATGTGCACCCCAAAGGACACCTGGGTCATGTCCCCCAATTCTCTACTACAACGCAGGCCAACCAACTCCTCCTCCAGTTCAGTGACCCTGAGCTCAAGGTGCTGGATCAGCTGGCATCTCCTGTAAATGTAGCCCTCATAGACAACTGGTTCCTCCAAACCTAAAATTCTAAAATCTAAAAAGTCCAACATCCAATAGGACTTGCATTGCACTGGCCTTATTATTAAAATTTGGTTTAGGAATAGTAAAATTGCCTTGACTTTTTTTTCTTAAAATTAAATGATTTAACTTAAATGGTATCACTAAGAACTATTACAGCTATTTTCCACCTTGTCCCCTTAAGCTCCTGTACTGTTCTCTCTCTCAGCTGCCTGTTGTTTGTCCTTCTATGAGGTTAACTTTACTTTTCTCTATGTGTTCCCCTAATTTTGTGCTTGCTCCTCTTATTCCATACTTAAAAGCTCTTCACTCGCACTGTTTGTTTTCCCCCGTATTAATGAACCCTTAAGCTGTCGTCCACTTAACTGTTCCACCTCTGGACCTTTAAGGAATGTTCAATCTAAAATAAACAAATAAATAAAACTTTACTACCTTATCTGCTCCTGCAGCCCCTTGTGCCTGATTGGCATCTTAACGCTGGCCGCTTACCTGCGCACTGCTGATCTTTCCCCTTTACTGCTTTGTAGTCAGCCGCAGCCTTTTTTGTCTTTTCTTTTAAACTAAGGAATCGCTGTTACTACGTGGTTATTTGCTTAGAAATGCCGATATCAGTTACTGCTGCTTACTACCCTACCTCCTTAATGCTAGTTCAAATACAGATAACAAGAACAAGTACACGTACAAGTAACTTTTCCAAGCGCACCTCCAAACATCCAGTTACTTTTGCTCTTGTGCAGGTGAAAAAAAGGAAAAAAACCCTTCTAAAAGGGAAAAAAAACTATAAAAATTCCCGCATGGTTACCAAAAGATTTTAAGAGGAAAATGTATTTTTTTTTAATTCTCACACCACTGAAAATACCAAAAACTCTCAACAGCCTTTAGCATTGGCAAAGTACATGTCAGCACGCCTCAAACGTCAGCATGTCAGCCTCTCCTCAGCACGTGAGCCTCTCTAATTAATCTACTATACATTGTTATAGCCGATAAACATAAGCATGTGGTGTTGGATCTGTCAGAAAAACTGTAATTATTAACCATTTATGAAGCAGAGAAAGTGCTTCAAGTATTGCTTCAGTTTATGAAGTAGTAAGAACAACAGTGAAGGATATAAAGCTTGAAGCCAACAAAGTTGAAAAACGTGTTGAAAATGGAAACCACTGATGGTAATGTTATTCTGAAATAATGTTAATGTTCTTCTGTATTGTAATTTTCCTTTTAAATTATGTTATATTATGTTTTGTTAATATATTGTGACATGCAGGCAGATTGTTATGTCTTTTATTGTTTTGGAACTGTGCTCCGTAACTCAGATAACAAAGTATATGACTGGGCTCCATTTGTTACGGAAGAAAGACACCAAGTAAAACATAGAAAACTCTAGTACCTCTGAGTTGTATTTGCTTACTACGCTGGTCGTTACAATATTATATGAATTTATTAATTTTGTTAATGCTATATTTTGTTAATGTATTTTTGTTTTGTAAATGAATGACTTTTCGCTAAACTGATCTACTATAGCTGTTGTATTATCCGTTTTTTTATTATCTGTCATGGCCTCAGTCCTGACCCCTGATGGATAAATGAGGTTTTACTATATATCAGGACTGACCAATCCTGGAGAGCTGTAGTTGCTACAGGTTTTTGTTCCAACCCAGTTGCTTAACTAGAAGTCAATCCTCACTGTGAGTCCACAGCTCAAAAAAAGGTGGCTGATTTGTAAATAAATAATTGTGTCCTGAATGCAGTTTTCAATTGGGTACGGGTGGAAGCATGACAGCAAGACTGGAGGAAGTAGGCGGATGGAAAGGTGAGCCCCAGAAAGGAGCGTGTGGTTGACGCTCAGGAGGGGGCTGAGGGGGTTGCTTCTTTTGAGCAACCCTGAGCAGGAGAGGCCATTATGCTTAGGGTGCTCTCACTGTGAGGAGCCAACGATTGGCAGCAGTGTGAGGACAACGTGCTCTCACCGGGAGGAGCAAGGTATCGGCAAGGGATTGGTGGTGGGGACATGGGCTGGAATAAAAGGTTGTCTGCACCTGTTGGATTGCTTTATTGCCATTTTAAGGTTCTTATTCTTTTAATGTCTGGATTTTACAACAGGGGTAGGGTTATGTTTTATGAACAGGTTTGTTTTAGTTTAGTGACAAGGCCAACTCTCAGACCTGGGCCACCAGTTCCACTGGGTTGGTTGAGGTGTTGAGCCTACCATTATATGGGAATTTTAAGATCTATACCGGGGTGGCCAGAAAGCCGCAGTGGCTACAGATTTTTTTTATAACCCAGTCGCTTAATTAGAAGCCAATCCTCACCAATAATAGATCTTATTTCATAGCTTGTTAATGTTTTAACTCTAACTTTTCAGTTTGTTGTTAAATCATAGATTTTTTTTTCCTCTCTAATGATACATGTACTGTATCATCCAAGTGATATGAAGCCTAAAACAGATAAAGTAATTTTCAGTTCTTTACTTTCTCTTCATTTTCCTTCTAAATACTTAATTAAACCAAATAATGAATGATGAATACACACAAGTGGAAGGTGAAACAAGCTAGATGTAGAATTGTTGATTCCTTTGTCTTTTGCATCTTATTGCTAATAAGGAGCATTTAAAACAATGAATACATCTGTTTAAGACTAAAATAAGCAATTAAGGGTTCAAAATCTTAACAAGCAGTTGAATAGTTTGTGACCAATTGTGAAGCGAATTCCGAGGCCATTGAAAACTTTTGAATAGACTCTTACTTTATTGTCATTTTAAGTTGGAAAAAGGAGGACTGAGTTATTGCCTCAAGTTGAGGAGTTTAAGTACTTGGAAGTATTGTTCACGAGTGTAGGGAAAAGGGAGAGTGGGATTGACAGATGGATGAGGGCAGCGAGTGCAATTGCATGGTTGCTATACAGATCTGTAGTGGTGAAGAACGAGCTGAGTCAGAAGGCAAAGCTCTTGATTTACCAACTGACCTATGTCCCTACCCTCACCTATGGTCATGAGCTTTTGGCAATGACCAAAAGAATGAGATTGTTGGTACAAGCGGCCAAAATGAGCTTTCTCTGCAGAGTGGCTGGGCTCTCCCATAGAGATAGGGTAAGAACCTCAGACATCCAGGAGATGCTCATAGCAGAGCCGCTGACCCTTTATTAAGAAGAGCCAATTGATGTGGTTCAGGCATCTGATACGGATGCCTCCTGTGAAGTTTTTACGGGCACAGCCAAATGGAAGGAGACCTGGAAGACCCAGGGCTCCCTGAGAGGATTATATCTCCCAGATGGCAAGTGTGGCTGTTGAAAGAGATGTATGGATGTCACTGCGAAGATGGTTGTCCCCATGACCCTGTTATCGGATAAGTGGTGAAAAAAGAATGAATGAATAAACCACAATACAGTATTTGGTGCTAAAAGCTTTATTTATGGTGCCACTCAAAGGCCGTACAGTACTTTTTGAAGTTTTTTTTCAAAGCAAGTGTGAAAAAGTTTTGCGTATTCTACAAAGATATTCTAAAATGGCCTGGGCACATTTGTTGAAAACCCCTAGAAAAGGTTGTAAATAACTGGATTAGGGTGATTTTTCAAACTAACTAATTTTATTGAATTAGTATCTCACATGTCTCCTATCATGCAGTCAGTCATTCCACCTATTTAAATGGAGTAAAGTAGTCACTTTGCTGTTTGGTATCATCATACAGTACGTTTCACATTGAACATGGACAAGAAAAGGCAAAAGAAAAAAGTTGTCAGAGGAGATCAGAAAGAAAATTGCAGACAAGCATGTTAAAGGAAAAGGTTACAAGACCAAGTAGCTTGATGTTCTTGGAACAGCAGTTGCAAATATTATTAAAACGTTTCACATCCATGGAACTAGCTATCCTCCTTGGACAAAGCCACAAAAGGAAAATCCACCCCAGAATGGGCAGAAAGATATTTAGAATGGTAGACAAAAACTCAAGGACAACTTCCCAAGATATATAAGCCGAACTCCAAGGGCAAGGTCCATCAGTGTCTGATTTCACCATTCGTTACTTTTTGAGTGATAGGGGACTCAATGGAAGAAGACACCGGAGGTCTCATGCCATTTTCATTTGTGTTCTTATCTGAAGTTTTCTGTTGAATCAAAACTCTAAAGCAGTCTGATTTTTGTTAAATACAGAATGAACAATATGGGTGGCATATTGTGCCTTCAGCTTCTAAAAAATTGGGGCTGACCTTCTATAACCATACCATCTACTAAACTAGATGTCTGAGGACAGCGGAATCCATCATCTCTGATGACAGTCACCCAGCTCACTCCCTGTTTTCTGGGAAGTGCTACCTGAGCCTCAGCATTCGCTCCACCATCTTCAGGTAGAGCTTCTTCGCCCAGGCTATAAGGTCAATGAACTCCCGGTAACCTGATCCACTCTGCACCGCACTGTGTAATGTACCCACCTGCTGGTTTATGTGTAATTGTATTATACATTAAATTTTCATATTTACTGAATTTATTTATCTTCTCTTACTGTTAATTGTTTACTGTACTTATTTATACACCACTGCAAGGTGGCACAAGAATTTCACTATTCTCTGGCATATATGACAATAAAGATCTCAAATCTATAATCTAATAAGCCACTGCTCTTTATAATAAAAACTGCCTGTATAGGAAGAGAAAATTGTTTATTTGTAAATATATTTTTAATGTTATACCTTTTTACTAATTTGAAGAAAAACATAAAAATACAGAAGTCAGTCACCTTCTTACCCTCTTAGAAAATAATAAATAAGTATCTCGATGCTGGAGTGACCAATGCATATAAGGCACTTAGTTGTTATAGATTCTTGTTTACATTGCATAGCATGTGTGAGGGGTGTAAAGTGCTTGTCGTTACTTACAGTTTGCCTTGTTATTAGCCTAACAACTTATTCAACTTATTCAATTAACAGAACAGACACCTACTGTATATTTAATTAATCCAAATAAGCAGAAAATAAACCCTATTAATTGTATTATATATTAATTAAAATATATTAATAATTAATTTATCCTGCAAAAAAGACAAAAGGGATAACCAATAATTTAATGTTTAATTAAGAAATAATTAAAGGGAATGAACAAATTAAAACAATAACAATGAAAAATGGTAAGTAACAAAAGTAAGGTCAAATCTTAGAGCCATTGTTTAAAATACAAAGGAAGGGGAAATGAGTTAAAAATACAAAACATTTAATAGGGATGAGCACAATTACTAACCAAACTAACTGTCTCAAGACAGAAGAGCACTATTATTATTAATAATAGAAATTCTCAAAGAGATGAACACTGCAATTATTATACAAGGTGTGTCAAAGAGATGACTATTACTAAACAATAACAAAACAAAAGAATAAATGGTAAGAAGTACTGGGGTGAAATCACAGCACACTAAGCTTACTGATTCCACTGCAAAGTTCTGCGGCCAACTGGAGTCTTTTACATTTATTAGATAACTAATGGTTGCTGCAATTGACAACCAGTCAAAAAACAAGAAGGTTAAGTAGATTGGCAGTGCTAAACTGGCCTGTGTGTTTGTGTGTGTTTATGTGTGCGCGCATTTTCACTGTGATGGCCTGAAACCCTTTCCAGGGGTTTTTCTTGAACACGCCTGTTACTTACTGGAATAGACTGCCCTGTGACCCTGCCCTGGATAAGCAGGTTAGGAAGGTGGATGGATGGATTGATTCCCTATTTAGCCTCACCCCACATGTAGTAACAATAGACATTATGAAGGTGTTTTCATGTGGTTCTCTCCCTCATTTATAACTGTCATCTTGAAAAATGGAACTGTTTTCAGTTTTACGTTTCAAATTCCACTGACAAAAATCAGACACATCTATATGAAACTGATGCAGTTTTGAATATCGAGTCTGTGTAACCTTAAATGTATTGAAAGAATTACATTTTGCTCCAATTTATAGTCATTAATATTTCTTGTTGCTCTTTATCCCTGAAATCAGTTGAGTTCCTCTAATTTTTACTGTCCACCTCTGGGAGAGTCATCCAACATGGTGATTCTTTAGAGAAACCTGCTGGAAAACACTACATATTTTTTCTGTAATGCCACTTCAGTGAGACGTAATGCATCAACTGGATAACTTGTTTTAAAGTGAAATTTTGTCCGCTCTCTACAGGCCGATTCTGGTTCTACTCCAGGATTATTTTTTTTCACACTCTTATTTCCGGTGTTGTGACACAGAGAAGAGCACACTCTGTTCATAGGACCTAAGTCAAGTAAAATGACACCTTTTATTGGCTAACTAAAAAAGATTACAATATGCAAGCTTTCAAGATAAATCAGGCTCCTTCTTGAAAGCTTTTACATTGTAATCTTTTTAGTTAGCCAATAAAAGATGTAATTTTACTTGACTTCTCACTACATTCATAATGGCTAACACAGTACAACACCCATAGGACCCAAATAATGCTATATCAGATTTAGACTAACCAACAATAAGGTTCTTGTAATTGTAATCTATTTCATCACTAACACTCCTGTAGAGGGTCCAACTCTGTTTCTTCTGCCTTGTTTTCCTTGAAAATATACTGTATGTCCTGTGACTTAAATATTGATGGATATTAGTTTAAGGAGAGGGGGGGGGCAAGCTGTGCCTGTGGGTCATTGCGTAATGCTATTTTCTGTGATGCAAGGGGGTGCACTTTTGGAAATGAGGAGAGAAGGAACCTGGAGAGGGAATTAAATAAAAAAATCGCGACATTCCGACGTGTGTGGATTGGTTTGTGTGCATGCTGTTAACAGTGTTGGCAAACCATTGAAGGACTCCAATTTTTGTGGCACTGTCTTTTTACTATTGAAACTTGCGTCTTCTGCTACATAGTGAGGGACACTTTATGCCATGACACCCGGGTGAGGTGTTCAGTGGCTTCAAGGACAGGATTTGGCTCCAAACCTGTGACAACGCCCCCATTTTAGCATAGAGGGAAAGCATATCAGTTATTTCATTTAACCTGTAACCTGGAATTGACTGTGGATTACTCATTCAGGTTGGATCTTTTAGAAAATACACAGGGATAAGGATACCAGTTTTAAAAATGGACTGGGTGTTTTTCTATTGTCTGGTAAAAGAGAGGTGAGAGTCTCTTTAAAATATATTTGTATACATATGTTTGAGTTGGTTATATTCATGTTCTGTCTGTAATTAAGTATTTTTTTATTCTTTTCTTTCCTTCGTGTCCACACTAGTCCAGTTCTATTATGGAGGTGGTTATTCAACAATATTCCCATTTAAATCGTTATTTGTTTTGTTTTCTTTATGTATGATATCCTAAGGGAAAATATACAGTATATATTATTATGTTTGGATTTCTCTAATATTTGTACTGCTTGTTTCATTGTGTTAATTTAGACTGGGTGGTTATTTTCTCTTTCCTGGTTTACAAAAGTCACCTCAGAA
This sequence comes from Polypterus senegalus, assembly GCF_016835505.1. Lineage (NCBI taxonomy): Eukaryota > Metazoa > Chordata > Cladistia > Polypteriformes > Polypteridae > Polypterus > Polypterus senegalus. The sequence goes on along the minus strand of NC_053155.1, from coordinate 140,223,283 downwards.
AAGGGGATCAAATTAGGGCTAAGGTTCTATACATTTCTGAACCTATTGTATTAAACTTTTACTAAGGGTATGAGGTTCTTGCGTGTGTTGTAATTAGAGGAATTCACTACACTCCTATCTTTAATGCTTCATCTGTGTGTTATTGGACAGATAGGTAATACAAGTTTCTGAATCAGAAACGTTAATTTGAACACCCTACAAGGTTGAAACTCTAAATCATACAATATGGAGAAAATGATGCAACCCAGATTATTCAAGTTCAGTTATTCAAGGGTCCTTCTTGCATTTTTATTCTTCTATTTTTTTTCTATCAAAAATGTTCACAAATAAGGAATAGGACTACATCTTAAAAAAACAAGTACTGTAAAAATTAGTCTATTCTTTTAAAAAATAAGCAGTATTTAATATAAAATTAGACAGAAGGTGCACTGTGCAGTAGTTGTGAATTGGCAGTGTAAGAGAACAAACAACTCAATAAACAAATGCTTCCATCATGGCATCATGTTAAAAGAGTTGGAAATAAAAAAAAATATTGCAGCACAGTTACTAAGTCAATTTTTATTTTTTTATTGCCAAAAGTTTTGTTTACTTCACTTCCATTGATAAGAGCAGGTAGGTCAGTTCTGAAGAATAGCTGTACTTTTTTCCACTGTATAATTTAATAAATTTGTTTTTGCACAGAATTAATTCGTTGATATCTTGTACATATTTTAAAAATAGGAAAAAATATTACTGTTGCAATTAATATTCATGCTGTGCCCATCTGCTACTCGCCATTCCAGTCTGGGCATCTGGGCATGAATGACTGGTGGGAACAGCGGTAAGTTTTTAACAATAAAGAAATAAAAGCAAGAAAGTAATCATTAACACTGTGGACAATACAGCAATAGACTATTATCTGCTTATAAACTGACTCGGCTTCCTTCAAAAAGAAACAGCTAAACATAGCCTGCAGCAACTATGAAGCCGTCTGTTTAGCTCTGTTTGGATAAATGGTGTGTGCTGGAATGTCAGGCCTGGCAACCCTGAGCAGGAGAGGCCATTATGCTTAGGGTGCTCTCACTGTGAGGAGCCAACGATTGGCAGCAGTGTGAGGACAACGTGCTCTCACCGGGAGGAGCAAGGTATCGGCAAGGGATTGGTGGTGGGGACATGGGCTGGAATAAAAGGTTGTCTGCACCTGTTGGATTGCTTTATTGCCATTTTAAGGTTCTTATTCTTTTAATGTCTGGATTTTACAACAGGGGTAGGGTTATGTTTTATGAACAGGTTTGTTTTAGTTTAGTGACAAGGCCAACTCTCAGACCTGGGCCACCAGTTCCACTGGGTTGGTTGAGGTGTTGAGCCTACCATTATATGGGAATTTTAAGATCTATACCGGGTGGCCAGAAAGCCGCAGTGGCTACAGATTTTTTTTATAACCCAGTCGCTTAATTAGAAGCCAATCCTCACCAATAATAGATCTTATTTCATAGCTTGTTAATGTTTTAACTCTAACTTTTCAGTTTGTTGTTAAATCATAGATTTTTTTTTCCTCTCTAATGATACATGTACTGTATCATCCAAGTGATATGAAGCCTAAAACAGATAAAGTAATTTTCAGTTCTTTACTTTCTCTTCATTTTCCTTCTAAATACTTAATTAAACCAAATAATGAATGATGAATACACACAAGTGGAAGGTGAAACAAGCTAGATGTAGAATTGTTGATTCCTTTGTCTTTTGCATCTTATTGCTAATAAGGAGCATTTAAAACAATGAATACATCTGTTTAAGACTAAAATAAGCAATTAAGGGTTCAAAATCTTAACAAGCAGTTGAATAGTTTGTGACCAATTGTGAAGCGAATTCCGAGGCCATTGAAAACTTTTGAATAGACTCTTACTTTATTGTCATTTTAAGTTGGAAAAAGGAGGACTGAGTTATTGCCTCAAGTTGAGGAGTTTAAGTACTTGGAAGTATTGTTCACGAGTGTAGGGAAAAGGGAGAGTGGGATTGACAGATGGATGAGGGCAGCGAGTGCAATTGCATGGTTGCTATACAGATCTGTAGTGGTGAAGAACGAGCTGAGTCAGAAGGCAAAGCTCTTGATTTACCAACTGACCTATGTCCCTACCCTCACCTATGGTCATGAGCTTTTGGCAATGACCAAAAGAATGAGATTGTTGGTACAAGCGGCCAAAATGAGCTTTCTCTGCAGAGTGGCTGGGCTCTCCCATAGAGATAGGGTAAGAACCTCAGACATCCAGGAGATGCTCATAGCAGAGCCGCTGACCCTTTTTATTAAGAAGAGCCAATTGATGTGGTTCAGGCATCTGATACGGATGCCTCCCTGTGAAGTTTTTACGGGCACAGCCAAATGGAAGGAGACCTGGAGAAGACCCAGGGCTCCCTGAGAGGATTATATCTCCCAGATGGCAAGTGTGGCTGTTGAAAGAGATGTATGGATGTCACTGCGAAGATGGTTGTCCCCATGACCCTGTTATCGGATAAGTGGTGAAAAAAGAATGAATGAATAAACCACAATACAGTATTTGGTGCTAAAAGCTTTATTTATGGTGCCACTCAAAGGCCGTACAGTACTTTTTGAAGTTTTTTTTCAAAGCAAGTGTGAAAAAGTTTTGCGTATTCTACAAAGATATTCTAAAATGGCCTGGGCACATTTGTTGAAAACCCCTAGAAAAGGTTGTAAATAACTGGATTAGGGTGATTTTTCAAACTAACTAATTTTATTGAATTAGTATCTCACATGTCTCCTATCATGCAGTCAGTCATTCCACCTATTTAAATGGAGTAAAGTAGTCACTTTGCTGTTTGGTATCATCATACAGTACGTTTCACATTGAACATGGACAAGAAAAGGCAAAAGAAAAAAGTTGTCAGAGGAGATCAGAAAGAAAATTGCAGACAAGCATGTTAAAGGAAAAGGTTACAAGACCAAGTAGCTTGATGTTCTTGGAACAGCAGTTGCAAATATTATTAAAACGTTTCACATCCATGGAACTAGCTATCCTCCTTGGACAAAGCCACAAAAGGAAAATCCACCCCAGAATGGGCAGAAAGATATTTAGAATGGTAGACAAAACTCAAGGACAACTTCCCAAGATATATAAGCCGAACTCCAAGGGCAAGGTCCATCAGTGTCTGATTTCACCATTCGTTACTTTTTGAGTGATAGGGGACTCAATGGAAGAAGACACCGGAGGTCTCATGCCATTTTCATTTGTGTTCTTATCTGAAGTTTTCTGTTGAATCAAACCTCTAAAGCAGTCTGATTTTTGTTAAATACAGAATGAACAATATGGGTGGCATATTGTGCCTTCAGCTTCTAAAAAATTGGGGCTGACCTTCTATAACCATACCATCTACTAAACTAGATGTCTGAGGACAGCGGAATCCATCATCTCTGATGACAGTCACCCAGCTCACTCCCTGTTTTCTGGGAAGTGCTACCTGAGCCTCAGCATTCGCTCCACCATCTTCAGGTAGAGCTTCTTCGCCCAGGCTATAAGGTCAATGAACTCCCGTAACCTGATCCACTCTGCACCGCACTGTGTAATGTACCCACCTGCTGGTTTATGTGTAATTGTATTATACATTAAATTTTCATATTTACTGAATTTATTTATCTTCTCTTACTGTTAATTGTTTACTGTACTTATTTATACACCACTGCAAGGTGGCACAAGAATTTCACTATTCTCTGGCATATATGACAATAAAGATCTCAAATCTATGATCTAATAAGCCACTGCTCTTTATAATAAAAACTGCCTGTATAGGAAGAGAAAATTGTTTATTTGTAAATATATTTTTAATGTTATACCTTTTACTAATTTGAAGAAAAACATAAAAATACAGAAGTCAGTCACCTTCTTACCCTCTTAGAAAATAATAAATAAGTATCTCGATGCTGGAGTGACCAATGCATATAAGGCACTTAGTTGTTATAGATTCTTGTTTACATTGCATAGCATGTGTGAGGGGTGTAAAGTGCTTGTCGTTACTTACAGTTTGCCTTGTTATTAGCCTAACAACTTATTCAACTTATTCAATTAACAGAACAGACACCTACTGTATATTTAATTAATCCAAATAAGCAGAAAATAAACCCTATTAATTGTATTATATATTAATTAAAATATATTAATAATTAATTTATCCTGCAAAAAAGACAAAAGGGATAACCAATAATTTAATGTTTAATTAAGAAATAATTAAAGGGAATGAACAAATTAAAACAATAACAATGAAAAATGGTAAGTAACAAAAGTAAGGTCAAATCTTAGAGCCATTGTTTAAAATACAAAGGAAGGGGAAATGAGTTAAAAATACAAAACATTTAATAGGGATGAGCACAATTACTAACCAAACTAACTGTCTCAAGACAGAAGAGCACTATTATTATTAATAATAGAAATTCTCAAAGAGATGAACACTGCAATTATTATACAAGGTGTGTCAAAGAGATGACTATTACTAAACAATAACAAAACAAAAGAATAAATGGTAAGAAGTACTGGGGTGAAATCACAGCACACTAAGCTTACTGATTCCACTGCAAAGTTCTGCGGCCAACTGGAGTCTTTTACATTTATTAGATAACTAATGGTTGCTGCAATTGACAACCAGTCAAAAAACAAGAAGGTTAAGTAGATTGGCAGTGCTAAACTGGCCTGTGTGTTTGTGTGTGTTTATGTGTGCACGCGCATTTTCACTGTGATGGCCTGAAACCCTTTCCAGGGGTTTTTCTTGAACACGCCTGTTACTTACTGGAATAGACTGCCCTGTGACCCTGCCCTGGATAAGCAGGTTAGGAAGGTGGATGGATGGATTGATTCCCTATTTAGCCTCACCCCACATGTAGTAACAATAGACATTATGAAGGTGTTTTCATGTGGTTCTCTCCCTCATTTATAACTGTCATCTTGAAAAATGGAACTGTTTTCAGTTTTACGTTTCAAATTCCACTGACAAAAATCAGACACATCTATATGAAACTGATGCAGTTTTGAATATCGAGTCTGTGTAACCTTAAATGTATTGAAAGAATTACATTTTGCTCCAATTTATAGTCATTAATATTTCTTGTTGCTCTTTATCCCTGAAATCAGTTGAGTTCCTCTAATTTTTACTGTCCACCTCTGGGAGAGTCATCCAACATGGTGATTCTTTAGAGAAACCTGCTGGAAAACACTACATATTTTTTCTGTAATGCCACTTCAGTGAGACGTAATGCATCAACTGGATAACTTGTTTTAAAGTGAAATTTTGTCCGCTCTCTACAGGCCGATTCTGGTTCTACTCCAGGATTATTTTTTTTCACACTCTTATTTCCGGTGTTGTGACACAGAGAAGAGCACACTCTGTTCATAGGACCTAAGTCAAGTAAAATGACACCTTTTATTGGCTAACTAAAAAAGATTACAATATGCAAGCTTTCAAGATAAATCAGGCTCCTTCTTGAAAGCTTTTACATTGTAATCTTTTTAGTTAGCCAATAAAAGATGTAATTTTACTTGACTTCTCACTACATTCATAATGGCTAACACAGTACAACACCCATAGGACCCAAATAATGCTATATCAGATTTAGACTAACCAACAATAAGGTTCTTGTAATTGTAATCTATTTCATCACTAACACTCCTGTAGAGGGTCCAACTCTGTTTCTTCTGCCTTGTTTTCCTTGAAAATATACTGTATGTCCTGTGACTTAAATATTGATGGATATTAGTTTAAGGAGAGGGGGTCAAGCTGTGCCTGTGGGTCATTGCGTAATGCTATTTTCTGTGATGCAAGGGGGTGCACTTTTGGAAATGAGGAGAGAAGGAACCTGGAGAGGGAATTAAATAAAAAAATCGCGACATTCCGACGTGTGTGGATTGGTTTGTGTGCATGCTGTTAACAGTGTTGGCAAACCATTGAAGGACTCCAATTTTTGTGGCACTGTCTTTTTACTATTGAAACTTGCGTCTTCTGCTACATAGTGAGGGACACTTTATGCCATGACACCCGGGTGAGGTGTTCAGTGGCTTCAAGGACAGGATTTGGCTCCAAACCTGTGACAACGCCCCCATTTTAGCATAGAGGGAAAGCATATCAGTTATTTCATTTAACCTGTAACCTGGAATTGACTGTGGATTACTCATTCAGGTTGGATCTTTTAGAAAATACACAGGGATAAGGATACCAGTTTTAAAAATGGACTGGGTGTTTTTCTATTGTCTGGTAAAAGAGAGGTGAGAGTCTCTTTAAAATATATTTGTATACATATGTTTGAGTTGGTTATATTCATGTTCTGTCTGTAATTAAGTATTTTTTTATTCTTTTCTTTCCTTCGTGTCCACACTAGTCCAGTTCTATTATGGAGGTGGTTATTCAACAATATTCCCATTTAAATCGTTATTTGTTTTGTTTTCTTTATGTATGATATCCTAAGGGAAAATATACAGTATATATTATTATGTTTGGATTTCTCTAATATTTGTACTGCTTGTTTCATTGTGTTAATTTAGACTGGGTGGTTATTTTCTCTTTCCTGGTTTACAAAAGTCACCTCAGAAAAGGGGATCAAATTAGGGCTAAGGTTCTATACATTTCTGAACCTATTGTATTAAACTTTTACTAAGGGTATGAGGTTCTTGCGTGTGTTGTAATTAGAGGAATTCACTACACTCCTATCTTTAATGCTTCATCTGTGTGTTATTGGACAGATAGGTAATACAAGTTTCTGAATCAGAAACGTTAATTTGAACACCCTACAAGGTTGAAACTCTAAATCATACAATATGGAGAAAATGATGCAACCCAGATTATTCAAGTTCAGTTATTCAAGGGTCCTTCTTGCATTTTTATTCTTCTATTTTTTTTCTATCAAAAATGTTCACAAATAAGGAATAGGACTACATCTTAAAAAAACAAGTACTGTAAAAATTAGTCTATTCTTTTAAAAAATAAGCAGTATTTAATATAAAATTAGACAGAAGGTGCACTGTGCAGTAGTTGTGAATTGGCAGTGTAAGAGAACAAACAACTCAATAAACAAATGCTTCCATCATGGCATCATGTTAAAAGAGTTGGAAATAAAAAAAAATATTGCAGCACAGTTACTAAGTCAATTTTTATTTTTTTATTGCCAAAAGTTTTGTTTACTTCACTTCCATTGATAAGAGCAGGTAGGTCAGTTCTGAAGAATAGCTGTACTTTTTTCCACTGTATAATTTAATAAATTTGTTTTTGCACAGAATTAATTCGTTGATATCTTGTACATATTTTAAAAATAGGAAAAAATATTACTGTTGCAATTAATATTCATGCTGTGCCCATCTGCTACTCGCCATTCCAGTCTGGGCATCTGGGCATGAATGACTGGTGGGAACAGCGGTAAGTTTTTAACAATAAAGAAATAAAAGCAAGAAAGTAATCATTAACACTGTGGACAATACAGCAATAGACTATTATCTGCTTATAAACTGACTCGGCTTCCTTCAAAAAGAAACAGCTAAACATAGCCTGCAGCAACTATGAAGCCGTCTGTTTAGCTCTGTTTGGATAAATGGTGTGTGCTGGAATGTCAGGCCTTCAGGCAGGCTCAGTATTGTATTATAAATACTTCCCCATGTTGAAAAAAATGTAAAATATATACAGTACATGCGTTTGCTTAATTACTATAATTAAAGGTGAAATTGTGGGCACAAAGTCCTATAAAGTAAAAGACAGTTTTACTTGAAGGGTTTTTCTTGATGGGATTCTGGTTCAACACTCAGCATCAGTCCGTAATTTGGGTGTCATCTTTGATCAGCTTCTTACTTTTCAATCACACATTAGCTCAATAATACAGACAGCTTTTTTTCATCTTCGTAACATTGCTCATCTGCATTCTTCCCTCAATGTGAAGGATACTGAAACACTGAATCACGCTTTCATCACTACCCCTCTGGACAATTGCAATGCTTTGTTTTATGGCCTCCCGACTAAATATATCAATAGATTACAATATGTTCAGAATTCTGCTGCTCGTTTACTTACACACACTAAAAAATCTACTCGCATCACTCCTGTCCTCTATGAGTTACATTGGTTACCGGTTTCTTCAAGAATCAAATATAAAATGATCCTTCTCACTTTTAAGGCCCTTCATGGTTTAGCCCCTCATTATCTGTCTGAGCTCCTGCTTCCTTACACTCCTGCTCGTGCATTAGGTTCATCGGACGCCAAGTTACTCACTGTACCTAAATACAGTTTAATTACTATGGGTGGCAGAGCTTTCAGAGTGATAGCCCCTAAAACGTGGAATTCTCTCCCACTCAGCCTTCACATGGAACAGTCTATTGTTAATTTCAAACATCTGTTAAAAAAACATCTCTTCAATGAGTACTGTTCTTCATGTATGTAATTTCTACTGTCTTCTATTCAATTGTAAAGTGTCCTTGAGTGTATGAAAGGCGCTACATAAATAAAACGTATTATTATTATTATTATTACAGTTAAAATAAGAAAATGTGCAGGCCTTCTGTCTCTGAGATTCCAAATTGTGAATAGTACTCTGTTTGGCCACTTCATTACTGGCATCTGCCCTTTCCTGACACCTGACTGCTCAATCATTGGCACCAGAATATGTAAAAAATAATGTTATTTAAAGCTGACAGGTATCTGTGTGCAAGTCAGAGGGAGAATGGGCAAAACATTTTTTTTATAATAATGTTTTTTGGAGTTTCTGAACAAAAGTGAAATATATTAACATTTTATGATTGTATCATTTATAAATTATCACTTTCCTTTCAGACTTTCCACTTAACTACTCATCATCACCCTACTAATAGGGTGACAAGTCAAGAAAATAAATCAGAAAAGAAAACCTAGGGGTTTACAATGAAGAGATATATCTAACAAGGACTGCCATATTTTATAGAGTAGCTGAGCTGACCCCCGTTGAGTAGATTTTTCCAGTTTCACACAATATTTCTTATCCCCAAGCCACTAGGGGTACAGCGGGTCCAACATTGTTTGACTGAATGTTGAAGTGTATCCGGCATAAGCATAAACGAGATAACTACTAAACAGATGAATGCTTACCTGGAGACTTCTGAGAGACTTTCACAGAAGATCTCTACTATTTTCCCTAGTTTTTAATCTACTTTTATTAAACAATTGTGAATTATTAATGTCAAGATTAAATGTAATCCAGAATATGACTTGTCTCTGTAGATTTTTAAATATATTTTTAAACTGAAGATATGCTGGTGTCCTCACAAACCCAAGCGTTGGCTTATTTCAACTGCCTTTCAGACCATCTGTGAACTTGAGACATATCACAGGGTGTACATAGAGAATCTATAGGGGGGTCCAGATCTAATTAAGCAATTTTCATTACACTATAACTTTTTAAGTTTATTACATAGAAAATCACCTGAAAAATCCCGGACCATTGAGAAGTGCATGAACTGACGAAATGAAGAATCGTCTTTGCACCGAACTGGAATCGTCCCCGCATAAATCAAAGTCATCCAGGCGATCTGGATCTGCATAATTAGATCTAGACCACCCTGTATAGGTTACCTTACATCTACAATATTTGAGAATGTAAGAGGCTCTGAGGAGTACAAAGTGGGATATATTGAATATTTCCGTACTGCACTAGTAGCACTATCATTACTATCACTCACTCAATTCTCTCTCACTCTCTTTCAGGCCCCACTTCTTTTCAGCAGCTGTGAGTGGAAGCACATAGCAGTGGCATCTCCCATAGGCACATAGCCCTTCACAAACACCCAAGTAAGTTCAACTGGAGTAAAGCCGAGAGCTGACCAGGAGAAATAACCGTCAGTGAGAAATCAAAGTCGAAATTACTGCATAAACGGAGAAAATTACGTTAATTGTTAAGTTAAGTTAAGTTCTCTGTTTATATGTTGTGTGTCTTGTAGCATGTACAGTTCCAGTTTTCCGTCCGACAATGTAGACAGCTTCACCTGCCAAAAGTGTTTAGCTAATTTAGAGTTGGTCAGAAGAATATTCGAATTGGAGGACCGAATTAGGAACCTGATAGCAATTAGGCAAACAGAAAATTGGATCGTCAGTGCGCGGCCAAAAATCAGCAACACCCATTCAGCCATAGGGCAAGTGGGTAACAGTAAGACGGGGGTCTAAGAAGCCAAAATTTAGTCACTCGGCACCCATGTTACCAATTCGGACCCAGAATAGATTCTCAGTACTCTTCAGCATGCCTGTGGAACCTGAGAACAACAAAGTGCTCATAATTGGCGATTCCATAGTGTGGAATGGTAGAATTCCAAACTATGTTAAACCAGCAGTTAAATGCCTCTCAGGGGTAAAGATTTCTGACATCGTGTCGCTGACAATGAAGTATCTACCTTACTGATGCATGTCAGCACTAATGATATTTTTTACAGCAATATGAGGCATTAAAGAGGAACTTCATCTCTCTATGCATCAAAGCTAATACAACTAAATTCTGACATTTTCCATCTGACTCCTTACCAAGATTATATAGAGGGGATGTGATTTATAGTAGATTGCGTTCCCTTCACTGCTGGTTAGAAACCTGGAACAATTGGGATAATTTTTGGGAAAGGCCTGGATTTTTCAAAAGAGATGGCCTTCATCCTAACTGGAAGTGATCTTTTGTATTATCCCAAAATATGGATGCAGAACTGCCTTACTGACTGATTAGAGCACCCCCCAGGTCACAGTCATGTGATCTTAAATCACAGGTTGTTGTTTGTCTCACCTGTTATTTTCCTAAAGCTGTTACCCATAAGCTCTGCTGTGAGGCATCTAGTAAATTTAGTCATGATGCAGACCATAAATTATTTGATAACCAAAAAATAAGGTGTATAATTAGACCAATAGATAAAACCAGACCCTCCACCAGGGGCACTTTTAATAGAAACCTAGTTCAAATTTAAACAAAAAATATCAACAGTTCAGAAATGAACATGCAGTTTTAAATGCTGCTTATTGAACATTCAGTCTCTTGGCAGTCAAGTTGTTTTGGTAAATGATAGTTTATTAAGTACTAAATCGGATCTGTGTCTTCTCACTGAAATCTGGCTTAGTAAATCTGACACTGTTCCCCTAGCGAAGGCTTCATCAGATGGATACACATTCCTTCATAAATGTAGGGATTCTGGTTGAGGAGGAGGCCTTGGAATAGTTCATTGTGACAAAATGTAAATTGCTTCTAAAAATTTAGGAGATTTTACATCCTTTGAGGCATTCATTTTAAATATTAAAACAGGCTCCAACACAATTGTGCTACTAGTCTACGGACCACCAGGGCAATGATTGTTCATGATTGAATTTGGCAACCTTTATCTTATTTGGCTATAAATTATGATCACGTTGTATTGATGGGGGGTTTTAATGTATACATTGATGTGGAAACTCGCACTTTTAGCAAATGTTTTACTTATTTGTTAAATTCAGTAGGATTTTGTCAGATTGTCATAATCATAACCACACATTAGATTTAATTATAAATTACAAAATTGAAATTAAGAATATATTATTCCATTAAATGAAGTTATTTTTAATCACTACTTAATTACGTTTGATTTGGTTCTGCCTTTACCAATACACTCACGGATTAAAACAAAGACAGTGTGACATGTAGACTGTAATTCTGCTTCAAAATTTATAGATACTTTGAGTAAGTAGAGTGTAGTTTTGGAAAATCATTTAGATCAGTTAATATCAAATGTAAATGTGAAAAAAATTTAGATCAGCTAACATCAACTTATAATATGACCTTGAAAGATGCTCTGGACGCAGTGGCTCCCCTTAAAATAAAACTCACCCTGGTTTTATGATAACACTCAAGCTCTTAAATTACAGTGTTGAAAGCTGGAGCGCAAATGGAGAACAACAAACCTGCAGGTCTTTCAAATTATATGGACAGAGAGTTGTAAAAATTATAAAAAAGATCTCTAAAAAGCTTGCTCAGACTACTATTCTAAAATAATAAATAACAATAATAATAATCCTTGGGTACTATTTAGAACTGTGGCTAATTAAAAAAAAAGAGAATTCAGATTTACAGTGCAAAATACCAACAGACATTAGCAGCACAGACTTCTTTAATGAGAAAATTAAAAATATAAGATCTCAGCATCACAGTGCAAACCACATACTAGCTTGACAGACCCTGTCCCACATTGCATTCATCCATCCATCCATTATCAAACTCCCTATATCCTAACTACAGGGTCACGGGGGGTCTGCTGGAGCCAATCCCAGCCAACATAGGGCACAAGGCCAGAAACAAACCCCGGGCAGGGTGCCAGTCCACCGGAGACATTGCATTCAACACTTTAGAAATTTTAATCCGGTAACAGAACAGGAAGTCTTGACTTTAATTTCTAAAATGAAACTTACTACATGTTCCCTAGATCCGATGCCAACAAAACTAGTAAAAATTGCAATGGATGTTCTTGCAGTGCCTATTCTAAACATTATTAATAGTTCATTATTGCATGGCGCAGTACCTGATGCACTAAAAGTGTCAGTCATCAAACCATTACTTAAAAAGTCAGACCTAGACCCACAGATACTTAATAACTATAGACCCATTTCAAATTTACCCTTTCTTTCTAAAATACCAAAGTCAAGGTCTCCAGGACTCTGAACAAATCCAAAAACATACATCCATTATCCATCCATCAACCCGCTGAATCCGAACACAGGGTCATGGGGGTCTGCTGGAGCCAATCCCAGCCAACACAGGACGCAAGGCAGGAAACAAACCTCCGGCAGGGCTCCAGCCCACCACAGGGCACACACACACTAGGGACAATTTAGAATCGCCTGTGCACTTAACCTGCATGTCTCTGAGGAAATCCGAGTACCCGGAAGAAACCCATGCAGACATGGGGAAATCATGTAAACTCCACGCAGGAAAGACCCGGGATGCGAACCCGGGTCTCCTAACTGCGAGGCAGCAGAGCTAGCACTGCGCCACTGTGCCACCCCAAATCCAAATTGTATTATGTAATATCATCTACTGTTGAATTCTGTTCTGTACTTATAATATGAATATTTATATTGTATTGAGGATTACTTGTGTTCTGTTTAATGCATTGTATTTACCCACTTTTTTTGACACCCACTGCACACCCAACCTACCTGGAAAGGGGTCTGTCTTTGAACTGCCTTTTCCATGGTTTCTTCCATTTTTTCCCTACAAGGGTATTTTGGGAGTTATTCCTTATTTTAGAGTCAAGCCTGGGGAGTTGTCAAAAGGCAGGGCCTGTTAAAGCCCATTGTGGCACTTCTTGTGTGATTTTGGGCTATACAAAAAATAAATTGTATTGTATTGTATTATATCACCTAAGGAGCTCTGTCACGCCCTAATGGAGGAGCTGCTTGTCCGAGGATGGAAAGGTGGAAAGGATTCAAATCTGGTCTTTCTCCGTGTAACGAGGAATGCTCAATTGCTTTTATATAGGTTAGGTGAACTGTTGCATCTTTGGCAGAAATATGCATGTAATATAAGCCAATTTCTTTCTGTTCGGCATTTAGAATCTGTTTGAAGTATTCAGTAGTAATGTCTGTGATGTGCCTTCTACTGGAATGTATTTTATAATGAGTGAAAAATGCATTGCATTTTTCATTCCAACACACCGTGCATTGTAAACATTAGGTCTGCTGTTGAGAATCCTGGACCGAATACCATGTAATTGAGGCAAAAGACAAACTAACACTATAACTTAATAAAAGAAAATTGCAAGACAGTTTGCAACATTCTTCAGTACAAGAGAAATGCTTAGCAGTTTTGGATCAGCTTGTGCAGTACTCAAATATGCAGTAATTGGAGGTTTCTAACCTGTCTAATAAACTTTGATGATAATAATGATGATGATTCAATTTGTATCCAATTCAATAGTCTTAGTGTTTGTGTTCATCTGGTTGCCATGTCACTGTCATTTCAACAGATGCCACATCACAAACATTTGTAGTATTATATTATATTAATTTTTACAACTCCCATACCAAAAGGCATATAACAGAGACCTATGCATTGTATTTGTTATTTCAACAGATGGTGCATCACAGTAATTTTTAATCATATTTAGTAATAAATTTGATTACTTAGAATTCAACCCATCTTAGACAGGTAGCACAGTTTGTTCTTGCATAAACCGTTCATTACTAATTTCACTACCTTTATTTTTAGGTATTTGCTGGTTAGTTCATTAACATGTAAAATACAGCAAATTGTGTAACACCTTATTGATAGTCCAAAATCTTGGTGCAGAACTCTTTGTAAACTGACTCTAGAATTCCCTTCCAAAAGTGCAACATGAATTTAAAAAACAATTGCTTACTTTATTATGACATGTCGTATTACTACATTTTAATTTGTTGTCTGCATTTTTTCTAGGAGCATGTAGTGTGCTGTTTATATTATGTTGTATTATAACCTCTCAATAACTGGTTTATAAGTAGTTTTGTAATAGTGTTTAGCTTTGTGTTTGATATGAATCTGAATCTAATAATGTTCTACATTTTTTTTCGCCAAAATTGGAAAATTATTCAGTTTTAGAATGCATAGCTTTTACTGTTGGCTAGCATTTTGTTTAAAACAGGGAGACAAATTTTTGTCTTGTTAGCCTCATATATAATCATCTCATTTTATTGCAATGAGATTTTTAAGTATAATCAACATTGATAAAAATGCATATTACACAAATGCTAGCTGAAAAAATATAATATTTTGAAAGTCTTTTGTCATTCTTTTCATTATATTTATTCCAGCAATTCTGACATGTTCTATATTGGACTACCAATATCAACTGACCATGATTATATTTTTGGGCATCAGCATGATTAGTTATATTCTGCAATGCCATCAAGTATGACAATGGTGTGTCAGTTCAGAATCTTTTAAAAGATATTTTTTAAAGACAAATAATGTTTAATTGCTTAACCTGACAGATCAGGTAATGCAGTTTAGCCCAGGGATATACTAGGCTTCTTTTCTCTGCACAATTTCTAGTGTACTGTTACCGATAATCTTTTATAATATTTGGGACTACAATTCCTAACAAAACTCTACATATAGAATAATGCAATATAGAGTTTTTACAGCATCTGTTGCTTCATTTTCTATTTGTTTAATGATATAACCTTATCCTTGTCTGCATGCAAAGGATAATAATGGTATATCAGTGGAAAATAATATCAAGGTAAACATTTTTTAATCACGAAATGGCAAACTTTTTTAATCATGGCTGTTACACTAAAGGGCCCAAAATATCAGACTACAAATGAAAAACATGTCCAGTAAATCACAGAATAAACGAATATACAGTATATATAGGTACTGTATATATGTATGAGAAATACAATTCATTATTTTGATGAAGGTAATCTTTTAAGTTCCCTTTGTAAACAATCTATCATTAAGCAACCTGATTGCTGAAAGCATGAATGACTATTTCTCTCAAAAATCTCTGACAATAAAGTTAAGGGAATATTCTTACTCTTAAACTGATTGAAGTGAGAGAGATTTGAAAGCAGAAAGCAAACTAGAATCATATCAAGTAAAAGGCAAGGGTCAAAACAAATCATCTTTCAAAGACATTTAAGTCAGAGAAGTAAAAATGAGAGAAACAAATTGAAACAAATTCAGACAACCTGAGCGTATTCCACGAAGTGCACTTAGCGAGTAAGCCTCACTTAAATTGAGATGCTGTACTTATCTGAGCCGGTTTCTGTTCTACCAAAGAGGATTAGTGCAAGTCGCGCTTGGTAACTGAAGCAACTAAGCGTCATCTCTTAGCCTGCTCTGGATAAAAAAAAAACCAAACAAATATGGCATACAGAAAAGTACTTTTGATACACCCAGTTAACCAACGGCACTTTAAC
This sequence comes from Polypterus senegalus, assembly GCF_016835505.1. Classification (NCBI taxonomy): domain Eukaryota; kingdom Metazoa; phylum Chordata; class Cladistia; order Polypteriformes; family Polypteridae; genus Polypterus; species Polypterus senegalus. The sequence continues at coordinate 140,207,395 of NC_053155.1, read as the reverse complement.
TGACTCCCACTGTCTTACATCCCATCAGCTTCACACGTAAAGTCACAGATACTCAGTCTGCAGGTACTTCACTCTCCTAGGTGATTTTTAAACTATGATAAGGGTTATCAACAATCAGATTTCAAGGATGGATAAATATCACATGTTCTGCACATACAGTAATTATGGATTGCCTAAATCCGTCTTGAGTTAACAAGAAACACTTTGCATTTGTGAAACTGACTAACCCTTTTTTGGAAAAAGGAGGCTTTTGAAAGCAAGGCTTACTCGACTCGGTCTTAATTTCATAAACATTCTTTGTGGCATATCCCCCAAATACTATTAAATTACATTTCTTTTATTGAAGGGCTCAGACACATCTTGAATCTGTTCTTCTCTAATCTGTTCTTATTTCACTTGTGCCGAGTGTTTTGGATATTTTGCTCCTTTTTATGCTTTTAGTTTCTTTGTTAAGAGTTCCTTCCTGCTTTTAAATTATTTTTTTTAATATTACAGCTCACCATGGTTCTTCTCTATATCTCTGACTGCTCATATCTGCATTTGTCTTATTGTCTTGTACTGCCTGATGTGAGGGAGACATTGTTATGCTCTCTGCCCTTATAGGTCAGCTATGATGTGTGCTTTTAATAAGTTAGCAACTAGTAAAGTAAGTAAGTAAAAATTATTTATTTATATTCTACCACAAGAAAAAATCAAAGAGCATAAAATAAAATTTAGTAACAAAACAAAATACAAAACAAAGACAATAAAAAAGACACTCACAGATGGCAGCATCTCCCAAATGCCTGTATGAACACATGGGTCTTAAGTTGACACTTAAACAATACTTCTGACTATGTGATTGGTCAGTGAATGCCATGACATGACCATGGAGATGTGGAGATCATAGAAATGAGAAAGAGACAAGGTTGGGAATTAAACCCAAGTGAATGGAGAGGTGGAAGTACTAACAATTTTGCTGTTTCTCCTACCTGTAGTACTTGCAGATGACATTAAAAGAACAGAAAAGAATAAAATCCATAATTGGCAAAAACTGAACAGAAAAACAAACCATTTGTCCTTATGATGTCTGTACAAAATCCATACCTGGCATTACTACACAATTTGGTTTGTCAGCTAGCTAGTTACCCCCCATAATTTACCTAACATTCTAGCATTCAGTAGTCAAGTGTTGAAGAATAACAATGGTATGCTTCTCTCTGCTGCAAGGTTATGTTCTAACAATAATATGCAGACAACCTTTATCTGAACTAATAGGTTTCAGGGCAAAGTGACTATCCTGGTAGCATCAAAAACTAATTTATTGTATTTTAGTGTGAAGTATGGTTACACTACAACAATCAACGTGATATACAGTACAATAGGAGATATAAAATTACATCATAAGAATCCCAAATTGCATGAAAAACATCATTTATGTTTGTCTAACCACTTTCCTTATTTATTTTTATATTTGACAAAAAAAAAATTTGAGCTCATACTTGAAAGGTACTGCTACCCCACAGAAGAGGGGCTGGGACCCAACATAGAAGGTGCAGGCACAGGACTTTTTCACAGAAGGGACAGAATTGACTTCAATAGAAATATGCAGGTAGACAAATTGCCTATTACCTTCAATAACCTTTCATTTAAAAAATCATGTTGCCTTGAATATGAATAAAAACCATCACATTTAATTTGGTCTTGCTTATATTTATTAATAATAATAATAATAATAAGTGCATATAGTGCTTCTCTCACTACTCAAAACTCTCCCCACGCAGGGAGGACCCGGGAAGTGAACCCATGATCTTCTTATGGCAAAGCATATAAAACTTCAGTTGTAATGCAGTTACTTTTACAATGTCATTTCCTTTTTTTTTTCATTTTATAAATTTACAATCAAACAACAATCCATACAAGCAAGTCAACTTTAACAAATCTAGGTTCGAAATGAATCAACCCCCAACCATACAATGTCATTTCCAAGTAGCATACTGAGAAAGTGAAGCCAGCATATGTACAAAGTGCATTCAAACTCGGAAAGAATTGCAGAGTCAAAAAAAAAAAAAAAGATTGGGAAAGTAGAGTATTTGCAGCAGTAAAGATTGGGGAAGTAATTCATTTTCAGCAGGTATTTACTTTTTTAGATTCAAATCGAAAAGACCTGAACTATTCCAGCTGTGACAGATGCTTCAAAATTGTAAGGTACAACTGACACAAATCATGTACCTCCGGTGTGCTATGACATGCTTGTTTAACACCGTGGCCAAACCAAGTTGTGTCAGGGAGGAAAGTAACGTGAGCTCCGCGCTAGGATTAAATAAGAAACAATAGTGAAATGTCTTGAACTTGTGTGTCAAGATGCTTGTTCCTCTGATATTGTAGATGGTAAAGGATTTGTGCAGCTTGCTCATTACTTTGTTGACACAGCTGCAAAATATGACAGATTTGTTTATATTGAAATAAAAAATCCTCTTAAATCCTTTGAAATGACTTTCATTATTTATTTTGGGGGATTGGGTTGAGGTAATTTGATTAGTCAGACATATAATAAAGCTTTGCATTTCTGCTTGACTTGAATGGATGAATTACTTTCCATACCCAGCATATTTAGAAATCAATTTAATTTTAGAGTATTACTAGTTGAAGAAAACACATCATGGAGAGCACTAAAATAAGATGACTGAAAGTTAAATTAGTATCAAAGCCAAGACCTAAAATCCATATGGGCGCTGTAAGGAGAGATTCAATTTGACTTCCTGAACTTGTTACACTCATCAGGCAAAGTGTCACATAACTACTTCAATTTCTCTAGGTTTTTTTTTTGGCTAGGTAAGTGCTAGACTGTATTTCAGGGAATAATCCAAACTACTTTATTTTAATAAACAAAATTATACAATTCATTTGAATTACAAGCATTATAAAAGATGGATAACTAATGAATTATATTTACTCTTTTAAATGTATGTCAAAAGAATCAGCTTAAGAAACTGTTGTATACTGGGTTCTGAATTGCATGAATAACTCTCAGAAAAGTCCTTTTAAACACACTTTATTCCAGTCCATTGCAGGGCGAACACGAGCACATACCCATCACACTAGGGCCAATTTAGCAACACCAAAACACCTAACCTGCATTTCTTTGGACAGTGGGAGGAAACTGGAGCACCTAGGGGAATCCAATGCAGACCACAGGGAGAACATGCAAATTCAAAATAGGAAGGACCCGAGACATGAATCCTGGTCTCTTTATTGTGAGGCAACATTGCTATCACTGCACAATCCATGCCACCTCAAAAATCTTGAATGCGAATAAACAATATTGGGGTAATTTAAAGGCACGTGGCATGAACTTCTTCACTCATTTGACTCCGGTCGTCTCTTCCTGGAACTTAAAAGAATTCAAAGGAACCTCCCATCAGTGATATCAAACTGCAGAATGGAAAAATCACAGGTGCTGTATTCAATCTGTAAGAGACAAAAGCAGCCAGGGAATGAATCAATTATATATACAATTAATCAGCTATACAGTTTCTGTTACCATGAAATATGAGACTTGTCCAAAACTGACTGAGATCCTACACTAGGTATAGTTACATGTCTGAAAGTGTTTTTTTTATTTCTGTAACTCAATCATCTTTAAAAATCTCACAAAGTATAACACACTCTGAACTGAATTTCCAGCAGAGAGCATTTACCTCTTCAAATCATCCAAGTTCACCGTTGAGAAATGTGCTGTGGAAAAGTGCTAACTCCATACTAACTCAAAGCCAAAATGACTACAAAATCAGCTACACGTGACATTACTGCTGTTATGGCTACTACTAAAACAACAATGAAAACCCATCACTACGCAAATCATTTTATATTTAGCTTATATTAAATAATCATTCAACAAGTTACTCTTTCTGTTAAATGTGTCTGTTATATTTTTGAGGTGCGGTCAAAGTGTGCACAGGTTTAAAAGGTGAAAGGTTATGGAGGGTCGCAGGTCAAGTCTCAGGATTGAGTAAGTATGGGGTTGTGGTATCTGGGGTCCGGTGGTTGTGCAGTTTTTCAAGTGTCAGGATATGGTAATGGCTTTTATAACGTTGAGATAATGTTGTTTTGGCAAAATAAATCACTCACTGGTTTGCCCCCATTTTACTAGAAATCTCTGGAGATAAATACCTTTTCAGCATTTCTCAGAGTCCAAGAAATGTGTTTCTTTCACAGACTGCTGCAGCAAAAAGCAAAAGAATCCACCTTGATAATAGGATAAGCGCGTCTGTCTGTGTTTCTATCTGGTTGCTCTGCCTGTGTCATTCCAACAGATGGCACATCACAAATATTTTAGCAATAAAATGCGTTGCAGTTTTCATTCCAATAAATGGTGCATTGCAAACATTAACACTGCTGTTATGAATCCCATACTAAATGGCATATAATAGAGGCACATGCATTTGTCATTCCAACAGATGGCAAACCACAAACATTTGTACTAATGTATTTTATTATTACAAATGTTTATGATGTGGACTTTTTGGAATGAAAAATGCAATGCATTTTATTATTACTTGCATAGAAAAATACATTCCCATTTAACTAACATGGAGATCTTTATTACTTAGATTTCAACTCATCTTAGACATGTAGCTCAGCTAGTGTAAAAAAAAATGGGAAAAACCAATGTAACTTAATCATAAGTATAAATAAAATATTTATTGTATGTATAAGAATAATACTTCATAAGCAGATTATGTCATATTTTTCTAGTCCTGGTAGAACAGGAAAATGTCTTGCCTTGATTTGTGAGTTCTTCAGTGCCTGAATTCTTTTACATTCAGCAGCATCTTTTCTCTCACAGCCGACATCTACCTGTAAACTACTTAAAACTTAACACTATCTGCTTGCACTAATTGACACATTTGCAAAACAAAAAAAGCTGACAGAGAGGTGTGAAGGAATTTAAGGTGGCCCGGGATTTTCGTAGGCTTCAGGAATTCTAGTGTTTGTTATTTTTGATTTGGTTCACATTCAAAGATTATAACAAATAAACTGTAATATCTAGATTGTAACTGTGCTTCAGAATTTATAGATATTTTGATAGTACTAGTGTGTTGTACCATGTTAGCCATTATGAATGTAGAGAAAAAGTCAAGCAAAATTACACATTTTATTGGCTAACTAAAAAGATTACAATATGCAAGCTTTCGAGGCAACTCAGGCCCCTTCTCCGGGCAAGATGTAATCTAAAGATGTTATTTTGCTTGACTTTTTCTCTAGATATTTTGAGTAAGTCAAGTGTAATTGTGGAAGACAATTTAGATCAACTAAATTATAATATGCCCTTGAGAGAGGCTTTGGATACAGTAGCTCCCCTTAAAACAAAGGTGATTAATGTGCATAGAAACTCACCCTGGTTTAATGAGAACACTTGAGATCTTAAATTAGAGTGTCAATAACTGGATCATGGATGGAGAATAACAAAGATGCATGTCTTTCAAATAGCATTGACAGAGAGCGTTAAAATATAAAAAAGCTCTCTTTAAAGCCTGCTCAGACTACTATTCTAAAAGAACAGATAACAACAAGAATAATCATTGTGTACTGTTTAGAACCATGGCTAATTTAGCAAATGGGAATTCAGAACTGCAATGCATGCAATATTACCTGATGCACTAAAAGTGTTAGTCATCAAACCATTATTTAAAAAGTCAGACTTAGACCCACAAATACCTAGTAATTATACAGTAGACCAATTTCTAATTTACCATTTTTCTCTAAAATACTTGAAAAAGTAGTTGCCAATCATCTTCAGTCTCACCTCACATATCACAATTTATTTGAGAAATTCCAGTCTGGCTACCGCACTGGTCATAATAAAGAAATGGCACTAATTGTGTTGTAAATGACATTCTGCTATTGGCATGTCATTAGATTTAATTGCAGCATTTAATACCATTGGTGGCAATGATAGATTGGCCATCTTGTTCTGTGAAGAGGATGACTTGTGTACTGTTTTGTGCATTTACCCCATTGCACAGCCAACCTACCTGGAATGGGGTCTGTCTCAATGGCCTTTCCCAAAATTTCTTCCATTTTTTCCCTACAAGGGACTTTTTTTGGGAGTTTTTTTTTATAAATTACAGATTTTTCAAATGTTATTTTTTTCCCTGTTCTTAAAATTCATAAAAAAGTGTTTACAGCAATTGGTTCATAAGGCTATAGCGTGAACTCCTGCAATGTTACTTTTCTTGGTTGTTTATGGTTAGGTTTTGTATAAATTATGGATTTTTTCAAATGTTCATTTTTTTCCCTGTGCTTAAAACACATTAAAAAAAAGTGTTTACAGCGAGCGGTTCATAACTCTTGCAATGTTAGTTTTCTCTGTTCAAGGTTTTCTCAGTGTTATTCAATGTTTTTACATTTAATTTACTATTACATTGTGCATTCTATGGTATAATTAACTATTTTTGTTACTTCGGGTCACAACCAAATCGGTTTACGACCAGAGTTTTTGAACGAATTACGGTCGTGAGCTGAGGTTCCACTGTATGTGTATGAGCTCAGAGACATATTATGTGGCGGCAGGACTAAAGCTAGCAGCTACTTTTTTAACAAAAGAATTTTTGTTCTCATAAGCCTAGATTTTAAGTTACATTTCAAGGAAGAAAATTTTATATACCTGTAAGCTTAAAGATTTTAAGTGGAATAAATAACCATAAATATACCCACTAACACTTTTTCTGGCTTGAACCCTAACTGCAAGGTTACAAGCAGTATTAGCCTCTGCATGCTAAGTACAAAGCAGGAATGATCCTTATTCTTTGTCAAGTGTTTGTAGCCTCATGGGCTAGAGGTAATGGCTTTCCTAAAGTGTCCCACAGAGAGCTTTTACTGGCACATGTAAGGATAATATTATTTGTGTTATGTGGTCCATGTGTTTTGTTTTAATTATACTTTACTACATCCATTAATACTACAGTTACAAGCCTTTTAGATTTCAAACAATTATCCTCTGTTGCTCCTGATAATTCCATTTGCTTAGAGTTAATGAACCATTCTTTTGCACCATGACAAATATCGTTTTTATGTATGGTCTGTTTTGCCATACCAGTATAGACTGTTTTCCAGTACTGATGTCCTTACACTAGAATTCTCCTTGGAGAAAAACAGTTCAAACCTTTTGTTAAAGCTATGCCACAGACAATATGAAGATCTGCTCTAGGGTAGAAACTTAGCTAAGACTAAGAACAGAAGCAAAGACAGTGAAACAAAATTGGTGCTCACTCACTGTTATAAATAAGGAGCACTGGTTCCAGACACCAAGGGGGACCAAGTCATTTAACTCTGATGATACTGACTGGGCTCTGTTACCCACAAGGTGTCATTTATTAAATTCAAACTGTGCGCACTCTGAACATCAAGGTGTGCATGCTCCTTAAAGCCCATGCTATATACACAATATGGGGGATAATTTGTGCTATTGAAGGAGTGTGTGCTTTGGACACTGAGGAGGAAACACAGAAATACGAAGTAGCTGCAATGGACGATGAGGAGAGATATCCATTCAATCCAAATAGGGCTCCAATTGCACTGCAATCATTTAATAGGATTTATGTTATTTTCCAAGTTATTTTTATTCATCCATTCTTGTACCTCACTAAACTGGCCAATACATAGTATAGAAAGCATTATTTTGTTCAAAAATCCAACAGGGTGCCATTGGTATATGAATAATAAATCAATAAATCTGAATGACATCTCCTACAGGCAATATACAGAAAGAAAGAATTTGTCCATGTATTGGACTATAAGTGATACCACAGGTTATCTGAGAACTTGTAATGTCCATTGACAATGTATACACAATAAACAAAACAATAAAAAATGCCAATGCCAGCCTTACAGTTAACAGGAAGAAACACTGCATTAAATACATAAAATGTTTCCTGTCGATAATCCCGTGCTTTATGACAGTCTTCACTAATTCATGCCAATATTTATCTGGATTTACTTGTATTAGATCAAATCGATGTTTTAAATAAGCGCATGGTAAGTGTTGTAACTATGGCAACATCTGGTAAGCTGCTGTAACCCTAGATACAGAAATTTCATTTTTAATGTACTCCTTTTAAGTATAAAGGCTGGTGACAAAATAATGTGCCCAATCTGCAATAAATTGTAGCATTTCAGCTCATGCTGATCATAATGGGTGAATATCTTAAATCATTTTCACTCTTTTCTTCTATATACATTTTTGCTTTTTTTATTTAATGAATGCTGTTATTTATTTATTTCTTGGAATGATTACCAACTTTAGAAAAAATTGCACAACGTTCATAGTGGCAAGCATTTACACTAAAGCAGCCTAAATGGAAGACTACAGACATCTCTTTATATACTGTGTAATAGATCTAAAGCTGACTCCAAATTTTTAAAAATATCTTTCTGTCCTTTTGTTTGCTTCTCTGTGCTGTCATTCCAGGATTTTCCTGTTTTGTGTTTCTATCCAATAGTCACAACACCTAAAAAGCATTTCTGCAGGTTCTTTTGCAAGAGATTCACACAATATGAATACCAACACCAATGTTAATGCCAGTCCTGTTAGTACAGGGGTCCACAGTAGAGAAATACAGTACCTCTATGTTTTTCCTGCAACCCATTAGAAACCATTGCTTACAGATGATAGAATTTGTTATTTAATTGTATTGTTTTCATTCTAATATGTCAAGACATTCATATATTGTAGATTTATCTTTTTTGACAATATCATCTAAAGTCATGGACTAACACCGGTGAGTTGTGAGTTGCTGTTGTTTATAATGATAGAGGGTCGTGAGTGGGTCATGCATGCATTGGGTAATGACATCAAAAAGGTTGAGAAATACTAATCTAAATTATTAGTGGATTACAACATGCTAATGATTCTCATTTTTCTCACTTATTTTCCAAAGGTTTTATGAAAAAGCAGGTTCATCATAGTGTAAATGGGACCACGTTATATATGAAGATATCACAGGCTCCTTTGTCATATGCATCTCATTGGTATTTGGCAACTGCTTACGAAAATAACAAGTATAAACAGTGATGGCAGCTCTTTAACACTAGAATTACCAGAGCCTACGAAAAAACTCGTAGATCCATCCCACCTTAAATCGCTTTGCACTTCCGTCAGCGTATTTTGTCCTGTAAATGTGTGGATAAGTAGTAAACAGCAAGCAGCCGGCTATCACATCTCCCCACCCCACATAGTTTTCTCAGCTCAAGTCTGTTTACCTGCGTGTCATTTGCTTAGAGTTGTATAGAGTGAGAAGCCAAGCAAAATGACACCTTTTATAAATACCATATCGTTATTTGGAGCACTTGCATTTCATGTGTGTTCCGTGTCTACAACGATCTATTTAAACACATCGTTAAAACAGAAACATTTTTAAAACATGTTTTAGTAATAATTGACAAAATTTTGTCATGAAGTGTATAATGTGTTGAGCCTGAATTCCAAATATCAAATAAATACTTTCAGAAAAGGTACGAATATAACAGAACAATTGCACTTTTATTCAAAAATATAACTGCAGAAAAAGAACCCGCGTTAGGGTGCGACATTGATACGCATTTGCTATGACTGCTTCGGTGGTGCAATGGTATCAGCTGTTGATTGGTAATCAAAACTTCACGGGTTTGATCCCGGACGAATCTGTTTTGAGAAGTGAGCTGCTTATATTGTTACTATTTTAGAATAAAAATATATATTTGATTCCAGTCTGTAACAGCCGGTGTAATTTATGATACTTTTTTATAGACAAACCAGGGATGAACAACTTCATTTCTACTGCAGCCACAGCCGCGAGACACATAAAAAACATCAATAATAACTCATAAACGTGCAATATCATTTAGGAAAATCGCAACATTTCACTCACTAAAGATTTGGCTTATTTGTAAACAAAATCCATCGTCCTCTCTTTCCTCAAAAACAGTTCAATTACTCTGTCGTATGGATTATCCGAGCGCTTCAGTTCCATCAAAACCTCACTTTCAATCACTATCAAAGCTAATGGTGAAAGGCGAACCCACCCTATGGTATTTCTGGTATAAGTTTGAATTCGCTTTAGGGCTGAAAATGTCCGCTCGACAGAAGCAGTGTACACGGGAATGCTCACCGCCAAATATACCAATGTGAACAGCCGCCCCATGCTCTCATTTAGATTTTTCTGATGAAGTCAAGGAGATCAGTGGGAGATTTTCCTGCAAAATCATCCATAGCATACATTACAGTCGCTTGTAGCCGAGACAGATCAAAAAGCGCTCCGTGGCTGTTGTGTTAAAGTGTAGAAGGCTGCATGTGTGAAATTTTTCTTGTATTCCCAAAACTTTTGGGGCTCGAGGAGCGTGACATATATCAGGTTTTCATGGTCTTGAAATCTGGTCTGTGTCTGGAAAATAATATTGTCCAGAATCCTGCCATGGAGTTGGCTGTAGTGCACGCGACGATCTTTCGCGTTTGAGGTGCGTTCAATGGCATCATAGACTTCCTCATATCGGCTTCTATCCAATCAATAGGTCTGAATACGGTGACATTGCCATATGCCTGTTAAAGGGCCCTACTGACACCAACTCAAAATCTGATTGGTTGAAGCAATAGGTTAATCGATATTTATTCTGTGTTAGAGTACCTCCACAACAGATTCTGAAAGCCTCTCTGCCTGGCAACAAATGACGGCTGAAATGTGATTGGTTAAATATTTTAATACGAAACTCCGCCTCCCACGGCTATCGAGCTGCATTCTATTACAGTATATATGGACGAAAGTATATTCCAGTTATGACCATTACGCGTAGAATTTCAAAATGAAACCTACCCAACTTTTGTAAGTAAGCTGTAAGGAATGAGCCTGCCAAATTTCAGCCTTCTACCTACACGGGAAGTTGGAGAATTAGTGATGAGTTTATTGAGAAGACGCAGAGTATAAACTTTTGATCACTTTGTAACAGAGTTAAAATTTCTGGTAAAGGACTGTGCTTATGCAAACGAAGATGAGAAGGACAGGGATAGAATAGTTTTTGGCACAAACTCAGCGAAAGTGCGAGAGAAACTTTTAAGTGCCGGGTCTTAGCTAACATTAAATAAAGCTGTGGACATCGCAAGATCGCACGACATTGCACAAGCACAGCTGAGAACCTTCGATCCATGTTCTCCGAGCAGCTCACGTGAACTGACTGTGAACACAGTGTGCAGACAACAAGCGAAAAATGCATTACATAATTGAGAAGGCAGCAAAAGAATATGAAGCGAGTGACGCATACAAGGATATTCATAAGTGCAGCTACTGCGGAAACAAAGCACGCGGTGGACAAAGTCAATGTCCAGCTAAAGGAAGACAGTGTAAAAAATGTGGTAAATTGAACCACTTTGCTAAAGTTTGCAGGACTGGGAAAGGTAAACCCGTGCTTGCAGTGTGTGATGTCTCAGATAAAGAGAAGGACGAGCTGTTTATTGATGCAATAAGAAAGGAACAACCCTCTAAATCTGAACAAGCCTTTGTAGACATATCAATAGGAAAGCAAGGTGTAAAGCTTAAGTTTAAATTAAGTTCATAGACACGCTGCCGCTAAATATTCTCTGGCAAATCCACAACTTAATACTGGGAATGCCTGTTAAACATCTTAGATTCATGAGTAACGATTTGGGTAGTGAACACTTCAATGAATGAAACCTGTTATCTTTACAACGGTTGACAAACATGGAATGTAACTTGAACACATCCTCCAAATACGAACCTGATTGAAAGAAATAATGATAATCAAATCCTTGATGACAGCAACACTCATAACAGTCATAAAACAATTACATTGACAATCATGTTACGTTATTTTTAAAATGTTTCCTTTTCTTTTTCATAATTTCTTTAACACACTACTTCTCTGCTGCGAAGTGCGGGTATTTTGCTAGTGGATAGATAAATTAAAATTTTGTACAAATGTTTTTCATTTTTCTTCCTCGATGGACTCTGGCACCCCCAACAACAGCTGCTCGCACCCCAAAGGGTATATACTGTATATACACTCACCTAAAGGATTATTAGGAACACCATACTAATACGGTGTTTGACCCCCTTTCGCCTTCAGAACTGCCTTAATTCTACGTGGCATTGATTCAACAAGGTGCTGAAAGCATTCTTTAGAAATGTTGGCCCATATTGATAGGATAGCATCTTGCAGTTGATGGAGATTTGTGGGATGCACATCCAGGGCACGAAGCTCCCGTTCCACCACATCCCAAAGATGCTCTATTGGGTTGAGATCTGGTGACTGTGGGGGCCATTTTAGTACAGTGAACTCATTGTCATGTTCAAGAAACCAATTTGAAATGATTCGAGCTTTGTGACATGGTGCATTATCCTGCTGGAAGTAGCCATCAGAGGATTGGGTACATGGTGGTCATGAAGGGATGGACATGGTCAGAAACAATGCTCAGGTAGCCCGTGGCATTTAAACGATGCCCAATTGGCAATAAGGGGCCTAAAGTGTGCCAAGAAAACATCCCCCATTATACCAACACCACCAGCCTGCACAGTGGTAACAAGGCATGATGGATCCATGTTCTCATTCTGTTTACGCCAAATTCTGACTCTACCATTTGAATGTCTCAACAGAAATCGAGACTCATCAGACCAGGCCACATTTTTCCAGTCTTCAACTGTCCAATTTTGGTGAGCTTGTGCAAATTGTAGCCTCTTGTTCCTATTTGTAGTGGAGATGAGTGGTACCCGGTGGGGTCTTCTGCTGTTGTAGCCCATCCGCCTCAAGGTTGTGCGTGTTGTGGCTTTACAAATGCTTTGCTGCATACCTCAGTTGTAACGAGTGGTTATTTCAGTCAAAGTTGCTCTTCTATCAGCTTGAATCAGTCAGCCCATTCTCCTCTGACCTCTAGCATCAACAAGGCATTTTCGCCCACAGGACTGCCGCATACTGGATGTTTTTCCTTTTCACACCATTCTTTGTAAACCCTAGAAATGGTTGTGCGTGAAAATCCCAGTAACTGAGCAGATTGTGAAATACTCAGACCGGCCCGTCTGGCACCAACAACCATGCCATGCTCAAAATTGCTTAAATCACCTTTCTTTCCCATTCTGACATTCAGTTTGGAGTTCAGGAGATTGTCTTGACCAGGACCACACCCTAAATGCATTGAAGCAACTGCCATGTGATTGGTTGATTAGATAATTGCATTAATGAGAAATTGAACAGGTGTTCCTAATAATCCTTTAGGTGAGTGTATATGTGTGTGTATATGTATGTGTGTGTATATGTATATATATATAGAGATATAGATATATATATATATATATAAATATAGATATTATATATATAGATATAATGTGTGTGTGTATGTATGTATATATATATAGATATAGATATATATACTGTATAGATATAGATATATATATAGATACTAGCAAAATACCCACGCTTCTGCGTGGTCTGCCGGGTCGGGCGCTATATAGCGCCTTTACATCTGGCGAAGGATTCCGGGCCGTCCATTTGGACCGACCTGCATGTTAAACAACACCTGGGGCACGAAGTGCCGGCGCCCCCGAGGCAGAGAGCGTGCTCTATTGTGAGTACAGCGCTGAGAGCGCCTTTGACTGCAGCAGGGCACGCCCCGGCGAGAGCGCCACCGAGGCGGCGCGAGGCACGCGCCGCACGACTTGCCGGCGGACACGCGCATGAGAGAACGCGCCGCAGCTGCAAGCAAGCCAGCGCAGCACAGCACAGCACAGCGCAACTGAGGCCGCAAAACCCACCTACAGGCACCGCGCCATGGGGAAAAGAAAGCCGGGCGGACACAGAAGCCAGCCTCCAGACGCCGGCATGCCGCCCGCTCCACGGGTCACAACCGGAGGTAGGTGACGGGCTCAAGAGGGAAGGGCCACGGGAAGGGTTTTCGCGCTTGCGTCAGCCTACCTCCCGGACCCCGAGGGACGAACCACCTGTTGGTGGGCAGATGGCCTTGTTCGGGCGTGGCGGGCGCAGAGAGCGACGGGAGAGCGAGGCTGGGCTGTGTCTTCCCTTTGGGCCGGCCAGTGAGCCGGAGGAGGAGAACCCGGAGGAGTTTCCCGATCGCGGTGGCTCAGCTAGAGGAGCAGGAGCTCCTCTCGAAACAGGTAAAGGGGAGTGTGTCAGCCGCCCGCCGAGGACAGTTCGCAGGCGGGGTGACGGACCTTCTCCCGAGCCTCTCGGACTCCCAACGGACCTGCGGAGGGTCCGCAGGGTCTTGTTGGCTCGCGGTCGGTGGGAGGAAACAAGGGGACTTCAAGTCCAGCCCCGACCGACGCATTAACTTTTCTTGGGCTGTAGAGGAGTTGAAACATGTTCTCCTTCCTCTGCAGTCCTTAGTTAAGGTTTTTCAGGTCCTGCAGGAGACGAAGGAGGACTTGGACAGGAAGATCGGCGCCGATGGCGGCCGTTGTTACATGGCTGGAGAGACGGGGCGCCAACCTCCTGCCTGCAGGACACAGCGGTTCAGGTAGGTGAAGCCTGGGCCGTGAGGAAAGGGGCGGAGCGCAACGGCTGCGGATATGATCAGTGCTGCTTGCCAGGTCGCCCGCCCACTACACAAGACGCCGCGTGTGGACCGATACGGTGGCAGAGGAACGTGTGGAGAGGCAGCTGGCGGATGTTGGCTGCCAGACAACCCCGCCCCTCTGCCTGCACCGTCTCGGTCGCCTAAAGGGGTGCAGGCGGCACAGGGTCTCTCTTCTTCCCATAAGGGGACCCAGACCGCCGCTGCACCCCAGAGGAAGAGGAGGACCCGGACAAAGAGGTCAGAGAAGTAGTGTGTTAAAGAAGTAATGAAAAAGAAAAGGAAACATTTTAATAATAACGTAACATGTTGTCATTGTCATGAGTGTTGCTGGCATATATATATATATATATACACACACACATAGAGATATATATACACATATATATATATATACAGTATATACATATACGTACATATATACATTGTGAACTTTGACCCGGAAACACACAGACGGACATCTTAAATTCACCACACACTGTTTATTTACAATATTTACACAAACAAGTCACGTGCACAAACCCCAGTGCCTCTTGCACCGATTCCCCCAATGTCCAGGCCACACAGTCCTGTGCCTCTTTTCCTCCTGGCCGACTCCAGTCCCCTTTTATAGGAACCCGAATGGGCTCCAGCTGCTTCCCGGCAATCTCCCGCGGACACACCCCCGTGTGGCAGAAGTGCCGGCTGCGCACCCAGAAGCCGTCCGGGTGTCCCCTGTCGTCTTCTCCTGGGATAATCAGGCACTGGGGCGCCGCCTGGCGGTGGCCACGGGTCCCTACAGGGCTGGGCTTCCAAGCCCTCTACCCGAGGCCCCCAACATAACTAGGATGGACGCCCCCTCTCGGTCTGGAGGAGGCACAAGCCCTCCTCTGGTCCTCCTGGGGCTGGAGCCCGGCCGGGGACCACAGTGCCCCACCGCTAGCGAAGACACGTGGGTCCAAGCGACACTCCCCGAAAGGGCAGCACGTCCCCAGAGAGGGTCCTACTATGTCCCCAGGGTCCAACATGGCACCCCGTCCGACGCAAACGTGCCCCTCTGGTCTGCGCCGCTTTCGCCCCCGCCGTCCCCACCAGCTGGGTTACCTTTGGCCTCCCGCGGAGCGGCCCGTTCCAGGAGGGCAGGTCCCAAATGACGTCGGGTCCAGCGCTCGTCGGGGCTTCGGACCTGTGAAAAAAGGAAATGGAGGGCCAGAAGCACTGCCAGGACACTCACCCCGAGCGTCCTGTCGGTCTCTATACCGCAGTGCTCCCACCCCCTTCCGACAGCCCCCGACTTGCCTGCTTGAGTCCTCCGCCGCAGGTTCCATGCCCGTCCTCTCGCTGTCCGTGGGACCACTTTCGCAGGTGGCTCACCCAGCCGGCCAGGGGATTCCCTCTGCCCCCGCAGAGGATGGCCCTTCTCCGAGCAGCGAGACGCCCCTTCCTATCGGAGGTCCCGGCATTCACCCCTCGGTTCCTCCTTCTTCTCTTGGACGCCTTGACGGTCTGGGTCTGAGCATGGCAACAGCTCAAATCCAGCCCTGTCTGCGTCCCTACAGAGTGACAGGAGACTGCCGCGGGCTTGGAGCGCAGGGCGCTAGGACCCAGGGCACTCATCAGCCCCTGTCCTGCCAGCGCCTGTGTACTCAGTCTCCTTCCCCAATCGGCCGTCTGCACCGCCGCATCCGCTGTGGGGGGATCGCTTACTCAAAGTCGGTCCTCCTTAATTAAGTTGCGACCATGTTCGGCGGATCCCCCTTTATGCTTCACGGGGACGATACCACTTACCTCCCCCTGGTGTCTCGATTGCCAAAGGCTCCAACGTCACGCCGATCCTCCGTCAGACACGGCGTCTCTCCCGACGCAACCGCCTTCCCCCTCAGCTGCTCCAAACGGAGCACGAGATCACCCAGCACCTGCATTAGTGATGACTCGGCGGGCCGAAGGGATTCCTCCGGCTCGCGCCGAGCCGCTGTTGGAAACAAAGAGACAGACGCCGGTGAGCTTACCTGTCCATCAGCTCCACGCGACGCCTGCCTCCTGTGGGCCACTCCCTCTGGCCCAATCGGGTCCCTCTTAGGCACGAGACTGACGTTCCTTGGTCCCGCCTCCATCCAATCATAGGCGGGCACACAAGACACTCCAGCCAATCCCGTGCCTGTCAGCGGGCGGGACATCCGGCCTGCGGCCATCTTGTCTCCCCTGCTCTTGGTTCTTTAACACACTACTTCTCAACTGCGAAGCGCAGGTATTTTGCTAGTTTTAACTAAAATGAAACCAAAAATGTTGCTTGACCAATATGTTGCTTCAGCAGCAATGATTGACTTCTTTATTTTAATTTACTTTAGTTGAAGAAAATAAAATTCCATGCAATCAAGTCAAACTTATACAAAAAGTGACTTTATAGTCAAATGAAAAAAAATGAAAAGAAAAAAATTAAAGTTTAAAAAAAAAAGCAGGAACAAAAAGACAAAGCCTAACAATACAGAATTCAACCCCCCACCTGACAGACAGAGAGAAGAGCCAACAGCATAAGCAAAAATAGAAAAAAGAAAAACAAAAAAAAAATAAAGGGAACATTCCTCTTTCCGCTGATATAAATGCTTATTCTAAAATTGTATTAATTCAATCTTTCTGTATTTTATAAAAGATTTAAACAGATCCCCTAAGTTGATTTTTTTACAGTTTCAAATAGTACAGAACATCATTTAACTAGTGACTTTGTCACACATGTGCTTGGGAGGCAGGCTAAGGGCTTAATTGAGGGCAGAGATTGACAAAGCATACTCTCCAACAAGACCAGCCCGAAATACTCTTAGGTACTTGTTCTGATAGCTCCTGATGATGACATAGAGACTTACTTCCTTATATTTTAAAGGTCAGCAAATCTGAACCGATGGCCACGATCCGAATGGGGCAACATCCTGGTGCTGTTTATTAAGGGCGTACTACGACCTCTTGGAGGAAGGCGGTGCCAACTAAGATAAGCTCCGGGCCAAGGTCCTGAAAAGGTCTACTAGTTCCACAGACCAGCAGGCGAGGCAGTGGCACAACTGGTATTTTCAATCTGCGTGGTTGACAAATGCGCAGGCAAGACTGGGCGTTGGTTGAAACCCAACATAAACAACGTCTAGAAAATTGGTAATAAGCTCTCCTGCGATGGTCTGATAAAAGGATTACCAGAGTCAACCAGCAGGTCCGGCGGTAGTTGTATAAAATCATGGAGGCCCTCATTGAGGTCATCAAGTGGCACAGGGCATCACCCTGGAGCAAATGATCCAAGCATATAGCACATCAAACCCGACAGGAACGAGCCACCCCTTCGGACCTCAACAGACGCACCTATACTGCCATCAGATCTAAGAAGAAGAGTCCAGTGCTACCCCACTGCTTCATGTGTAGGGAGCCATGACTGAGTCGACGGACTCCTCAGTTCTCTCTTTGCTGGCCCTAATTTAGACACTCCCTCAGCTACAGGAGCTCAAAGCAGTTATCCAGTTGATACAGGAAGTGGTGAGTGAAACACCAGGCCGGACCTCTCTGGTTGAGGAAAGCAGGGCTGTGGAGTCGAGGAGTCGAAATCGGATGTAATTTTGGATATCTGGAGTCGGGGTCGGAGTTGGCAAAAATGTACCAACTCCGACTAAATTTAAATTGTAATGAAAAAAAAATACAGCAAGTTCAAATGTCCCATTAATCATAACTAAGTGCTTCTTTGATGTAAGAATAAAGCCCAGTGCATAGTTGTGTTACTACTAGTGTGAAAGTTCATCTGAGCTATTATACAACCTGACATTAACATATTGTAATCTGGATTATCATACATTACAAAAAATGGTTTCATTTTATTTCAGATATACTGTGTTTAACAAGTTCAGTTGAGTGTAAACAAGTGTAATGATGGAGGTGTAGGTCTGTGCTATGGCCTGATGTGTGTTCAGGGGTTCTGTCTGCACTCTCCACATATGCTGCCACCCAGGGCTGAACTTTAGCATAACTTTGCAAACCACCTGTTCTAGAAGATTTTGAAATTAAAAAGGAACAGATTCTATGTATTATGACAGATAATGCTCCTAATATGTTAAGCACAATTGAGAAAATGAATAAAGTAGATGAAGAAAGTGATAAACAGATATTAGAAGAAGACAGTTCTGCAAGTATTGGAGAAAGTGAAAACGAAAAGAATAGTGAAATTTTGGATAACACTGCTGAAGAAGCATCTAAGCTTACTACTATTCACCATAAGCATTGCGCTGTTCATACTCTGCAACTTGCAATAAAAAATGGATTGAAAGCTACGCTAATTGGCAAATTGAGGCAAGTAACTGTTGCAGCCAGAGCCCCTAAAACAGATGCCATTTTGAAAAGACGTGCAGGAAAAGGAGCCATTTTGGATCAAACAACATGCTGAGGAAGCACTTATTTGATGGTAAAGTGTTTGCTTGAACTAAAAGACTTTCTTGAAGAACTGGACAATGAAAATGTTTTATTAACTGAAAGCCAGTGGGCACAAGTAAAAGAACTGGAAAGTCTACTTACTTACCCCTTTACTGTCACCAAGAGGCTGCAATATGAAGATTTAACACCCGAAATGGAAGAGCTTGATATATTGCCTGAACAAAACTGGAGGGTTAATAGCTGATGGCATTGTATATTCATTGAAGAAAACAGAGAGTCTCTTACTGGATGATCAAACCTTGTTAGCTGCTATTTATGTTGATCCAATGAGCCAAATTTTGTTGAGCAGTGACCAGATTGCTAATTGAAAAAAGGCACTCTATGTTGTAGCAGTTGACATGAATGCATTACTACTACCTGAAACACTACCATTGGATGAAATGATAAGCACTGGTGACTCAGGATCATCATCTTCAAATGAAGAATTAGACTTTGATACTTAGGACAAAATGGAAGTTTCAAAAGCAAAGCGACGTTGGCTATGTGTGAAAGATAAACGAGCAGTAAATGTCCAAATAAAGGGATTCCAGCAGGAGTTTTTTAAAGAATTAAAAGAAGATGAAAAGTATTACCACTCATAGAATCTGACTGTAGAAGAAGCCATCCTTGTTGATCTAGAGATTATTAGTGATGTGGCTAGAACTGTAACAGCAATGCCACCCACCCAAGTCAGTGTTCAAAGGCTATTTTAAGCTCTAAAAATAATCAAGTCAGATTTAAGAGCTTCTATGAAGAGGATCTGACAGAAGCAATTCTGTTTCTTAGAACACTGCATTGAGTTAATTTTGGATTGCATTTAAAAGCTATTCTGCTCTACAACTCTATTCCAAGTTTAATATATAAACTGTTTTTTGTTCATGTAATTAAGGATTGTTTTTGTTTTAAAACTACCGAAGAATGTGTTTTAAATTTTTTGATCTGGTAGAGTTCCTGTTCCTGATTTTTATGCATGCTACTACTTTATAGCCACTTGATAAAAACAATAAATAAAACCTTATTGTTTTCATTTTTTTTGTTTAACTGGCCAATACGGTAAAGAGTCAGATTCCTAGCCAGTAGTTCTGTGGTTAAATGACGTGTATGTTGCCTTCATTCGATCAATATGGAAAATACATTAGCATATTAAATGCAGAGGAGTCGGAGACTCGGAGTCAGAAGTACCGGAAACTAAGGAGTTGGAGCCAGAGTCAAAGAATTTATCTACTGACTCCACAGTCCTGGATGAAAGGGTACTGGCAAGGTCCTTTACCGAAGTCCGCAAAAATAAAGACAGCATTCAGCACCCTTAGCAGACACTGGCAGTACCATGTCCTCCAGTTTGGCTTGCATGGGGCGCCTGCAACCTTCCAGCATCTGGTGGACAAAGTGCTCCAGCCCCACAATGCCTATAGTGCTGCCTAACCTGAATGATGTAGTCCTCTGTTCCAGTATATGGGATGAACACATACAGCACATCAAGGCGGTGCGCTGAACACTAGCAGAAACCAGTCTTCATGTCAACCAGAAGAAATGTTTCTTTGGATTGACTGAAGCTAAATATTTGGGCTATCTAGTCAACAGGGGCACCGTCAGGCCACAGTGTCCAAATTTCAGGTCATACTAAATGGCAGATCCAAGCCTTCCTGGGCTTAGCAAGCTACTACCGCTGGTTTGTGCCTCGTTCCTCAGAAAAGGCAGCACTGTTAACGAATCTAACAAAGAAGCACGCTCCCAATCATGTGGTATGGGATCACTAGGCTGTTGCTGCTTTCTGTGACATCAAGCAGGCCCTTATGTTAGCACCAGTATTAAATGCGACAGATTTCTCTTTGCCTTTTATCCTCTAGACTATGCTTCGGACACAGGACTTGAAGCCGTGTTGAGACACAGCATTGATACTGCTGAACACTCCATAATGTTCCTGAGCTGGAAACTGCAGGACCTAGAAGCCAGGTATTCTGCGGTCGAGAGAGAGGGGCTCTCATGTTCAAATGGGCAGTGACACAGCTGAGGTGCTACCTTCTGGGGCACAAGTTCACTCTAGTCACAGACCATACCACCCTCCTGTGCATAAAGAAATGAACCCACGAGTCATGAGGTGGCTTTTGGATCTACAGCCATATCACTTCACCATCATTTATTGCAGGGGTCCTTTTCAGGCCAATGCTGATGCCCTGTCCTGTGTTCACAACCTCTCAGTTCAGGACGCGAGGTGCATTGACAAAGCATACTAAACTTTCTTCTTCCCCTTTTGCAGATCTCCTGAACAGAAGCCCACCTAAAACTTCACCAGGTCCTGCATTTCCTTCCTGACCACACCTTGTCCTGACCTCACTTTCTGCCTGAACGTTCACAGACCCACCTTTTCCTCCCCCACAACTATAAAAGCCAAGCACCTTTCCTTCCTTTTATGTCCCTATTTGGAAACTGACCCACACTACTCTGGGGTTATATTTTCTTTTGTGGAATCGTTCACAATATACGGGGTAGACCCCTAACTCTTTTTGTGCTTCCTTTCTCTTGTTTTACATTTATAAAAGGCGGTTTAGGGTTCTTCCAGTTGAGCAAGATAAGTGTACCTGCTAGTAGTGTGGTATTAGCAATTACAATCAATTTGTCCTCCTCCAGTTTAAGCCCATCTGGGATTACACCAAATACAGCTGGTAATGGGTTAGGAATTATTGTGACACCAATGCTGTCTAAAACAGGTATTCAAAGACTTTTGTCTAATTATGATAATTAGGTGCATGCTGAAAACATGTGGCCCAGTGAGGCTGGAGCTAGATAGCGATGCACGCAGGTTGGATCTTGCCCTAGATACATTTTGGACAATTTTAAATGAGACAAATGTGATTGATGTAAAAGTTTAAGTTGAATTATGGAATGCTTTGAGCACATGGAGCTACAGTAGAGTGTATTTTATACATGGCTGTCTATCACTCCTTTTCTGAGATATTGATCGAAAGTGATCTTTCAATTAAAGATCAATTAATTAATCGAAGGTGAAATTTTCCCACCGTACCCTAGAATTAAGAAAGGAAGAGACTTTGAGATGTTTTTATATATTGTTGAGATGCTGTCTGAGTTTTCAATACTGATCAGCATTTCTTCTAGAATAAAAATGTGGGAGAGGTGTGAAAAACTAGGTATTTTTTTTATCAAAATTTCTGATTTGAAAGTAGTGGAAAAATTGTGTTGCTGGAAAGTTAAATTTGAAGCATATGTGTTCATAAGATACAAAAAACATTATCTATACAGAGTTCTTTTAGTGTTTTAATCCCAGATATTCCTAAAAGATTAACTACCGTGTAGGTCTGAGAGGGTTATAAAAGGTATAGTGTAAAAAAGCAACAGATAAAAGCGTGTTTGCCTTGAAGTGCATCCTGCATTTGGTTCCATATTCTGACTGATTGAATGGACAATTGGATTATTACATTGACAATAACCAGTATTTACTGGGACAAAAAGCAGGGCAGAATAAGAAGTACAGCAAGACTTTATTTCTATTGCACAGCAGGCTTTTGTATATTCATCAATGTAGGTCTTTCTAGGATAGCCTTTTGAGTGTGTGGATGTTCCAAATTCCAGATAAATGAGGTTAAAATTGAGTCTAGTTTCTTAAAGAATGATTGGTTAATGTATATAGGGATGTTCTGAAATAGATAAAGAAGCTTGGAAAGGATGATAATCTTAACAGTACTTATTCTCCCTGCTAATGTGAGATGGAAGGAAGACGATTTGTTCACATCTTATTTGATATTTTCCATACTGATAACAAAACTGTTGCAAAAGATTTTTGTATTTATTTGTGATGTTTATCCATAGAAATTTAAACTGTTCTAATAAAATTAACACATAAATTTCCAGTCAAGTATTTTGTGATAGAGAGTTCACTGGAAAAAAACACACTTTAATTCAAATTGATTTTGAGTCCAAATATCTTTTGAAATTCTGCTAGTGCATTAAGGACTAATGGTAAAAATGTATGTGGGTCAATATATACAGTACCATATTATCTGTGTAGCATCCTGCTATTCCATCACCCCACCCCCCAAACTGTTGTTACGGTTCTGTTCAGAAATGGTTTCATAAGCTTTAAGTCTTTTTCCTGTGGGGTGACTGGGATCTTTTCCTGAATAAGATCAAACACAGTTGCATAGAGTACCTTGATTATCACATTTCCTGTCATCCTACATCCTACATGGAACACACATGAAATGCATGTGTTCCAAATAACAACATATTATTTACCCTATGTAACTCCAGGCACCTCACATGTACATAAACAAGAATTTAGCTGGGAGAACTTTTTTCCCAAGTTGAGCTCCGGCAGTGGGGGGCCTGGGACTGGGTTTGGGGAATGCAATAGCGGGCTGCTGACTGCTTGTGCTGATCGACACATTTACAAAATAAAAGATGCTGACAGAGAGGTGAGAAGGAGTTTAGGGTGGCCCAGAATTATGAGTTTTTTTTATAGGCTCTAGGGGTTGAAGTGTTAAAAAATCTGGTTTGGCCTTGTGGTATTACAGAACGAAGCACTTTCTAAATCTTTGTATCTAGAACTTTGGAGAGTATGTTAACATTACCATTCAGAAGTGAAATTGGTCTGAATGGTTCACAAAATAACCCCTTATTTTCTTTGGAAAGGTAGTAATTAATGCTTGGCAAAAAGTCTGAAGTAGAATAATGTTGTCTCTAACTTCTATAAACATTGCTAATAACAGTAAAGCTAACTTAGATTATCTTTTTTTAAAAATTTCACTGGGTACCCATCAAGGCCTGCTGCATTCCCACTTTACAGTGAGGAATTTATAGCATCCAGTAGTTCTGAGAGTGTCTGAGGATTGTCCAGTGCCTCTTTACTAAGAGTATCAAGCTGTTGTATTGTGTATTGTGTCAAAAAAATTCTTAGATTGCACTGTATCTTGTCTTCTTTAAGCTGAATAGAATATAAGGACTTCCTGGATTTCTTAGTTATATTTTTATGGTCAACGATTTTACCTCCATTTACATTGGGGTCTTATTAGTCTTCTCTCAGTGTTCACAATAATGATGTCATGATATTACACTAGAATTACCAAAGCCTACAAAAAAACTTGTTATCCCGGTCCACCTTAAATCTGTTCACACCTCTCTGTCAGTGTCTTTTGTGTTGTAAATATGTCACTCAACACAAGCAGCAAGCAGTTTGCTATCCAACCCCCCCACCAACGCAGAAAGGGCAGAAAGTTCTCTCAGCTTGTCTGTTTACTTGCGTGTGAGTTGCCGGGAGTTGTATAGGGTAAACAATATATTGTTATTTGGAATACATGTATTTGATGTGTGTTCCGTGTCTACAACAATCTATGTAAACACATTGTTAAAACAGAAACGTTTTTCATGTTTTAGTAATTGACAAAATGTAGACATGAAGTGTATAATGTATAATTATACCTTCGTTGTTATCACTCTTTAATTTAATATTGTTCTTTATCAGTATGCTGCTGCTGGAGTATGTCAATTTCCCTTTGGGATTAATAAAGTATCTATCTATCTATCTATCTATCTATAATGTGTGAAGCCTGAAGTCCAAATATTAAATAAACACTTTAAAAAAGGGTACAAGTATAACAAAACAAGTGCACTTTTATTCGAGAATATAACTGCCGAAAAAGAACTTGTATTAGGGTGCAACACACCCAATACGACCACTTTGGTGGTGCAGCGGTAAGAACTGCTGTCTCTTAATCAGATGTTTGTTGTTCGATCCCGGAAACCTCTGTTTTGAGTAGAGAGCTGTTCTTACTCATACTATTATAGAATAAAAACATACATTTGATTTGAGTCTGTAACAGCCGGTGTAAATTTATGGTCCTTGTAAAGGTTAGCGTTTTTTTTATTTTTTTTATTCAGTTTTATTCTCTCAGTCACATTCGCACTGGTCATGTGACCTGGAGGACACGTGTCATATCACATCCTCACCTCCCTCCTACGAAAGATGGCGACACAGTGCAAACTCTGTCCTAGTATTGATATAAATTAGAATTGACTATTTGATCTCAGCTTTATTGTATTTCTGTCTTTTTGGCTCTGATCCTGTTTTTACATTATTTATTCATTTCTGCTTTAACACACTTTTTTGACTTTTTTAGTAACAAACCATGACTGAATTTTGCTTCTAATTTTATTTATTTGTCTCAGATTTTTACTCTTGGAGTAGAATGTAAAATATATTGGTGCTGAATGGTGTCAGAGTGGCTGTGATCAGTGGATTTCACATCCAAAATATCATGTGTGTAATAATGAATAAGATTAGAATCACAAAATATACAGAGAGCATTGAGTAACAAGATCACTTAGAATGTTGGTTCAACAGACTGTCTGTTTTTATTATGGTAATTTTTCTGAAGCAGAAACAACATACAAGAACAAGAATACATGAGTAATATCCTGGTCAAACTAGAGAAGCAATATCCTGCAGAAAGACAGATCTCTTATGCTTGACTAACCGTTCCTGCCTGCTATAGATCCCATGATATTTCTAAGGGCCATATTTCCTCCATCATAGTCTAGCACTTTTAGTCTACCGTAGTTTAGCACAGCAAAACTCAACCATCTTTGGAAGATATAGAGAAAGACAGTGGGAATATCATCCTGATCGATGTCTCATTGATAAAACCGTCTCACCCAAAGAAAATAACAGATAAAGACCCCCCTGCCTTGGACCACATTTCTTCCAGTCCACCAGATTAAAAGGAACTCTTTTTCATTCTTCAGAAAACTGCACAGGAAGACTTTGTGCTTCTTCTATATTACTGAGATTGTGTCTTTAACCAAATGTATTTATATTCTACAGCTTGATTCATTTATCATGCACGAGGTGAGGTTTTGCTCATGTTTTCTAAATTCCTGGGTAACATAACAT
Organism: Polypterus senegalus; assembly: GCF_016835505.1. NCBI lineage: Eukaryota > Metazoa > Chordata > Cladistia > Polypteriformes > Polypteridae > Polypterus > Polypterus senegalus. The sequence continues at coordinate 140,181,521 of NC_053155.1, read as the reverse complement.
AAACGGGTTAATGTCCTACCAAAAATAATATCAATGGTGATGGCCTTTCAGTGATTAATTTTCCTGCCAGCAGGTATATACTCATTCCAAACTTTATACTGTCAGTCTTCAAAATTATGTAATGAATTATTTTTCTGAAAGCAGTTCCACTAGAAAAGACTTAATTAACAACCTAATAATGACAATGGGATACTAGCATTTGAGTCATTCAAGAATGCTAAATGGAGTATCCTGTATTGAAATTCCTCATTCAGTGTTCAAAAGCTGTCTCCTTTAGCGATACTGCTGTCAGTGACACCTGCGTCTTGTCAGTGATAACATGCCATCCTTTTTATGATTTCATCTATTCTGTGTACTGGATATGTATTAGATTTGGTGATTTCATTAATTATCCTAGTAGTGATACAAAAACAAATTGCACAGTACTGTCATGCCACCAACACCATGTTGCTTTTCCCTGGTGCACAGGTTACTTGGTGTTCATCTTCTGTTCTTCAAATTTAAAAAAAGCATAGCCTAGTTCAACACCTCTATATCCGTGTCAGAATATGGTCTTTAAGCTTGAATACATTTTATTTTTTTTTTTACTTTTTCTTACCATTCTTAATAAACTTACCTCCGAGTAACTACACACGTTTGTTATTTCCATTAAAGGTGTGACCCCTCTAATTTGTGATTTTCTTGCGATTTAATTATAGACTGTTCTTTCCTTTGGAGGAATCCGTCCATCCATCCATTATCCAACCCGCTATATCCTAACTACAGGGTCACGGGGGTCTGCTGGAGCCAATCCCAACCAACACAGGGTGGAAGGCAGGAAACAAACCCCGGGCAGGGCGCCATCCCACCACAGGCATTATGAAATTTGACAATAAATAAATAACAACAGAATAATATATGAGAATAAATATTTAAATGTGTCGTGAAGTGTTTTTTGTTGCTTATTTCTTTATGCATTTATTAATTTCTTTATTTACTTCAGTGACACAACAAGCATAACATAAATACATATCTTGAAATGGAAACTCACATTTACACCCATCAATGCTGAGAGGGTAGCCTCTAGTAGGTGTTTTAACTTTAGCCACATTTATTCCTTACCTTAATTAAATTAACTAAACAAATGTTTTGTCCAATATCTTATTTGTAGACATATTTTAAATTACTTTTTTCCTATGTCAGTTGTTATTTACTAGCACTTCTTTAGCTGTATATCTATGCATTAAGTGAACCAAACATGCCTCTTAAGTAACAGTGTATTACCACCCTTTTGTAAAGTATCTGCTGGGATAGACTTGTTGCCTGCACCATTTTCTGGAAGAAATTCAAAAGGTTGATAATTAAAATTTGCTAGAGGTGAGCTGTTATGCTGGGATATTCTAAAACCTGTCACATTAATATACTGTATTATCTTTGTTACACATACAAGTACACTGTATTTACATATATGCAACACTAATACAGTGCAATCACTGTTTTAGACTCCACCTCTTTTTCACAGAAAATAAAAATTAAACTTATTAATGTTGTGCAGTTTCTGAAAAAATATTTTTTTAAATGTACCTGCAGCGATCTGCACTGTTTAGCCCATACATGTTATGGCTATGGTGACAAAGTAATGGCAAGGCAAAAGGCATTTTGTAAGAAAAATACCCCAGAAGTGGACTTTTATAAAGGGTGAGACTAATAAGTAGTCAAGGGAAGGATTGTAGCCTACTACACAAAATAACAAGGGAACACTGATTATGCATGTTTAAAAACAAAATCCAAAAATCTTTATCAAAAAATAAATTCAAAAAAACTCTGAACCAGTGTTTCTTAAACTATTGGCCGCAGCCTCTGATATCTGAACTTGGATTGAGCTGAGTCATGAACTACAATAGTACTGACTAGGAATGCACTGCGGTCAGTCAGAAACAGACACCACAAAACAACAAGTTGATCCACAGTGATTCTCCAAGGCCAAAAGAGATGATGAACAGCAACCACTCAACAACTGATGCAGATTCTCCTATTATGCAAGGTGGATCACCTAAACCTTCCCCCCACAAATGACAACAAATGACAGATGCATCCCCTGAATGACAATCCATGGTGATTGAGGGTTATGAAAACACCCAAATAGCAAAATTTGGTTATGGAAAAAAAAAGGTTTAAGAACCTCTGCTCTAGACTATTTTTTTAATCTTCTTGATTTTATTTGAAGAAATATTCCATATAATCAAGTAAAACTTAAAAAATCATAATTCAATCCCTGCCTGAGAGAAAGAGGGGAGAGACTAGAACAAAGAAAAAGATGCTACCCTTTTTCCTGATAAAAATGATTATTCTAATATTTGATTAATTAGGTCTTGCCATATTTTTTTTAAAGTTTTGAACAGATCCTCTAAGTGAGAATTTATTTTTTTTCCAATTTCAAATAGTACAGAATATCATTCACCCACTGACTCAACAGGTTAGCTGGTATTCTTCCAGTTGAGCAACATAAGTCTATGAGCTAGTAATGTGGTTTAAGCAATTTCAATCAATTTGTCGTTTTTAGGCCTATCTGGGAGTACACCAAACAAAGCTGGTGATGAGGCAGGAGTGGCTGTGCCTCCAAGGCTGTCTGATTGGCATTTAAAGATTTTTGTCCAGAATAATATTGATTTGGTACAGGCCCAAAACATGTGGCCTAGTGAAGTTGGACTGTAATGTTCACAGGTTGAATCTTGGCCTAGATATATTTTAGACAACTTTAAATGAGATAAATGTGCTCGATAAAGGAATTTAAGTTGGATGATTGAATGCATTGTGCATATCAAGCTGATTTACACTAAAGATTACTTTCCTACATTGTCTACAAACAGATGTTTTGTGAAAACTATCCCAAACCTAGAATGCTACCTGCATAGCATTGCCATCTTAAATAGTGGCACAGTGATAACATTAAATGTGACAACACACATGACCTGCAATGAACGTTGTCGTCATAAACGAACGTGGCTGCATCCATAAATGGCTAAACGAATAACTCACAAAATGGTGTCATAATAATGTGGAAAACAAAAATAATTAATATGCTTAAGTGAAATGCAATAGTAATTACAATCCTCGTTTGTACAAATGCACTTATGACAACATAAACACTTGAAAAACAAATTGAGCAGGTTAACTTCTCACGAACAGCTGTAGAGGGCAGAGCTCCATCAGAACAAGGTGGGAAGCTGGTCATTTTTATCTATTATAATTTTACTTGCAGTTGTTACAGTTTTGTTTGCTTCTGAGTATAGCAGGCAGCAAGTGTGGAACTACATCTTTTGAGCAGTAAGCATCATGACAGGATGTTCTGACTGTTTTAGAATTTTATCCAGTTTTTCATTTTTAAAAAGTCCATTCTATTAGGACCATCCAAAACTGATGCATTCCTACGTTTCTTTTTTGTTTGGTTACATACAAAGTAACCTTCAATTAGAGTTTATAAGTTCCCCATTCCCACTTTTTCAGATCCTTTTAGTTAGGAGAATGTGTCATTGGCTTGATTCTTACCTTTTGTCTATGTTCCAAGTATTTTTACATTAAGCATTTATTATAAAATTATGCTAATTATGCATTAATAGAACAAAAACGCAACATATACACTAATTTTAAGGCACAACTCATATCTTCATACTAATTCAGGAATGAATTTGTATGCAAGCTAATCACAGGACACTGAAATATATTCCAAGGTACAAAGCAAGCTTCATTACAGCGGATTAATTACACACACAGCCATACTCACTTGACACTTAAAAAATTTCTTAAGATTGGTGGGAGAACACCAGAATATCTGATGAAAAATCCATGTGGGCACCATGAGAACATGCAAGCTCCACACAGAAAATGAGTACACTTGAGTCGCAGGAGCTGTGTGCCATTGTGCTGCCGCATCGTAAACTGATAATCAAAACTATACAAAAGTAAATTCACACTTAAAATTTACTTAACATCAGATTATTTAATGTTCTAAGAAATTTACAGATTTTATAACACTATATTTCATATCTATGTAGTAGGATTTAAAGGTGTTAGACGAAAACCATTAATCTCTCAACTGTAATAACTAATCTTAGACATCATATAATAGTACCATTTCTGGATAATAGCAATCCCTAACTTATTTTCCAATCTTAAATAAGTAGGATCCTACTTTCAGCCAAAATATCTCACACTAAAGTTACTATGAGAAAAAATATAATCATTTTCTGTATGACATCTGAGTCTTCTGCAGCCCAGGGAATTAAATTAATCTCCTTCTCTTCATGCCTGGAGGGTTCTGTAATTACTGCAGATGTATTATGTCCCATCATTCAAACACAGCAATGTGAATTTGCCCTTATTAAGTCAATTTACAAGAGTGGCTCCCATTTACTATGAATTTCATATTGGAAGGTTAGTAAGCAGCAGGCTTGCTTTTATGCTTGGGATTTCTAATATTTTTAAAATAAACAATGTGGTAACATTAATTGAGTTACAAAAGCCTGCATAATGCATACAACACCTGTCACTCAGTAGCAGGAGTTCAGATGATTGTAGACTAAAGGCTACTTAAATGATCTGTTTCTCATGCGGTACATTTTGAACTTTTTCTACAAACAGAGGAATATAGTCATAAGTGAAACAATTCAGGACAGCCTTATTACTAAAGCCATTATGATCAGTACATTAAACTACACTAGAGGCTCAATAATATAATGGCTTATTTTTACAAAACAGGAGTAAACACAGAAATGGAGTAGTAACATTTTAACCTACTGGAGACCTTTCTTGTTATTCTGTAACTGGAGAGAACAGGTAGCCAAGCAGCAATGTCTGTGCAAAAGAAATTTAGTCTTAGAAGAGACTTTATTCAAAACGTATTATTTTACTTATAACATACATGTTGTTCATAGTTATTACTATACACTGAGAAACCCAAAAATATAGAAATTCAACAATCCTAAAAGAATGAACAAGTTCATGCATAGAGAAATGGTGTAAAAATGTTTTATTTTCCTTTTAAGATAAGGCAAAAGAAAGTCAAATAAAGCAAAATGAGAATGTTAATTTTAATAGAAATTTGTAAGTTTTGAATAATGCTATGTTATATTTTAGCTGACATCCCTATTACAACAGGGAGAGGCTACTTTCTTCTTTATCCTCTTTTTGTAAGCATATAAAGGACCTGTGGAATTTGCAATGAGGAAAGAATTGGAAGTGGGTGATAAAAGTGCATATCTTGTTTAAATGACAACTTTTTGCTTTTTGAGTTATGAAGAATGGCAGGACCTATTGGCAAAAAAGATAGGCTAGACATAGGATAAGGGTCTGTGATCTGTCAAAATGTGTTCTTTGGTCTCCATCAATGTATTTGTTGGTGAAACTGAAACAGACTTAACACAGGACAAGAAGATCCATTTTAGTGTCCATTATGTTCTGTTTTATGAAATAATTCAGGATTTGTTGTTTGGTTGTGGTGATAGCATCTATGTGACAGAATAAACTTTCTAAATATAAGTGAGCAGCTAGGCTACAATTTGACAAATTTGGACACAAGTACTGAGTTGATTATTTGACCATTTTTCTTGTCATGAAGAGAGCAATCAAAACCAGCACTGTTATAATTTGTTTTGGTGTTTAATTATTCTCAGCCTCGATTTACTATACATCTTTTGCAATTATTTCTGCTGTCATCTGGAATTTCTGAAGGTGAGAGTTTCAAAATTCTGCTTTATTTTTGCAAATTAAAATGTATTTACTAGTTTTCTATTGTTTTTGCGCCTTTCCACAATGTCAGGTTAGTTTTCCTATGTGTTGTCACAGGACAAATCAGTTATCAGGCAGGAGAAAAGCTGACCATTGTATCTTTTAATTACTCCTCGGAAAAATGCCTTGGAGGGAGCATTCTTCAAAAGCAGTCTATTACAGTATGGTCAGAATGATCAGAGAAACAAAGAATAGAGGTTCATTTTATAAACTATTGTATTTACATACAGTGTCAATCAGTGCATGCATTTTACTCTGGATGGTTCGTTGGTTTACACCCAAATGACTTATATAAAACAAAAGTCTATTATATTATATTCTGGTTCTTCATAATACATGAGTTGAGCCACCACCCTTGAAATTTCTGTGCATAGAACAACTGTCCATTCTGGTTGTTTACATGACATCTGCTGACTTCTTAGTCATCTTTCAGTACGTTTTGTTGTTCACTTGATCTTTATCTGATTTCCAACATTTATTAACCCTTTATGCTATTTCTTTAAGATTAATGTTATGTTACCCTAAAATTTTTCTTCCACACCACCAATCACCCACCCATCACCCATCCATTGCAATAATCATTCATGCAGAGTTTAATGCTTATTTCTTGACCACATATTTCAACCATTAACCCTGAATTAAAGAATAAATCATTAATGTTTGAATAAATCATTAAATCAGAAGCACCAGAGATGGAGGTTTTTTGGCAAATAAGGTCTCTCATCACTACTTTTACAATTATAATATTTTTAGAAATTATACTGTTTTATAAACACAGTATAGGATAAAATGCATCTTTCTATAAAAATTACAGACACACACAGGCATGCAGAGCGTGTTAAATAACATGAACTATGGGGCTTACTGGATTATGATAAGGAGAGCAATTCAACCATTTCCCGTAACCCATCAGACTCTGCCTAAATATTTTTCTATCCTTACTCAATGTCAGTTGATTTCTGTATACAAAAAAAAAATTTTCTTGTGCTATTCTTGTCTTTTCTCTTTTATTTAAGTTAGGCTCTAGTAGATTTAGATGTACTCAATTATAAGTGAGTGAATAGATGGAAAATCTGCTTTTTTAAAACACTGTAATACAGTGGAACCTCGGTTCACGACCATAATTCGTTCCAAAACTCTGGTCGTAAACCAAGTTTATCGTGAACCAAAGCAATTTCCCCCATAGGATTGTATGTAAATACAATTAATCCGTTCCAGACCATACGAACTGTATGTAAATATATGTAAAGATTAAGCACAAATACTGTATAGTTAATTACGCCATAGAATGCACAGTGTAATAGTAAACTAAAGTAAAAACATTGAATAACACTGACACAAAACACCCAGGCTCCCTGCTCAGCTACGCGGCTCTCTCTCTCTCTCTGTAGCACACCCCCTTCCCACTGTCAGCCCCCACTTTGTCAGCGCATGCGCTCGCTCCCGCTCTCTCTTTCTCTGTAGCACACACACACACACCCCCGTCAGCAGCACGCCCTCGCTCTCTCTGAGCTCGCTCGCGCTCTCTCTCTCTCTGAACAGAGGGGAACATTTGAACAAATCTGAACTTTAATTTAAAAACCAACCAAAGCAACCAAAAAACATTGCAGGAGTTCATGCCAATAGCCTTACAGCCCGATCGCTGTAAACACTTTTTTTAAAATGAGTTTTAAGCACAGCGGAAAAAAAGGAACATTTGAAAAAAGAGACAAGTAACATTGCAACTAATCGCGCTATGAACAACTCCATCTGTAAACACTTTAATGAGTTTTAAGCACAGGGAAAAAAGCGAACATTTGAAAAAAGAGAAAAGTAACATTGCAACAATTCACGCTATGAACTGATAAATTAACTTTTAAAAAATCCGTAATACAAAAACCACAAAGAAAACTAACCTTGCATGAGTCGAGTTCTGGCATGAAGTGTTTTCCTTCAGGTGTTTTCTCTCTTGTGATTTCTTGGGTTTCTGGTGTTTTTAGCTGTTTAGCTGGTGGAAGGCGGCTTTTTGTTTTTGCAGTTATATTTTTGAATAAAAGTGCAATTGTGTTATATTTGTACCTTTTGTGAAAATGTTTCTTTGTTATTTGGACTTCAGGCTTCATACATTATATAGTTTATGCCTACATTTTGTCATCTACTACTAGAATATAAAAAACGTTTCTGTTTTAACAATGTGTTGACACAGATTACTGTAGTAATGGAACAGACATGAAATGCGTGTGTTCCAAATAACGATCTATTATTTCCACTCTAAAACTCCACTTCACTCCCAGATACTCAATCAAGGCATGAGCTGAGAGAAGTTCTTGCACGTTCTAAATTGGTGGGGGGATGGAATAGCCGGCTGCTCCTAGCTTCTCTTTATCAGCACATTTAGAGGACAAAGTACGCTGGCGGAGAGGTGTGAAGGGAATTAAGAAGCAATTTAAGGTGGAACGGAATTACGAGTTTTTTCGTAGGCTCTGGTAATTTTAGTGTTAAATAAAAAAGCCAGGCAGGCACGCGGCTTGCTCGTTTTCTCTCTCTCTCTTTCTCTCTTTGCCTGCCTGTGCCGGGGGTGGAGTTGGGGGGATGTGCACTACTGCCTGCTTCTCAGAGAGAGAGTCAGAGAGCTGTACCCCCCCTATGCAGAAGGCAGGCAGTACGTGCAGCAATCTCCCCCTCCACCTCCTCAGCAGGCGCGTGGCTCTCTCTCTCTCTCTCTCTCTCAGCGTTTGTGAACCAAGGCAAAAGTTTGGCAAACTTTTTGGTCGTGAACCGAATTGTACGTGAACCGAGACGTTCGTGAACCGAGGTTCCACTGTACATTTCTGGTAGACTCATTTTTGCAAGTGTATATTTAGTCTCTAGTGCAAATACAATTTTAAATCAAATGTGAATGATATTTAATAATCTTTCATCTTTAACATGCGAATAAAAAGGCCTGCAGGTAAACTGACTACACATTCTTTTTAAGATCTGATCATGAGTAACATTCAGTATATCTGTTCAGCATGATAAATGCAGAAGTAAATAAATAAACATTTTGTGCTTGAATAATTAAGAAAAAATACAATGCTAGTAAATACATTTTCAAGTATGTGCTGTACCACACAAAAAATCAGATTATTATTTATGAAAATTTAATTACTGTATATTCAGTATGGAAAGTTAATTACTGTATATTCCATAATACTAAGTAGTGCTCATGGGATACCTGGCCATAGATGGAACATTGCCGTTGATTGTCTCTTCTCTTTCACTATATGGCTATTAGCCTAATGGGCATGATGGGTGCCAGCTGCCTAGACAGAACATGCTATTGAATATGGGCACACAGCAAGTAATTGGAGATAAATGAGACAGTACTGCTTGAAAGTACTTTGGGTCTGACTCTGCCAGTAATAAGAACAACAATCTAATCAGACTTCTGGAACTCAGTCAAAGTGAAAGAGCCAACTAATTTAAAAACGCCCTTAGACTGCTTACATAAGAAAGACTGTAATTTGGTTGAGGACCATGCTATACTCAAAAAAATACAAACCTACCAAAGAAGGTAAAATGAAAGGTTATTATGGTCAACAGACTTTACATTTCTCTCAGTAGAAATCTACTCTCTGTTCACCTCAGTTAATCAAACATAAAAATTGAGAGGTCAATCGTGCAGAGCTATTTATTGAATGTGCATATTATCTGCCTTCATAATAAACAGTGAAGTGTTAGATTGAAGTTTAAAATGCCCAATAATGTGATGGTTACAGCACAAGTCAAACATTTTCTAAAAAATTCAAAGATAACTATAGATGGCTAAGACAGAAAGAACCTCACTGAGTCTTTCGTGAGCATATTTGCCTATTTCTATAATACTTTGCTATATAGACTAGACACAGCAAAGATTTCTTAATCTTCCGCAAAAAATATATCTATACTAATAAAAGGCAAAGCCCTCACTCACTCACTCACTCATTCACTCACTGACTCACTCACTCACTCACTCACTGACTCATCACTAATTCTCCAACTTCCCGTGTGGGTGGAAGGCTGAAATTTGGCAGGTTGATTCCTTACAGCTTCCTTACAAAAGTTGGGCAGGTTTTATATCGAAATTCTACGCGTAATGGTCATAACTGGAAGCAGTTTTTCTCCATTTACTGTAATGGAGATGAGCTTCAACGCCGTGGGGGCGGAGTTTCGTGTGACATCATCACGCCTCCCACGTAATCACGCAGTACATAGAAAACCAGGAAGACCTCAAAAAGCGCTCAAGAAAACATGCATTATATAATTGAGAAGGCAGCGAAACAATAAGAAGCGAGTTCTGCTACTTCGGAAACAAAGCACGATGTAAACCTACACTTTAAATTAAGTTCATAGACAGGCTGCCGCTGGCGTTTGTAATTTAGTGCCTGCCCATATAAGGCCGTCCGTCAGCGGCAATCCAATAGCAAACTGCCACGGGTAAATATTCACGGGTGAAGGACTGTGCTTATGGAGAGGAAGATGAGATGGTCAGGGTGGTGTTTGACACAAACTCAGCGAAACTGCGAGAGAAAGTTTTAAGTGCCAGGACTAAGGTAACATTAAATAAAGCTATGGACATAGCACGAGATGGCACCAGCACAGCTGGGAACCTTCGATGCAAGTACACCGAGTGGCTCACGTGAACTGACGCAGTGCACAGATAAAAGCAACAGTTCCAAAGAGCTGAACAAAACCGAATTACACAATTGAAAAGGCAGCAAAAATATGAAGCGCCTGATAAGCATATTCATAAATGCAGCTACTGTGGAAACAAAGCACACGGTGGAAAAAGTCAATGTCCCGCTAAAGGAAGACAGTGTAAAAAAAACCCGTGCATGCAGTGTGTCAGGTCTCAGATAAAGAAGAAGACGAGCTGTTTATTGATGCAGTAAGAAACGAATCGATGAATGAAACCTGTCATCTTTACAACGATTGACAAACACGGAATGTAACTTGAACACAACACATCGTACAAATACGACCCTGATTGAAAGAAATAATGATAATCAAATCCTTGATGACAGCAACATTCAATAACACTCACAAAACAATTACTGTATATTGACAATCATGTTACGTTATTTTTAAAATGTTCCCTTTTCTTTTCATAACTTCTACTTCTCCACTGCGATACGCTGGTATATATTTAAATGTATATATATACCCCTATCTACAGTACATACTCTCGCATAGACAAGCCACATGAGGCTCAATTGTAGAGTCTTCGCCTCTGACGCCGACATTCGAGGTTCGATTCGAGAGGGGATGCACTGAGTATGTACGCGCTACTGATTCATTTTACCTTCGCATCTCCTTGGTTTGGGACGTATGAAAAAATATTCGGTTAACGCAGAATCATGTTACGTTATTTTTAAAATGTTTCCCTTTATTAGCACAAGCACAGCTGAGAAGCTTCGATGCATGTACTCCATAACGAGTTAAAAATAACGCATTTAATCACACTTTCAATTCCAAGCAAACGGGAACTTTTGTCAATGCATCATTTCCTGGTACATCCATTACACTGATGCACACATCACAGCTACAAAAATGTTAGAGTCGGAATAAAGCGCGTTCCTACGACTGATCATTTCGACTACCCGAGCGAAGCCTTGATAAAAGCATGGTTTTGTGCACAATGAAAAGCAAGCAAAATTAGATGCATTACAGAAAGCGGACTTTGTGGCTCTTACTGGGGATCATTGGACTTCCGTGACCGTTAGTAATTCTAAATACATCTAATTACAAAATGTTCAATGATCACACTGTTTTAGCCTAATGTACAAAATAATTTTGGCTAATGTTACTCAGAGTTTAAAGATTAAGTTGGTCAAATTACCTTTTATGTTTCTGACTTATTTTTTTAAGAAGAAAAACTGCCCTTTATGTTGAAATTTTGGTTATTATTATTTAAAGACAATACTATTCTGAAAATCTACTTAAAGTACTTAAACTACCACTTTATTTTTAAGTCTGCCCAATTTTAACCAGGGATGATATTTTTGTTTCTGTTTTGAATTCAAATGCAGTTTAAAGGCTTTTTTTCAGAAATTAAAACAGCTTCAGTTTACAATATTCATGTACATGTCTATTATTTGATTCTGTCGCCCACTAAAACACTTTTAAATTAAAAAAAACATTTGCGATTTGGGGCAAATTTACGTGTGCGATTACATACGATTAATCAAGATTAATTCTTACACAGCCTCTAATTAATTGGATTAATTTTTTTAATCGAGTCCCACCCCTAATATATATATATATATATGTGGATATATATATGTAGATTTGTATATATAAATGTATATACAGTATATATGTAGATATGTATATGTGTATATACAGTATGTATATATACAGTATGTATATATATGTATGTGTGTATATGTATATATATATAACTGTGTATATATATGTGTATAGATGTGTGTATATATATATATATATATATATATATGTATATATATATATATGCCAGCAACACTCATGACAATGACAAAACAATTACATTGTCAATCATGTTACGTTATTATTAAAATGTTTCCTTTTCTTTTACTTCTCTGCTGCCAATCGCAGGTATTTTGCTATATATATATATATATATATATATATATATATATATATATATATATATATAGATATATACAGATATATATATATATACAGATATATATAAATATATATATATATAAATAGATAGATATGACAACAACACTCAATATCAATGACAAAACAATTACATTAACAATCATCTTACGTTATTTTTAAAATGTTTGCTTTTCATTTTCATAACTTCTTTAACACACTACTTCTCATCCTGTAAGCTGGTATTTTGCTAGTATATATATATATATATAAAATGCCAAATTTGGGTTTCTTTCAAATTATCTGACATTATTTTTATCAGCGGTCCTACACACTTTCCTCTACCTCTTTACTAAGGAAAAGACGAAATAGATGTTAACGGCATTGTCACACCTAATTTCTTCCCGTTATTAGTCCAGTCAACTCATCATGTGGGATCCCAAGACATTCCCTGGCTAACTGAGAGATATATCCCTCCCAGTGAGCCCTGGGTCTTCCCAGGGGTCTCCTCCCAGCTAATTGTGCCTGTAAAACTTCAACAGGGACGTATCTAGGAACATACCTGAACCACCTCAATTGGCTCCTCTCGATGCGAAGAGTTTCCAGCTCTACTCCTAATCTCGTCTCATTCTATTTTCGAGAGGACAAAGTTGTCTCTAAAAAAATGGTTGAGAAATCTCCCGCCATTAAATGCTCTAAAGAGTTTGTCATGAGGTAGAGTAATAATAGAGGAAAACAAAAGCAACATTACTTTAGTTATATGAACCCTCAGAATTTCATAAGTACAGTACAGCAGTTTGGCTTGAGAAAAAGTTCCAATTTCCTAGCTTATTAACAACAATGGGGGAAATCCAAGAGTATTGTTTTCAACTATTGGTCATCTGTTAAACCCAGCTCCTTTGAAAGGAATGGATCCATAGAACTTCAGCAGTCAAAAATTAGGCTTTTATGGGGTTATTTGAAGAAAAATTAAATAACACAACACATAATACAATACAACTCTTACAGAGAAACATTGGTGAACCTCGGCATGCTTAATTACAGTGTATTAAACTCCTCTATTTATTTGGATTTAACTGAACTTTGTTGAATAATTACTGAACTAAAACCATTCACTCTTGCTTTTGATTTATTCTCTACATGCTTTTTTATGGAACTTTCTGATGTGCTGATTGACCATGTCTTAGAAATAGTTAACTGTTCAATGGAAACTGGCGTTTTCCCAGATTCTTAAAAGACTGCATTAGTTTGCCACTACTTAAGAAAAATAATCTTGACTGTTCTGTCTGGGACAATTTTAGACATTTCTCTTTTTAAGAAATAATTTAGAAAAGTTTAGTTTAACCATTCAGTTTAATGGTTACTTCAATTACAAACTCTATTCTGGGTAACTGTCAGTCAGGCTTTAGATTAAATCATATAGTCAGAAACTGCTTGGTTAAAGTAGTTAATGATTTCCGTCTTAATGCTGAAGTTAATGAAGTGGCATTTAATATTCTCTCAGATTTAAGTACAACATTTGATGTCACAGATCACATCATTCTTATTAATTGTCTTAGGCGATGGGTCAGTCTTTCTGGTAGTGCCTCATGGCTAGTTTCAGCTTTATATTAGAGACAGAAAAATAATTGTATGCTTCTCTGAAGATTAAATTCTTTGTCTCTGAATTGATGATACCTCGTCATTCCTTATTCACTGGTCAAGAGTCCTGTCTTCAATTGAAAAGCCCATTCATGTGTGAAAACATTTCCTCTGCATGCACTGCTGTGATTTTCCAGTATTTATTTAACAATATTTTAGTAAAACTGCTTGCATTTTGCACTTTGTGAATATATTACTGGAAGACTTGACATGTGTATTAGGCATAAAACTTTTTTCATTGAGGTTTTTGATAATGTTTGCTGTTGTCCCATGTTGGCCTCCATAGATGGCTATTCTGTTAGAAGGTTTATCTCTGTTATTCCATGAAAACATGAGTTTTATTTTTTTTTCTCAGCCATTGCTATAAACTACATGGGGCAAGTAAAATAAAACATGTCATATTTGAGTTTCCTTAATGCTGGTTTTCTTATTATTCCAAAGACAAAGCACAAAAGAACTGGTGATGTGTCCTTTTCCAATAATCTACTAGAAAAACAGAAAATCTTTCATTATTCCATTTTTGCCCCATCTGTAATAGATTTAATAAGTACCTAAACATAATATAGTGAAAATATTTGCACCAGTCACTAAGCACTGCTTTTTGTTTCTTTTTCCACTTTTCTGTAGTGGTGCCTGTAGCCACATTTGATGTTAGGAAAGGTGGATTCCATAAGTATTATACTAACAAAATTCTCTGTATCTCATCTTTTATGATGGTGCATTATAAAAAATGAATGATCCCTTGGAATCCCTTCAGGTTTATTCCCATAGTAGTCCATTATCTGGGTTTTTTGTTTTCATCTTTTTCTAGTTATTTGACTATAGCTTCAAACAATGTCTTTCTTATAACCAGTAGAGACTTAAAATACGCATATATTAATAGTAATTTATGGTATACTTTAGGACTATTCTATTTCTTATTTGTATTATGGATATATACATTTGTTTCTTTAATTATGTTAAATTATATTAATTATAATTATATTAAAGCACACCAAACTATCATTTTTGTAATGTACAAAAATATTGTTGATGTTATTCATGTGGTATTTAATACTTTATCTGAGTTTGCATGGGTTTTTAGTCTTTGATTTTCTCACCATTCTCAAGACCTGCTGTTTGACTTTTCAACAACTCTTATTTGGTTTAATATGGGGGTCTAGGACCTGACGAAGGCTGGTACCTCAGAGGGCTACTTCCTTGTTCTGAATGCTACTGGAGCACTGTCTAGTTTTTCTTATGTCCATAATGAAATACATAAGGGTCAAATGGGCAAAGATAAGCTTTTTTTCATTAAAATGCAAAACAAACTTTTAAAAAAATCAAAGTAACTTTTCTAAAGTCTGAAAACATTAGTGGCTAAATTAATGGCTTAAAATATAACAAAATGCAATTTCTACCATGTAAACAATTTTATTAGATTATTTAAGAATCAACATGAAACAATCATTTTCAGATTGTGCACTTTATGGTGTTTATTAAAAAAGAACAACGGTAATATAATGAGTTATTGAAAAAGCAATGAATATTTAATATCAGAAAAATAACTGCAAAAGTTTAATATTGCTAATATTTTAGAATGTATATAGTGGGAGTTAAAAATATACTTTTCATTTTCAGTCTCGCCTTTAATGAAAAAAGATTTCTAGCATAACCACATTTCTACAGTGACAAGTTCGCTCTTCTGTGATTGAAATGTAATCAATATTTCCTATAAAAATCAATATACATTTTAGTTTATCAGATTCATGGATGAAAACAAAAAGAAATTACCAAAAAATATTCCAGTTACTTCTTCATTATAATAATAGAGGAAAACAAATGATTTTAGAATAGGTGGTAAAATGACTTGATTACTATTCAGAAAAATTATAGTCCACTATTACATACTGTTTTAAAGTTTTTAATGTCTTTTGAAATCTCAGGTTCACGTGTGATGAATGAAACACTTTCAAAACTCAAACTAAAGAGAGAAAGAATAAATGGCATTTATTTAGGACCAATGTGACCCTAGTGGGTCTGAAAAAAGAAATCCCCTTAAAAACTCCATTTTCTTCATGATTCCAAAAACCATTAAACTGTTATGATCTACTGTGCAGACTGCATAAACTACTGTACATTAATTAAGACTCCACTGGGATTGATATTATGCAAATCCTATGCATCTAAATTGTTATCTACTACGTACAAGTCCTCGGCACAACGGACACAAATCTGCTAAATTTTAGAAGCACAGTAATATATGCCTAGTTAGCTTGGGAGAGTCAGTTTTTTTTTCCTTGGCATGTCAAGTAATTTGGGAAAAAATTAACCATTTTTAACTTTAGCAAACTTCCAGCATAGTTTTTTTTTTCGTTTTTAACTTTACACTAGGTTTAAATGTAATAAATTATTTGAAATGTTATTAACTGACAACATCTATATGCAACTTTCATCTTCTTAAATTTCATTACAGAGTAGAGTTCTCCAATAGGTTTGCAACCGTTTTTGGGTCAGAGCCCATTTTTTCAAAGAGTGATTCGATAGCATCCCCCTTGGGTGAAATATATTATACTATATATTGAAAAACAAGGGCAGATTTTATCAGAAGTTATTAACAATATTGGTGTATTGCTCAAAGAATATTATATTAACAATGAATATATTATTAGTGAGAGGGCTGAACTTGAGGTGATGACACTAATTTTTTGATGTGTGGTGCCATTTTTGTCATCAGCAGTCTTCGCAACGCTTCACTATTGATAATGTTTCTTTTCTTTGTTAATAGATTGTTGACCATGCTAAATCCTCTTTCAGTTAAATATGATGATGGGAATGCAATAAAAATCTTCTTTGCTGCAGCCCATAAGGCTGGATATAATATTGGAATTTGCCTTTGAAGCCAAAATTCTTGATAGCCATTTTTTTATTTCAATTTCAACTCTTCATTTGTTCACAATTTTATTAACTCCTGCTGCAGTGATAATTCTGCTATTTGTAGGTTTGAGGAAGGTTCTAGGACCCAATCTGGAATGATCATGTTGAGTAAATGCTGAAATATATTTGTAAAATCTTCTTTAAGTGGTTCCAAATGCTGGCTATAAACCAGAATGTTGCCATTATTTGTTTCCACTGAAGAAAGATTTGGAAGCTGATAAAATAGTGTTCGACCCAAGTTTTTTTTTGTACAAGGCAAGTTTTGACACAAACGCAGAAATTGTTGCCTTTGCTTTGATCAAATTCAAATCATTTCCTTGCAGCTGTAGATTTGTTTCATTAAACTTGTTGTATAAATCTGTCAAATAAACTATATCATTCTTAAATTTAAATAAATTCTCTCCTAATGAATCATCTTTGTTTTCAAAAAAATTTATAACTAATTCAAAGAGTTTGTAAAATCATTTTAGACTGGTACCCTTTGACAGCCAATGAACTTCTGTGTGCAACAGTAAACGATTGAAGTCTTAGTTGTTTTCATCAGAAAGCTTTCCAAATAGTCTATCATTGAGAGCATTGCTTCTGATCTTGTTAACTGCTGTAATTACATATTGTAGCGAGCAATGAAGGTGATCACTAAGCTTTTTGTAACCAAATGTCATCAGTGAATCACACAATGCATGGTGACTACATTTGGTACCATCTTTTTCAAATATGAAATCAACCTGCGGTAGCGTCCAACCATTGCGGAGCACCGTTGGTAGCAACGGACACGATATTATTCAAAGGAATACCTGTTCTTTAAAATAGTGTTCCAATACGTCAAATATAGATTTTCCTTTAGTGTCCACTTCTAATGTTCTTGCAAATAATAGTTCTTGACAAATTTTTTCATCTTTTATGAAGTGAATGTACGCTAGAAGTAAAGACTCATGGCTTGGTAAAGTAGGTTCAATGAGCTGTAAAGAAAACTCTGTAGTCTTCAGTTCAGAAATCAGTTAAAGAACTCTCCACATTCTCGGACATTTTGTTGATTCGTCTCAGCACTGTATTATTGCTCAATGGGAATTTTTTAATAATATCAGACAGTGGCTCGTGCAGCACAGTACGCAGAACATCACTCACAGCTGACAGCATCAATTCTTCGCTAATTTAGCAATAAGCAAGGAAAAGTTGTAAGAAGCACGAAATCCATCATTGTCTTATTTCGATGCTGCTGAAAACATATCAGCCAAAGTTGGATGTCTCAAATGTTGATCTTTGAACATTTGAAACGAAGATATATTTTTATCTTTTCTGTCAGGGTGTACAGGGCGATGAACTGTCGCCCCAGTCTGAGGTCAAGAGCGCCATGGAGTAGGTTTTCATCCAGGATGTCTCTGTACATTGCTGCAGTCATCTTTCCCTTTATCCTGACTAGTCTCCCAGTTCCTGCCGTGCTTAAAAATATCCCCACAGCATGATGCTGCCACCACCATGCTTCACTGTAGGGGTGGTATTGGCCTGGTGATGAGCGGTGCCTGGTTGCCTCAAAACGTGACGCCTGGCATTCACACCGAAGAGTTCAATCTTACCACAGGTGGACTCCAATTAAGCTGCAAAAACATCTCAAGGATGATCAGGGGAAACAGGATGCTCAATTTTGAGCTTCATGGCAAAGGCTGTGAATACTTATGTACATGTGCTTTCTCAGTTTTTATTTTTAATAAATTTTGTGTGTAGTGTATAGAATTCTGAGAAAAAACAATGAATTTAATCCATTTTGGAATAAGGCTGTAACATAACAAAATCTGGAAAAAGTGATGCGCTGTGAATACTTTCCGGATGCACTGTATAAAAAAAATCTGAGACGAGACGTGACTTTTTCAGGGAGATACTTTCCAGTTTGAGAAAAGTAGCTTTTCTTCCCAATGAAGAGGAGTATCTGCGAGAATTAAAAGATTTGTTTTTTGGTGAAAGTGAATTCCACATACGCGAGCGGCAGAGATGTGAAGTGGCTAGCTCGTAGTGCAGGTTGGGGGTTGGCAAGTGAAGCAAGCAGGGTGCGAATCCCCCTAGTTTTTAATAAGTAGGTTCATGTAAGTTATCCTTTGAATGTGATCTGTAGGTACCTCACTGTAATTTTAGGCTTACATTTGCTCTGAAGGAATTCCGAAACAATCTTGTATTGATAAAAAAAACTTGCATGATCTGAGAATGCATGACTTGTGCAATCTTGTAAATATATGTGCCAATACCTACTATTTAATACGGATGGGCCTTTTTTAATGTACATTCACAATTATCGGTTGCAATGATTTTTAATATTAAGCAAACTTTTCAGCATGTTCTTGTAAGTATTTCCCCAAGGGGTTGATGGCTGGTCTTCAATGCCCCCTTAATATGTCTTGAACCAGAAATGCCCCCTTGAGTTTTTTCTGCACCCACCGTTGGGTGGTATCGCCCCCGTTGGGAATCTTAGCTCTAAACTATATAAAAGTACAGATTTTTAAGATTTTCTCTTCTCTAATATGTATCCCATAAGGATAGGTCCTGTTCATTTGATATATTTTAATGTAATCTTATTTCAGTATTTTTTCATAGGACAGCGAGTTACCTAAAAGAGTGATTTAAAGAGAGTCCATTGAACCACAGTTGCAGCCACCAACGCGGCATTACATTGATGTCAGAATGGGATGAGGAGAAGACCTACAGTCTGATTAGCAGAGTGCTATAGAGTACCAGAATGGACTCACTGGAGATTCTTGGAGTTGAAATGCCATTTTCAGCATCAGTACATGGAAAATAAGCATCTGACAGACTGCTACCTAGGCAGCTACACTACCACTTCTCAATATGCTAAGGTCCATTGACTTGGGTATGCAGTTTTCGGTGGAGGTTTGGGCTCATGAAGCTGGGGGAAAAAGTGTATCAGCTCGAGTTACCACTGACCTCTGGTAATCAATGTGAGGCAGGGCCTGGGTAAGACCATGCTGACAAGGTACAAGGAAGATTGTAATAGTGCTGTATAACAGCTGGTGAGTTAGAATTGTGAATCTGAGAGCTGTAATCTGAAATGCCACTTGCAGTTTTGGTAATTGAAGGAAAAAAGGCAGCCCCACTCAAGGAGGTTTGTCCATAAAATAGACAGAGTAATGCAGAGAGGTGTAGCATTAAACACCTCTGCTGCCCCATTTAATATTACAGCAGTCGACATCCCTGCTACTCCACCTGACAATGAGGCGCTCAAGACCCCTGCTGTGTGTCGCAAACCGCATGACTGCAAGGGAAAAGAAAGAACGCCCCACCATTTCAAAGAGTTGTTGTCTCATTACAAGGATTTGTAAGGGGCTTCTGGGGACAGCAGTTTCAAAGGGAGGGCTATGTAATGGTTCTGAGTAGTTGTATCAACCTGGGGATGAGTTGCCATCAGGATGAGCTGCCGTTCGATCATGCAAACAAGCAACTTTAGAGCCATCTAGATGGGACTGTATACAAACAGTAAGCCTGCCTGAGTCGCATATAAAAATTCCAGTTAGTATAACAACAATACGTTGTCTTTCTAAGGACAGCAAACTTCCAAAAAGAGTGATGTAATTAGCAATAATTTATTGGGTTGGTGCTAGTGAGCACCGCTGCAGCACTACAGTATCTGTTTATCTCATGATCTTTACACATCATGTTAATTTCCAATTCCCTGCATTTAATTAATCTTATTTCCCTCCTGTCTGTCTTTCTTTTTATAGCACATAAATATTAGATTTATCTCTACCACTCTTTAGTCAGTTTCTATTGCTCAACATAGCTCTGGGGTCCTGCTTTTATAAACATTCCTTGCTATCATTTTTAAAACAATTCTTGTACCCTGGCAGTATGTTCTTTCAGAATCCATTATTTCCTTATTTTTAGGCGGTCCCTTTGCACAATCTGTGAACTCTCCTTCCATTCTTCTGTAAATTTCCACTTACAGATATTGTTTTTGCATGATAAATCAGTTGATTTCTTGCTCACCAAATCACAATCCTTTACCATCGTATCTCCTTGTACTCCATAAAAGATGTGCTTTTATGTTGTACTGTGTTTTTTTAAAATTGTTTACCATCTTTTATTTACCTTATTCCAGCGTTTTCGACCTTCCTGGTTTCACAATCCACTTTTTCCCATGTGAGTATTTTTGTGGCTTCTCCCTTAGTGAATCAAGCATGATCGTTAGAGCGGGTGGAGTATGAAGCCTGAACCCGTTTCACAATTCACTGCAGCCCATTATAGACAATAGCAACTCCTGTCCCCCAGTGATTGAGAAAAACTTTATTCCACACTTCGTGAACCTCCACTCACTCACTAAGGCAAAAGTTACATTTTCTGTTTACTTGAGTGCAGTGACTGTAAAGTTCTCTCCTGGGGCACAACACTGGCTGCATGTTTTGATTCCAACAAATTTCACAATTAGTGTGTCCCTGGGATATTAAACCACTTAATCCACTGGTCTTTCTAGCTTTCTATTACACACATGAACAAAAGAGAAGAAAGGGGCAGCTCTGTCTTATCCCATATTCTAGTTGCTTAAAGATTTATGTAATATAAAGTGTAATAATTATATGTTATTCTGTAAACCTTTATACGTTTATAAGAGTTATCTTTTATACAGCGCCTTCACAAAAAATTTGATCTTTTTTTCAAATTGAAGGTTGAATTAATCTATTAATTCTATATTTAATCATGTTTTGCTAGCAAATTCTATGGTATTGCAACAGAAACAAGTTATTTCCTACTTTTCTTCATTTTAATGTTACATAGATTTTTGTATGAAATAACATTTTGTAAAACTTTTTTATTCCATTTGGTGTTATTAAGACTAATATTTGATAGCTGTGGCATGATAAACTTGTTGGACACCATTTCATTAAATCATAGCTTCTCTTCTTTAATAGAAATATACTTCTACCCGTTCTCATTATGGCATTTCATGTTCCTTTGTAATGCTTTGAAACAGGTGCAGCAAATATTTTTAATAAGACTTTAGAACTGTAAAAGGAAATTCTGTCAGCAGTCGGTCACATCCTGACACCTTCCACTTTTCATATAATTTTAGTGCTTACTCTACCTTTTTGATTATAATTTCTTCAAATACGTTTTCTTGTTCTTTGGATAAACATATCTTGTACAGTCAGACCTCGCTAAATCAAACTCAAAGGGACCCGAAAAAAAATTTGACTTACGGAGTTTACGAGGAAGGGAAAACGGCGTAATAGGTGCTGGTTAATCAAGGACATTATTTTTCCGTTTGTTATATTGTCGTTTTATACGTATACATGTAAGCTACATACCGGTACATGCATCTACAGTATGTACTATCGAACAGTGCAATGAAACAGGTTACCTTTAAAGAAAAAAGTCTGTTAACTTTGTTTGGCATCAATGTGCCGATGCATCTCGCTCAACAATCTCCTCAATGGACCGAAACACATTTTCCTCAATTCGCATTGAAGATGTCATCAGGACTGTAATCTTGAACCATTTCTGGCAGTTTCTGTATCCAATGACTGCAATCTTCTTCTGGCACTTGTGCACTTTCGCCACATAGCCTATTAAACACAATTCCGTGTCTTTTCTTGAATTTGTCCAGCCAACCATTGCTGGCTTTGAATTCTGAATGGCCCAACTCTTTGGCAAATTCTTCTGCTTTTGCTTGCAAAAGCTTCACATCAGTAGGAACATTCCTATCCCTCGCTTGCACAAACTACTTCAAAACGCATTGTTCAATGACAGGATATTCACATTCCCTCATCCTCTTCTGATGGCCACATGACTTCTCATTGTACAGTTTCAAAATCTCTTCTTTTTCTTTCAGAAAAATGGAGAGCGTACTTGTGAGAATGCCGAATTGCTTTGCAATTTCCACTTTCTTCTTGTCGCCCTTTTCAACAGCTCTGATGACGGTAACTTTTTCCGCGAATGACAACGTTTTAAGCTTACACTTACCAGTTGCCATTTTCGGGGCACGTACCGTATGGGAGACTATGGAGAAGCACACAGACACAAACACTATTCAAGGCTCCTCCCGACAAAAGACTGACAAAGGTGAAGGGAAAGTGGGTTAAAAACGTCTTTCTTGAGACAATTTGGAAATTCCAGACACCACCCGGTTGGTTATGACTCATGGAGCACCGAAGGGACGCGGATTGTTCCAGCCTCTCCCTTTAGATTTCGGACATTTTTGGTCTCAAAATAGACGTCCTTCCCTCAGAGAGTCGCTTAATCCCTTGTGGAATGCATTAAGATAAGACTTGGCATCCCTTTTCTTGGTTTTCTGGATCACGTGTTCTGAAATGTAGCCTCAGAATAATAACCCAAAGGCCATAGAAAATTCGACTAACGGAGGTTGGGAGATGAAAAGTTTTCGAGTTGAGGAGATCTAAATACATTATGGGAATTCAGCCAGGGACTAACGAGCAATTTGACATAGGGAGGTTTTTGACTTAGGGAAGGTCGACTTAGCGAGGTCCGACTGTAGTAGTTTTTCATTTATTTATTTTACTTTTATTTTTATTGTTTTGGATTCAACTTTTTTTTCATACAGGATTGTTGAAAACTGGGTACAATTCAGAGATCAGCTTTGTATGGGAGACTTCAGGGCACTGCACACATTGATATTTTGTTCATTTGGAGTTTCTGTTTAACATAATATGCATCTGATCGAATTACACAATTGAGAAGGCAGCAAAAAAATATGAAGCGTGTGATACATACAAGCATATTCATAAGTGCAGCTACTGCGGAAACAAAGCACACGGTGGAAAAAGTCAATGTCCCGCTAAAGGAAGACAGTGTAAAAAAAAACCCGTGCAGTGTGTCACGTTTCAGATAAAGAAGAAGATGAGCTGTTTATTGATGCAGTAAGAAACGAATCGATGAACAAAACCTGTTATCTTTACAACGATTGACAAACACGGAATGTAACTTGAACACAACACATCCTACAAATATGAACCTGATTGAAAGAAATAATGATAATCAAATCCTTGATGACAGCAACACTCATAACACAAAACAATTACTGTATATTGACAATTATGTTACGCTATTTTCAAAATGTTCCCTTTTCTTTTTCATAACTTCTTTGACACACTACTTCTCCGCTGCGAAGCACGGGTATATATATATATATATATATATATATATATATATATATATATATATATATATATATATGTGTGTATATATACCCCGATCTACATACTCTCAAATAGACAAACCACACGCAGTGGCGCAATGGTAGAGACTTCGCCTCTAGCGCCAAGGTTCGATTCCCGACAGGGCGTGCACTGAGTATGTACGCGCTTCCCGATTCATTTTACCCTCGCATCCCCTTGGTTTGAGACGTATGAAAAAATATGCTGTTAACGCAAAAAGACAGATCACCAATTGAAGCTTTATAAATAATGGATACAAAGCGCGTTCCTAAGACTGATTGGAGGCAAATTTCATTTCAAAAGACTACACGACGGAAGCCTTGATAAAAGCGTGGTTTTGTGTAAACTGTCCAAATACGAACCTGATTGAAAGAAATTATAATCAAATCCTTGATGACAGCAACACTCATAATGGTCACAAAACTATTACATTCACAATCATGTTACGTTATTTTTAAAATGTTTCCTTTTCTTAGCACAAGCACAGCTGAGAAGCTTCGATGCATGTATTCCATAACACGTTAAAAAAAAATAACGCATTTAATCACACTTTCAATTCCAAGCAAACGGGAATTTTTGTCAATGCATGATTTCCTGGTACATCGATTACATTGATGCACACATCAGAGCTACAAAAATGTTAGAGTCGGAATAAAGCCTACGACTGATGGGAGGAAAATTTCATTTCAATGGACTACCCGACGGAAGCCTTGATAAAAGCATGGTTTTGTGCACACTGAAAAGCAAGCAAAATTAGATGCATTACAGGAAGCGGACTTTGTGGCTCTTACTGGGGATCATTGGACTTCCGTGACCGTTAGTAATTCTAATTACATCTAATTAAAAAATGTTCAATGATCACACTGTTTTAGCCTAATGTACAAAATAATTTTGGCTAAGGTTACTCAGAGTTTAAAGGTGAAGCTGGTCAAATTACCTTTTATGTTTCTACCTTATTTTTTTAAGAAGAAAAACTGCACTTTATGTTGAAATTTTTGTTATTATTATTTAAAGACAATACCATTCTGAAAATGTACTTAAAGTACTTAAAATACCACTTTATTTTTAATTCTGCCCAATTTTAGCCAGGGATGATATTTTTGTTTCTGTTTTGAATTGAAATGCAGTTTAAAAGCATTTTTTTTTCCCAGAAATTAAAAGAGCTTGAGTTTACAATATTCATGTCCATGTCTATTATTTGATTCTGTCGCCCACTAAAACCCTTTTAAATTAAAAAAAACATTTGCGATTTGGGGCAAATTTTCATGTGTGATTACATACGATTAATCAAGATTAATTATTACACAGCCTCTAATTAATTAGATTAATTTTTTTAATCAAGTCCCACCCCTAATATATATATATATATAGATATATATTTATGGAGATTTGTATATATATGTGTATATACAGTATATATGTAGATATGTATATGTATATATATGTATATATGTGTGTGTGTGTATATATATGTGTATATACTGTATATATGTTGTGGAGCCGACCCGGACACAGACAGGCGGACATGTTGTTGAATCACCACCACACGTATTTACAATATTTACAAATCAAAGTCCAAAAGTGCACAAACAAACACCAATACACACAGTCCTGGCCACTCAATGCCTTCTTCTCGGGCCGTCTCCACTCTCCTCTCTTGCCTCGTCCTGCTTCCACCCTACTCCAGCGCTGAATGAATGGAGACGGCCCCTTTTATGCAGTCCCCGGATGAGCCCCAGGTGTTCCCGGCATTCCTCCCTTGGCCACGCCCCAGCGTGGCGGAAGTGCTGGCTGTCCTCCCGGCATCTCTCCGGGTGCCGTCCTAAAGCTTCCCCCAAGCACTTCCTGGTGTGGTGGAAGTGTTGGGGTAACAGGTCCCCAAGGCATTGAGGCGCCTCCCCAGAGCAACCAGGAAGGCGGCCCCCATGTGATCTAGGGTGGGCTTTGACCCTCTTCCGGTCCCTCACGGCGTCCCGGCCGGGTCGTTGCCCCTGGCATCCCTGACAATGTATATATATGTATATGTATATGTATGTGTATATATATATGTGTATATGTATATATATATATATATCTGTATATGTATGTATATGTATATATATATGTGTATATATATGTTTATATGTGTGTGTGTGTCTGTATATTTATATATATATATATATATATATATGCCAGCAACACTCATGACAATGACAACGCAATTACATTGTCAATCATGTTACGTTATTATTAAAATGTTTCCTTTTCTTTTTCATTACTTCTTTAACACACTACTTCTCCGCTGCGAAGCGTGGGTATTTTGCTAGTTATTAATAAGGCTACTAATTTATGGAGGGTTGTTTTGTTAAAATACATATAATGTAATTAAAATGAACAATGAAACATTTAAATTGCTTTCCACCTAAAAACATTTCAATACCTAACAAATGTGTGTTAGTATATTAAGTAATTAAACTTGAAAACAATGCGTCTGTATTAGTATTGAGAACTGAATATCTAAGAAATTTGCCATTTTGCATTTCAGGTTCATTATAAGATTTTATATGGCTTTTTTCATGTGGTGGGCTGGCGCCCTGCCCCGGTTTTGCTTTCTGCCTTGCGCCCTGTGTTGGGTGGGATTGGCTCCAGCAGACCCCCGTGACCCTGTAGTTAGGATATAGAGGGTTGGATAATGGATGGATGGATGGCTTTTTTCTCCCTTGTGAATACAATACATAAAGTCTGAATAAAGAAGGCCTGTCTCCTGAGACTCACTATTTTCCAGTATTAATGAGGGGTTGGTCTAGTGAAAAAAAACAAGTTAATTTTTCCTTGCAAAAAAAGGTATGCAGTATCAGAAGAACAGTGGTGATTCCCCCATATTACGGTAAATAAGATAGCACCATTTATTTTTCATCCAAGTAGAAAGGACAAGAAAAGTAAAAGACAAAAACTTGAAAGTTAAAGATAAAACAATTATCAAAACCAAAACATTAACAAAGGGGCCTATTTGAGAGTTAAACTAATTGATACTTGTGGGTGGCGAGAGACAAAGGCAATGATAGTCAAAAGAAAAGTTGGGGTACCAGCTGGGCCAATTCCATTTAATCTGAACAAAATAAAGCACCAGGTGCTTGATGGCATTCAAACATTAATAAAGTAAGCAATTGCCTATTATCAATTTCTGGCTACATTTAATGCAAAGGTTTGTCAGGTTCTAGGGGGAGAGCTTCAGTGTGTTGGGTGCTCAGATCCAAAATGTGACACTACCTTTTGGGGAAGTCCACTTTTAAATCATCTGGACTGGAAGGGCCAGGGCTTCTCAGGCTGCTCTGTTGCCCTCAAAGGGCAGCTTCTCGCACTTTAAGGAAATAGAAAAACAAGACCATAAGTGACAGCAACCCTATCATTCCGGGTGGTACCACATACCTTGGATGAACCTGGAAGGGGACCCTCTGGCACTCATGTGTGCCATGTTAAAAATATGTTATGTTTCAGCCAGGGTTCTCCCCCTGGATCTATGTATTGTGACTTGTTTTGTAGTTGTATTGTCTGTTTTTGAAGGCAATTCCTTCTGTGCCTTTTGTGCTTCTCTGAGCGTCTTCTGTTACAGAGAAATTTAAAGAGATCTTTTTTGCTCATTGTCATACAAGGTGAAGGTTGATGGACCCTTCCATTTTTGGCACTTTTACAACAGTTTTTGAGACTTTATGCTTAGGAACTCCCAAGTTATTTTATCCATCAAGAGACTGTGAGAAAATATATAGAGAAAATATAAGTCAGCAACTAACATCTGTTATGACAGCAGCGCAACGATTGACATATATAAAGAAAACCAAAGTTTAATGAAAATAAACTTTTAAAATTCCAAGTAAAACATTAGAATAGCTGCTGTGGGGAACAGCTTGGACACAGATAGGGAGACATCATTAAATGCACCACAAAACGTTTATTTACAAATATATACAATGATGAACACGCACAAACCCAGTGCCGCAGCACCAATCACTCCAAAGTCCAGGCCCTCTCACACACAATGCCTCTTTTCCTTCTTCCTGACTGCCTCCACTACTCTCCACCGAGCTCTGTCCTCTTCCACCTGACTCCAGCCGCTGAGTGGTGGTTGCTGGCTCCTTTTATAGTTCACCCGTAAGTGCTCCAGGTGTTTGATCACCAAGTTCCGGCTGCACTTCCGGGTATGATGTGCTGCCCCCATGGGTTCAGGAGTCCCAAACACAGCACCCCCTGGCAGTGCCTGCGGGACCCAACAGGGCTGCACCCAACTCCAATTCCCAAGCCCTGTGGGAAACCAAGGCACTGCTCCACCCCAGGGGGGAAGCCATCTAGCGTCCAGGGTGAGGTATTGCACTGTCCAGGCCAGCTCCCACTGAATATAGTGTGAGGGGCATCCCGACTGGGCATGGACGCCAGCTGCCTGCCACACTGCAGAAATGGATTCCTCATCAAAACTCCATAATAAGCAGATAAATATGTATAGTACATATACAAGGCTTTGTAGTACTACACAGAGTTTCTGAATTTTGATTTTTGTGATGACTGATTGCACAAACATTTGAGTTATTTCAAGTGTTGTTTCTATGGTGACAACTTATTTCATAATTGTGGTCAATTTTCAAATTTTAGTCTTGTTGCAGTTTGCCTTCAGTACTTTGTACTGATTCAGCCAGTGAACAAGTGCTATCAGAAAGTCCTGTTTCTGATATTCTGCTTTCACACCCTTACCTTTTTGTCTTGAATCAGTTTTCACCTTAGTGTTTTGGATTTGGTTATTTAGTAGGATTTTGTTGAATGGCACGTTGCTATCCTGACCCAATGATGATTATGGTTAGTTAAGCCCTTTAGTTTAGAAAGACAGATTTCAGTGAACAGAAATGTTTATCCTCTATTTTCAGTTTATTTTAGTTCTCATAAAACAAATCTTTTGTTCTATTTTAGAAAAAAGCCAAGCAAAATGACACCTTTTATTGGCTAACTAAAAAGATTACTATATGCAAGCTTTCGAGGCAACTCAGGCCCCTTCTTCAGGCAAGATGTAATCTTTTAGAAAGAAATGGGAATCACTTGTTTTACAGCTTTTAACATCAGAGCAGTGCTCTCTAACACATAGTGCCATTAGTTAACCTGGGGAGTTTGGACTGGGAAAAAGAACAAGAGGTGGACGTGTAAGAGGCAGATCTTTTTTCAACTGTAAGAGACATGGTCAAGATGGTCATTGTGCACAACTGTTAAACTGCAAGTAGATTTAAGAAGGTGGAATGTGCAAGCAACAAGAGTGTTGCTTAGATAAAAAAACACTGAAGTAAAACAATGTGTCAGAAGTAGACAACATTTTTTCTTGAGTACTTAAGTAGGTTAGTGGGTACGAATATAAATGCATGACACATATTTTTCAATAATTACTACACACTGGAGAAATTCTTACAGATCGAAGTGTCATAATTTCCACATTCAATATTACTAGGAGGTATTTTTATATGCTGTTTCTATTTTGGGCTTTGTTTTGTTACTATGAAAATTATTTCTTTTTTTGAGACATTTTCACACAGTCATATTGAGTTTCATTTTTGGTTGTAGTCATTGTCATTTTTAATTCTTTCTTGGCAACTATTTTTATATCATGTGTTCTCCACTTTAAAGGAAAGGGGCATAATTCTTTTTCCAAACTTCTGGATCAAACAAATAAATGAGTCTGTTACTAGTGAGGTTAATGAGGGATTTTAAATAGTCAGGACATTTGTTAAGTTTCTTCAACATCCAATTCAGCCTCAACTGTTGTGTTTTTACAGTTAGTGTTTTTGACTTCCTTTGTCACCGATTCTGTTCATGACTTTTATGGACAGAATTTCTAGGCGCGGCCAGGGCGTGGAGGAGGCCTGATTTGGTGGGCAATGGATTCGGTCACTGCTTTTTGCAGATGATGTTGTCCTGTTTGCTTCATCAGGCCGTGATGTTCAGCTCTCACTGGATCGGTTTGCAGCCGAGTGCAAAGCGGCTGGGATGGGAATCGGCACCTCCAAATCCGAGACCATGGTTCTCAGCTAAAAACGCGTGGAGTGCCCTGTCAGGGTTGGGAGCAAGATCCTGCCTCAAGTTAAGGAGTTCAAGTATCTTGTTCACGAGTGAGGGAAGAATGTAGTGGAAGATTGACAGGCGGATCGGTGTGACATCCAGAGTGATGCGGGCTGCATCGGTCTGTCGTGGCGAAAAAGGAGCTGAGTCGTAAGGCAAAGCTCTCAATTTACCAGTTGATCTACATTCCTACCCTCACCTATGGTCATGAGCTGTGGGTAGTGACCGAAAGAACGAGATCATGAATACAAGTGTCTGAAATGAGTTTCATCCGCAGGGTGTCTGGGCTTTCCCTTAAGGATAGAGTGAGAAGCTCAGTCATCCAGGAGGGGCTCAGAGTAAAGCCACTGCGCCTCCACATCGAGAGGAGTCAGATGAGGTGGCTCGGGCATCTGATCAGGATGCCTCCTGGACGCCTCCCTGGTGGCACGTCTAACCGGGAGGAGGCCCTGGGGAAGACCCAGGACATGTTGGAGGGACTATGTCTCTCAGGTGGCCTGGGAATGCCTCAGGATTTCCCCAGAATAACTAGTAGAAGGGGCCGGGGAGAGGGAAGTCTATGCATCTCTGCTCAAGCTGCTGCCCCCATGACCCGATCTCGGATAAGCGGAAGAGGGTGGATGGATGTTTTTGACTTCCTGATTTTGTCTTTCCTAATCTCACTTCCATTTATCTTTGTCTTTCAAAGGCATGACTCTGTTTAGTTCTTAATAGGAATTGGCAAATGTTTTCTCATTGTATAATTATTATATAATTGTATGTTAGTAGGCTTAACCTGTACCGTATCAAGGAGAAATTAATAGAAGAAATCATTTGAGAAAAAATCTTCAGAAAGCTTTTGGTAAGGTACCACTTCTAATTAAACTAAAAGAAGTGGGAATTCAAGGTGTGTAAATGAGTGCAAAAAGTATATTATGGTATAAGAGAGCTTTTTTTTGTGGTCAAATTTTTATTGATGAAATGAAAATGGAATACAGTAAAAGTAATTCTGCAGTAACTGATCTTTGCTCTATGTAAGGACAACAACAAAAACACACCTCCACCACAGCAGGAGAAGAATTTGGGGAAACAGGGTAATGGGGAAAGAAAGAAGCATGGAGAGGGATTCGACCACATAGTACCAGATAGCTGCAGATGGAGTTCATGCCCAGAACATGTAGAAGAAAGTGCCAGGGGCTTTAAGAGCACTCAGGTAAAATAGAGGATTTAGTTTTTTATATGGAAGGAAAGGGTATTGTCTATGGAGACATTTAAATTTGTGTGCTGGTGATTAAGATTTTTAAAACAATTTGCGATATTTTAAAAGATAGTTTCCCAGCATAGCAGAAGACGGGGAAAGATTTGTTAGCCAATACGACATGAGTGGGAGAGTTTTGAGGGAAGCTTTGCAGAGGAAGCAGTAGAGACGCCAGGTTTTGACTTAGAAGAAAGGGTTAAAGCAAATGAGTACAGTGGATGAATTGAAAGAGGGAATTGGAAGGGGGAAATTTACAAATCATTAGCACAGACCTCAGCTACAGATGGAAAAATTGACTTGAAGGGAAAGGATGCCTAGATCTAAGAGAGAGGAATGTTTCCATTCCTGACTCACTATGTATATATCTTCTAGCACAGAGATACCAGACTAATGCCAAGGGGAAAATTAAATTTGATAGCCTCCGGTATTTAGAGCAGAATTGTGGAATAAAGGAGTGTGTAGGAGCCATCTCAACAGAGGACTCATCAGTTTTTCAACACATTTCCACAAAGGGTTTATGAAATAAAAAGGTTTAAGAAACAAAGGGGCCATCATTAGGAGAAACATATTTTCATTTATTAGAAGGAAATGGAAATGAAATTGGGCAATGTGGGAAATAAATTTTGGTTGTATGAGAAA
Source organism: Polypterus senegalus (assembly GCF_016835505.1). Lineage (NCBI taxonomy): Eukaryota > Metazoa > Chordata > Cladistia > Polypteriformes > Polypteridae > Polypterus > Polypterus senegalus. The sequence goes on along the minus strand of NC_053155.1, from coordinate 140,149,496 downwards.
CCATGAAGAAGGATGCTGAGGAGGACAGAACCAGCTCCACACTAGCCCTCAGAATAAAGGCAAGGTGGTATGATTCAAAACCAGGGAGGGAGACACCCACAGCTAACCTGTTGCAGATCACAGTGGGGTTTTTAATAGTTGGACTCTTTTGATTCCAAAGGAATGAAGACACCAGAGACTTAATAGAGTATCAGTACATAGGAGGAGGAGAAAGACAAAAGAAATAGCTAAATAAGTTAATTCTAGGAGGCAATTTCATTTTTTTTAATAATTGCCAGTCTCAACTGAAATGAAAGAGGGAGGTGGAATGGGGAAGAAATCGAGTCTCTGACAGACTTTAGAACATAACAAAAGTTGACTGTTGCCAGCTCCTGGATCATTTCAGAAAAGAATAGAATTAGGACATAATCAGCAGGTGCATTACCAAGACAGAGCAGAACATGATCAGTATACAAGGAAGGTTTTTGGGGTTTATCTTTATGGAACTCATGTCTGAGTTGCAGAGAGCCATAAAGAGAATAATGAGAAAGAGGATAACCCTCTCTGGCTCCTTGAGATACACAAACAGGATTGGGAGAATATTCACATTAGTAAGAAGGATTGAAGAGGTAGAGGAATAAAGGGTCTGTGAACTATGTTAATAATGACAGGACCAAAGCCCAGTCTACTAAGGATCTTTCAGAGAATGGACCTTCTTGTTATATGCCCTCTTTGTATTAAGGAGAAAGTTAGGAGCAGAAAGGGAATGGGTAGGAACAACGTGCATATGGGTCCTTGATAAAGCCAGTTTGATTTGGAGTGAATTCTTTTTGATAATTATCATCTCCAGCTAACTTGAAAACACTTTTTCTAGTAGCTTAACATCAAAATACATCACTGATGACAGGTTATAACTGGAGGTCCTATCCTTGTTTAAGTAATAGGGTAATCAGAGCCAAATGAAATGAAGGGTTGAGGTAGAAAGAACAGGCAGAATTTAAGTATCTGGAAGAGTTACTTCCAAAAGATATAAAAGATCTCAACACGTAACCCATCAGGTCCCACAGATTTTCCAGAACTCACAGTGTCTAAAGTGTCTTCTGCTTCATCTAGTGAACATTCTGAGCAGAGACTTCTCATTCCTACAGCTCCAGGAAGGTTAAGGATTTGAAAAAGAAGTCCACAACTGCAGGGGCAGAATTGAAAAAAAAAACATTTATTTTGTCTAGGTTAGTAGTAAGAGACCCTTCCTTGATTTTAACACAGACAAAATTTCATTCTACTTGCTTATCACACTTTTCCTGACATTCACAAGGACATTTGTATGCCCTTATCATTTCACCAATTGTCTGTCAATAAGTGCTTTTGCTTTACCAATGTGTTAATTAGCAGCACACAGCCAATATTAAAGTATTAGAGAAATGTTTGAGCAGATGATCTGAAGATCGGTTTATTACTATCTGGACAATTAATACAGTGTAAATGCTTGTATTGGGGAAATGGGTTTTGGCCTCCTGAATCATTATTCATTTTATTTCTGGACCATTTTGACTTTGGTTCAGTATATTTTCTGGTTGTTTTCCTACCCGTTTTCTCTGGGTACTATTTCTCTTATGATAAATATGATAAATCCTTAAGATCTTGGATTTAAAGTAAATTTTATTATAAGCTTTTCGTAAGCAGATAGTTTGGCCTGTTGACTATTCAGTTAGACAACTTGCTTAGTCCTTAAAACTGATTCTGAACAGATTGTGACATGAAGTAAGTAACCTCATCTGCTCGTGTTCAATTCTCATGACTGTGAGATTTTTTCCATGAAAATCCTTGTGAGCCACTTTAATTAAATTGAAATTTAAGGGACATTACAAAAAGAAATTCAAAAGTATTCAAGATGATAACAATGTAAATCATGGCATCAATAACCATATTGAAGTCATAAACAAATCTAAAGTCAAAGCTTTTTCACACTCTTTATTTTTATGCAAAGTTCAAAAATTTATTTAAACATGCAGCAATCTTATAAAAAAAGAAGGGTCAGAATGACAATATTAGGCACCATTGGGTCTCTACTAATATTTCTTTTTTGTATCCACTGATATTATGATTTTAAACTACTCAAAGCAAAGCATGTTTTATTAAGTTATATTTACCTCAATTTTGAAAACCTTTACGTGATATGCACAGTGTTAACACCCAATTTGCTACCATCAATTTATATGCTATATGAAAACTCCTCATGCAATCATTATCCCCAGGACTGACACTAAAGCAAGTGCCTATGGAAGATGATTCATTTACTTTACTCTAATACTTTAAGTTCACAATTTTCCTATAAATAAACAATATTCCATGATTTATACAGTGATCCCTTGCTATATCGCGCTTCGACTTTCGCAGCTTCACTCTATCGCGGATTTTAAATGTAAGCATATCTAAATATATATCACGGATTTTTCGCTGGTTCGCGGATTTCTGCGGACAATGCGTCTTTTAATTTATGGTACATGCTTCCTCAGTTTGTTTGCCCAGTTGATTTCATACAAGGGACGCTATTGGCGGATGGCTTAGAAACTACCCAATCAGAGCATGTATTACGTATTAACTAAAACTCCTCAATGATAAGACACCTAAAATCCTCAGCCTATCATATATCAAAAAAAAAATGTTACTCCGGAGTGAATCCATTAATTTTTATGCAGATAGAAAGCCTTCTCAAGCTATCCTGATGGTGACAAATGTAGTTGTAATGTAGCTGTCAAACAAAGGGAGGTTTGTTCATGTATATTAAATAACATCTTTGCACATCCCTGTGTCTTTTGTGTATTACTTGTTCCTTTCCGGACCTTAATTAGTTGTAAAAAAGCTGCTAAATCATCCTGGACTAGGGAATCCATTACCATTATCTGATTACCGGAAGCCCGGGATTCCCGGACATTTTTTATTCTCATATTCCCAGGAATGAAACTGCTGTAATTCCCGGGAAACCGGGAATGGCCAAGCTCGCATATATAGCATGTAAAAGTGTAAAAATCGATCAAGAAGTAAGAGAGTTATAGTTGAAAATTGAAGACTTCATTGACGTCTGTCAGGCAACAGCTTTGAACAGCAACTTGAAATTGCAATACGTCAGTCTGTTGCATCCGCATTATCTGTGCCAAGAAACTTGCCGTCACAGAATGATGACAAGAAACTGGATGCATCAGTAACAGCTGAAATGGCAGTGTTTCACAGCAACAGCAAGCGCGGGCGTTGTTTAGAACAAGTGTATCTGTATCTGATGACTGTGCTGCCTACTTCAGTAGAGGCAGAGCATGCTTTCTCAGCGGCTGGCAAACTCTACACAAAGTATGTTCTCGCCTGGACGACCGCAAGCTGGACACGTTGTGCTTTCTACGCTCTTATTACTGCAACTAACTAGATCAGGGGTGCCCACAGTTTTTCGGCTCGCAAGCTACTTTTAAAATGACCAGGTCGAAATGAACTACCTACATTAAAAATGAGATATTATATATATATATATATATATATATATATTTAAAATATACTGAGTATACTTTATACGTAAAATATATGTTGTCGTACCTTGCATAACTGAATAACCTTTATGGCACAATAACAATTCAATACATTTATGGTCACTACAGTATTTGGATTTAATAATCTTCATGTGGGAAAAGGCTGACTCGCATGAATAAGTGGAGCCGAATAATGCAATCAAGGAGCTTTTGAATTTAGCCGAGTGAAAAATGACGGATGTCCGATTAACTGCGATTTTAGTTCTCTCTCTTTCTCAGATCGCTTTTCGGAAGGACGTCAGTTTCGTAGTTTTTATGAACAGTTCGAAAGTGCCTTTCCACATTTTCCTTCTTTGGAATAGCAATGATAGATTGACAGATCAGACAAACGCACTTCGATTGTGACATTGTGAGAGAAAAAAATCCTCTTCTAATTCCACATAAAGCCCATACCCTCCCCAAACAATTTTGTTTATAAATCCCTTTTCCAGTCAATATAAATTGGCTAACTAGATCGTTTAGACAGCTGGAGTTTTGCAGTAGCTCGCGCATTTGATCATGCGTGCGGGATGACCAGTGTGTTAGAAGAAAAGAGATCTCAGACTGGCTGCCCTGTATGTCAATCAAATGGCAAATTCCAATAGCGAGGATAGACTAACGTTTAAAAAAATTTTTTTTTGAATGCAACAAGGTTAGTCTTTTATTGGTGTCAACATATTGCAATAGTTTTATTAAAAATAAGTGTCGATTGTTCTAAAACCGTTCACATGTGAGATGCCCGTGCACTGTGTCATCCCCGGGAGCCTGGGATTCCTGGGAATGACATGCGGGATTCATGAATTCCCGGGAATGGATAAACATGTCCAGGAATGGATTCCCTAGCCTGGACATATTGAAATTGCTGAAATTCCTGTATTCAGGCAGCAGCAAAACCAATGGAGAGTGCCCAGGCTCCCTTTTCGTCAGAGAGTTATTATCCTGTTCTTTTTCTTTCTTGTTTAGAAGACAAAAAGAAATAATGCTAGTGTTTCATTATTTATTTTAATGGGCACCAAGGTAGTGCAGAAGTTAGCCCTGCTGCATTTTGGGTTCAGCATTTTGAGTTCAAATCCAATGCTGTTTATGGGCTGTGTGGAGTCTACACATTCTTCTATATCTTTGTGTATTTTTCTAAAGTGTTCCTCCTCAAAGTTGTGCAGGTTAGGATGAGAAGAGATTTCAAATTGCAAATTGAGTGTGAGTGGACCTTGTGATGGGCTGGCATTTTGTCCAGGGCTGTTCCATGCCTTGCGCTAAGTGCTGCAGGATAGGAATCTGTTGCCTGCAATCCTGAATGGAAATAAACAGGGCAACAATGTATGTATATTATTTATGTTAATGTGCAAATGTATAAGATTATTTCAAAAACTGGAATTCCACTTTTTTTTTAAAGAGATAATCTTGCATTTTCTTTTCATCTTTCAGCAATTGAATTAAAGAAGAATTTTATATGTGCTGTTACAATTGGTAATATTTATTCATGAGCAAGAATTGCTTTTCTACTATTTTAATAAAAGAATAAGAAAACTTTTTTTTTTTTACAAATAGCATCTGGTTTTATATTCAAACTGTGAAGCATTCAGGCAGTATTTAACAATTTCACAAGTTATTATTTCTGATGCGTTCATATTTTTACATTTCAGTGAAAAAAATAATATGCCAATCTGTACTTGCTCCACCACGATCTGCCACTGGTGGACTGGAAATTTTGAGAGTTTCAGAAAAATGAGGACCAAGAGCGATTAACAGTTTTTAAGGGTTAAGCAAATGTACTGATATGGTTCAATTAAAGTGTGTGCCATTTTTCATGACTGTGAAACTGCAGATGAAACTAGGCATTTTAGTATTTAATTTAGTAATATCAAATTAAAACATTTTTGTTTAAAACTTTCTTTTCATTCATAATTTTTCTAAGAAAACTAATACTTTACCCCACCAGCAACATCAGTACAATATGTATTGGTAATCACTCACATATCCATATTGTTAATGGCCTAAACTATCCATATCAGCTGGGCAATACCTAACATCCACAACATCTCATAGTGTCCAGACAAACAAAATAGTACCTTCTATGAAAATCAGAAACACAAAATGTTGTCGCCCATGAACAAATGGTCTTCAAAAGTGGTGCTGAAGATGTTGCACCATCAGAGCAATAAAAAGAACAAGTAAAAAGAAATAAAAAAAACTGTGTTATTTGTGCAATCCTGGTTTCCACTGAAGAAATACATAATCAATGCTCATGAATCAATTCTAATACAGTACTGCTTATCAATTGTAATATCAAACACAGTAGATTCTACTTTGAAGATCTTTGCAATGCCTTACCTAGGCTAACAGTGCTCATTAGAAGAAATTTGGGATCTTAACCTTTAATCTCATTATTTCATTAACAGTCAGGTTATTATGAGAATGGCAGGGCTTTTCTTGAAAATTGGACGCAGATAGCGAGCTCCAATGTTGTTATTTTTGGATTCAGTAGGGTGAGACAGAAAACTTCTAGTACTCGCTTCTTGCACTCTGTAATTTCATACTCACTTTAGATGGTCAGGCATTCTTGGTACTACTAGGTTGCATCTTGAGAAGACACCACACATTTCCACCTTGGGCAAAAAACTTTCTTTCATAGTGTTGTTTCTCTCTGTTGCCTTACCAGGACATTCTATCTATGTATGTATGTATCTATCTATCTACATGTCACAATCTGCAGGCATGTAAAATCTAAACAAATAATTATATGCATAAAATACTATACCATATCAATTTTTCTAGTATGCTTAATCATGAGGAGGGTCTTGGGGTCTGTCAGAATATTTTGTGCATACCCTGCAATGCACTTCTGCCCTGTCCAGGATTTGTTCCTGCTTTGCATCCTATGCTATCTTGGATAGACTCCAGCACCCTCCACAACCTAGTCTGGATTAAATGAGTTAGAAAATGATATGGCATACAACTTCAGATTTCTTTTGCTCTTCTGATTAAATAAAGCATATATAATTCACTCATATTTGCCAGTCCTTCTTATAAATGAAAAAATAAATAAATAAATAATGCCAAGACACAGTGAGAAAGCAAAAAAAAAAAACTTGTCTCCAGCATTGACATGCAATTTAGAAACAGATGACAGAATCTAGATGCTAGCTCTGCTCTGGACAACATTTCAGAAGCAACGATGCTTCCACTGAATTTACAAGTATATGCATATTTCCTAATTTACAACAAGTAATCTGTACTGTATTTATTGTTGAGCTATATCATTGATAGACAGATCAAATTCCACAGGTGAGCTTCAGCCAATGAGCAGTTAGGTAATCAAATATAATCCCCAGATCAACCAGGTTAGTGTCCAGTACTTTGAACCTTACAACTACACATTTCTTTGGATGACTGTTTTTTTAAATAAATATCACACAAGTTTAAGAAAATTGATTAGCTTGCAGAAACAAATTAATACTCATTTTATGCATTGCTTTTTAAAATTATTAAATAAAAACCTGCAACAAAGGATAAGGTATTAAGAAATACATTTAATGAACACAATGGTATATTTGACAGGAGGGTACTTCATGGGGGAAAGGCTAAAAGAAACTGACAGAGATTGAATATAAGAATTTCATTTTCAGAATGCCACCGGCTGATCTTTATAGCTGAATTTTAGAAACAAAGTTCCCCAGTAATGCTATTGAGAAAACATTTCAGAGATTTATCACAATAAATCCAAATAACTATATGCAAAAAGTATCAAAACAGAACTTTGGAATAGTGAAATCAACTTTGGAAAACTTGGGTTTTAACAGAGATTCACAGAACATACACTGTGCAGAAGTTTGTGTGATATTTGAATCTTACTAGTGAGTGACATGTGTTGAAAATCATTCTCTCTATACCAAAGCAGTTCAACTAACTTGAGATTTATGCAGTGATAGCCTTTTTATAAGTAATATTTAGTAGCTATGATTTGAACTTCCACAGAAGGAAAAATTGGGTAGTTAAACTGACTAAAAATAAAACATAAAAAACAAACATTCCTACTGAATAAAAAAAAAAAAATTGAGCAAATTGTGAAATGTATTTTCATTTGAAGTAATTTCATACTGCTAGCAGTTTGGTACAAATAATACTAGCCTCATTATCTGCTTAATAGAAATTTGTGCAAAGATGCCCTTTACTTTAAGAGTTTACTTTTAAAGTGATTGGACATGTCATTATATTTTTAAATTATCCATGAAAGACACTCAGTAAGTATCCTGCTTAAAATTAAAATATAGTAGCTTCCTGAAGAAGATGCAGAAAGAATTAGAAGCAAATCTCAGCACTCTTAGCATTTCCTAACATGTTGATAACATAATATACAGTGTATACTTTGTGCCTGTTTGTGTATGAGAATTTTTCAGGCTTCTGAACAGATTTGATATGTCTTTTATATGAGCAATAAGAAAACATGATCCTTAAGTATAACAGTTAACCCAACATTTTGCAAAGTGTATGCCTATAGAACATGTGTTTTTTTATTTATTGTTTATCACACTGACTTGTACTGCACAGTATAAGTAGAACTTCTGCATTATTTAGTGGCACCCTTTATGTCTTTCAGTACAATAGGTCATATAAAATGTGGATGACTTCTTAAAGAAGTACAATTTCAAACTAAAGCTTACTCTTTGTAAAATTAAATTGAATGGCTACAGTAATTTCAACAAATTACATAGAAGTTGTTTTCCTCAACAGAATTTTAATGCACTAAATATAGAAATCAATAAAAAAAAAAACCTAATTGCTCATTATTATCAAAAATAACTGTTAAGGACATGCTGTTAAGTATACGAGAATTATTGTGAGCACTAAAATACCAAGAAATGATCAACGAAAACCAAAATGTGATCTAAGACAGACGAGTTAAAAAACATGAGATCAAAATAAAACAGGTGATCAGGAACAAGGTCAAGATGTTGATGTAACATATTACAATCGCACAACATCTTAAATATGTTAGATCGTTTTTCTTTTTATAATTGTATGATAAGTATAAATGATATAATAGGTGTATATTGCATAAGTATAGTATTCCTAGTCATTTTAAATGGAACACAAAAATGTTAAAAAACAATGTATGCTATACATGTTGAGTTTGGTGAGAGATGGACTCTAATGTCTGGTTTGCCCGTAGTTAGCACACTCTTCTTAAGCCCAGGTCATTGATAGTCATGAAACTGAGATAGACTAGAGTGAATAAAGACATACAGGGTGGTCCAGATCTAATTATGCAGATCCAGATCATCTGGATGACTTTGATTTATGCAGGGAGGATTCCAGTTCGGTGCGAAGACGATTCTTCAGGTCATCAGTTTGCACACTTCTCGATGGTCCGGGATTTTTCGGTTGATTTTCTATGTAATATAATAAGTTATAGCGTAATGAAAATTGCATAATTAGATCTGGTCCTCCCTATATAACACAGCAAGAGATGGTGCAAATTAGTGCTCTGTGCTTTTATTCTACAGTAAATAGTGTTTCAAGGCAAAGTGCAGTGCAAAATTCTCAATAAATAAATATATAATCCATGATAAAAAACAGTGTACAATGAGGTAGTGAAAATGTTTGATAAATAAATTTAAATCATTACAATTTCAATAATAAAATGTCCAGAATTGGGTTCCTTACAGAATATCAGGGTTACACTAAAATGAAGCCATATTAAAATAATGAGTTTTTAGCAGTTTTTTAAAGTGCTCCACTGTATTAGCCTGGCAAATTTCTATTGGTAAACTATTCCAGATTTTAGGTGCATAACAATAGAAGGCCGCCTCACCACTTCTTTTAAGTTTAGGTCTTGGTATTATAAGCAGACACTGATTTGAAGATCTAAGGTTACGAAGGTTTTGGAGTGTAAGGTGAGAGGCATTCCAAAATATGCATGCTACTGAACCGTACACTGGCCCACCTCTTCCAAGCACGCCAGCACACAGTACATTTGCCCCTGCATGAAGCAATCAGATTAGTCAAACGAACTAGACTTCGCAGAGTTTCATACAGACAAACATGCTCAAGCACGGAACGAATTGCCAGTGTGAGTACACCCTTAGTTGCTGACTAAGACCAGGCCATCAAACCGACTGATGTGCATTTTCTCTGCATCTTGCTACACCTTGAGTTTGCTGATGAAGTTTTGAGAGAACATCACTCCTCCATGGAGGTTGTATCAAAAGCCTTGTGCCGTTTATCAAGGATTGTCTGAAATACACACTTGGCCCAGTTGAGTGGTTCTTCACATTTAGCTCTTTCAGGCCGGCTTTCAATACATATTCTCAGGCCAGCTTTCAATACATATTCTCATAACCTATCTACAAATACTGTCTGCTTTGTGGTGTGCCTTTAAATTGAGCCCTTTACAGGTAGATTCTTCACTAGTGTGTCTGCATATACTGTACATTTGTTTTTCAACAGCTCTCTCTCTCCTCAATATTCAGCTTTGTTTTGACAAAGATTGTGTGACAACACATCCACAGTACACAAGTCATACTCGCTACTGAGTATGAATATTTTACTCATTCTGAAGCACTGTATTCTGGGTAGATTATCCAATGTGTGACCTACCAGAAAGCTGCGTGGTCCATTTCCATAAGGAAATGTTTCCCACAGAAAGTCCCACAATCTCTTAACAAACTTATGTCATTCTCAGTGCTCCTTCTCTACCCGTACACACCACTACTCAGTTAAAGTTAGGGTACACAGCATGTATGCCACAGGGCCGCACTCCTCCTTCTCCTTCAATCTCTGGAAAAGAACACCTCCCAACCCAGAGACAGGAGCATCCGCTGACAATTTAGTATCTCAGCTGGGGACATATACAGCTAAAAGAAATGTTGAGGTCAAGTCTTCTTATAGCAGTTTTGTTTTGTGAACAGGTCTATAAGATGCTTACCTTTCTCAGATGGCTGATGAATAAACTTCTTAGTCTCACAGAGCCAAACATAAAAAACAGACGTCTGGAGATAACCATGAGTGAATTTTCTTATAAGTGAGTGGTAACAATTAGTTGGTTTGCTCAGTTTGAAATTTCTAAACTAAACCAATGCCTCTAGAATGCGGAGCTTAAAGAAGGGGCTGTGATTCAAACAGCAAAGATTAACAGCATACTAGTAAATTGATAAGGAAAAATTTAATCTAATCTTGACCTCGATCCAATCTCTCTATTATAAAAAAAAATCTTGGAAAGGAAAACCAGAGAGACGAGACGTGATCTTCTCAGAAGTTCTCGGAAGACACTTAAAAGACCCGCGAGATGAAAGAGATTGGACACGGAGCGTCTCACGGGGACCGTAAACATGATACTTGGTGCCAAGAGATTGTCCCAGGACTGTCTCGTGGGGACGTGGAACATGAGATTCTTGCATGACACGCCCTACTTACAACCAATATCAAATAAGACCACAGGCAGCAAAACACTCAGTCATGTAAAGGCAGCACCCACAGATCCAGTGCTCTCAGCTCATATAAAGCGTATAAGCACAATATGTTCTAGATGAAATGTCAACGACTAAACAAAGAAGAAAGTGCAGCGTGGAGAAAAGAGACCCAAAAGCGCTGGAGAGAAAAAAATGCAGATAAGATATTATGAAAGCAGTGGAATTCAAAAGACACAAAAAAATTTAGGTGTGTTATACATACAGAGCAAGTTACAGAATATAAAAGCAGAAAAATTCGAAAGTATCAAAAAAAGATAAAGATCGCATTAGCACTAAAAAAGAGAAATTATTACTCGATGAAATAACGGAAAGGCGAATAGAGATCGAATATATCGAAATAGGTGATATTTCAGAAGTATGGAAACATTGTAAGGCTTTGAAGTTTAAGTCAGATACTTGCAGATCGTCTAATTCGTGTTGCCATCAGGGAAAAGTAGAGTTTCTACACAATGAGGTGGCGTATCCAAGAGAATTAAAAGATTTGATGTTTGGGAAAAGTGACATCCACAAACAGTCAATCAGTCATTTCCTAACCTGCTATATCCATAAACACTGTCACGGGGGTCTGCTGGAGCCAATCCCTGCCAGCACAGGGCACAAGTCAGGAACAAACCCCGGGCAGGGTGTCATCCCACCGCAAAATTCACAAACACTACAGGCAAAATATACGAGTCTACAATAATCTTTTCGCTTTTGCATCATTCAATGCACAAAATGTAGATTTACACAATAATTGACCATACGCTATGAGAATCTGTGGTCCCCCAACAGTTAAAGCAACGACAAGTTTAATTTCAAAGAAAACACAATTCGGTCAGGTGTATATTTATGGTCACGGAGAAGCGATGCAAATTTTAACAGGCGACCAGAAATGTAATGTCGTATATATTCTGCGAATAACATTAGACACCAAAGGAGATCTTGCTATGCCATTTATATTAAAATATTTACAGTTTACCGTGAGAATAGCTTTTGCTATGAGAATTAACAAATCACAGTGACAAACATTAGAAAAAGTTGGATTAGTCACAACGTATCTCCAAAAACAGAATCAAACTTCAATGCGATCTTGAAGAAAAGGTAATTCCAAATATTGTTTTTACTGAAGCTTTAAAGTAAAAGTGCAAATAATGAAATTGAAACAAAGAAAAAAAAAGCTTTTAAAATTGTATATTCGATTAACCAAACACAGGAGTTGGCGAGAAGGGAGCAGGGGGCAGAGCCCCCTAGTTTACATAAAAGGTTCTTTGAATTTCAGCAATACATAAGAAATATATTTAGCAAATATATGGAGCACCCCTTGCACTTTTTATATTAATCATGGGAACACTGCCAGGCCTTTGTCCTTAAAGCATATTTAGCATAAATATCTATTACTGATTGGTCAATTTATGGAACATTAGTTCATCCTGTATTAGACAGATAGATACTTGATACATCACTCCAAGTTGGGAGTGACCATAAGAGACTGCATAGTAGAATAAACTCATCCCAATTAGACAAAATGAAATATAACTGAAAAGCTCAATAGACAAAAAAGTTACAGAAAGGTTTTCCCCTACATAACCTAACATTAGACCTGTGGGTAAAATGGATAAACTTCTTTGGTTGGAAGGTCTCCTAAAAAGTGCCCTGTTAAACATATAAATGTGGTGTGTGCGGAGAACACTTTCCATATGTTAAAAATAAACATAACCTGTTGCAAAGGAAAATTCTTTTTACAAACGCAGATGATACAGTAATATGGCATTCAAAGACAACACCAGCCTAATGTTAAAAACAAACTGCTGCCAGCTGTATGTGAGGTCTGTTGCTCGCAGTTACTGTGATACTGCCGGAGTCAATATGAGGTTAAAGAAATGGCAGCTACCATCCGCAAAATGATGAACTGTAAAATACCCATTTGAACTAATAGGTGTGCTGTCACACCAAGTTAAAAAGGATGTGAAAAGAACAGTTGTTTTAGCAAATTATTAAAGAGGAGCCACAGGAGATGTAATATTCAGTCCTCATTACACCCGAACTGGTAAATGTGCCTAATGACACTGACACCACTCCAGCAAAACACACAGATGAAACTGCACAGGGGTAATTCTCACTGCACATCTAAATGAATAACTAAAGCAAGTTAACATTTTGGTCTGATTGGATATGCCAAACATGCCCTACCTGAATAGGACTGCAGCATGTTAACACTTAGTATATACATACAGTATATATAGACAATAATGCATCTGTAAACATTATGTATTGCTGGTGTGCTACAGTATATAGTGATGACAACAAGATATTTAAATTAAGCAGTAAGTTTCTGGTGATGAGCTCTTAAACTGAGAACAGTAATTTTACCTTTCTATTTTCCGCACACTGTCAAATCTTTTGTTCAGTTTATTTTGCTCTCTGTGTCTTTCCAGAATTATTTTACATAGTTGGCTAATGCATGAGTAAAAGTGGGACACTACAACCCCAAATGTTTAAAGCACACTGACTAGAAGAAATTGGGGCGGGTGTTTAGGAAGAAACCCTGTGGGCAGAGTTTTCAGTGGTAGATTTCGGCGCTTTTCAGTACAAATATTTTAATGAGTTGTGCCCAAGCATGTGTTCTAGTTCTAGAATCATGTCTGGCCCCGGAAGACTAAATCTCCCTTAGCTGATTGACCAAACCCTGAATGCACCTTACTTCTCTCACATTTCAAGGTGGTGCTATATTCAAAATGGTCTCTGTTTTGCTTGGATTGGGCTTGATCCCTTTTAGCAGAGATGATGTGTCCAAGAAAGTGAACCCAACTGCTGGACAGGTCACACTTTCCAACATTTAGTGTTATCCTGGCATTCTGACATTTTCTGTAATACCATGTACGGTGATATATCTTGCTCTTCTTGCATTGTACCCCAGATCAGTACATCATCCATGTCACAGGTAACACCATCCAGTTCTTTAGTGACTTCAGACATGATTCTTAAGTTGATGTGCACACACACTGAAAATGTCCCTTTTTCCCCATGTAGAGAACAGTCAACACCATTTGTGTGGCACTGATGCTTGCTATGCAATGGAATTTTCACACGTATGAGGTCCTTGATACTCTCCTACTTCACTTTGTTCTGCCTTTGTTGTGTAAATTTTCCTTTTTTCAAGGACATGCTTCTCTTAATTACACTGCCCATGGAATAGGCTCCTTTCACAGATGCATTTAGGTCAACATGTATGTTGCTTTGCTGCCTTTTTACTTCTTTAGATTTCCTAGCTATATTAATTGCTTTTTTCAAAGTCAACTCTTTATCTTCTGCATGCACTCCAACAGCCCTATATCAGACAGACCGACAATTAGTCATTCTTATATAAACTCATCATGAAGTGGGCTATAATTACAGTGTTCTGCTAATGCAAACTGGGCAGTAAAGTATAAATTCAAAATCTCATATTCCTCCTGGTTTCTACTGTAAAATCTGTTCGTAAATTTTGTCTATCTTCAACAACAACAACATTTATTTATATAGCACTTTTTCATACAAAAAAATGTAGCTCAAAGTGCTTTACAAAATGAAGAATAGAAAAATAAAAGACACAGTAAAAAAATAAAATAAGTCAACATTAATTAACATAGAATAAGTAAGGTCCGATGGCCAGGGTGGGCAGAAAAAACAAAAAAAAAAACTCCAGAGGGCTGGAGAAAAAAAAAAAAAATCTGCAGGGATTCCAGACCATGAGACCGCCCAGTCCCCTCTGGGCAATCTACCGAACATAAATGAAACAGTTCACAAAACAAACAGAAATATCACCATCTCTTATGTTTAGATAAGTATGCCTATATGTGTTAGTCAGATTCAGTCCTCTCAAAATGTTGTCTGCCTCATTTCCCAAGCAGTAAATTAGCATGCTAACATGGTTAACCTCTGTGGATAAATGCAGGTTGTTGGCTAGATGGAAACATCCCAAGCACTGAATCAATTTAGGCCTTTAATGATGCTTAGAGAAATCAAACAGGTCCAGTGGCTGAAGGCTAAAGGTGTTACTTCATCTTGATGCATATCCATCATTGCGTAACTCTTGTCTCTGAGATGAATTCCCCACTATTGTGCATAATAGAAGGCAAGTTTAAAAACTACCATTGTAAACTCAGAACCTGAGGCTTTCATTAAATGTTGACTTT
Source organism: Polypterus senegalus (assembly GCF_016835505.1). NCBI lineage: Eukaryota > Metazoa > Chordata > Cladistia > Polypteriformes > Polypteridae > Polypterus > Polypterus senegalus. The sequence goes on along the minus strand of NC_053155.1, from coordinate 140,134,340 downwards.
TCTAATTTGCATTCTGCAGATTTTCCCATAGATTTCACCATCAATGAAAATGTAAACATTGCGACCAATCTTTATCTTCCAGGCAGACTTCAGTTCAGACTATTCTTATATTGTGGTTAAAAGAGGGCTATTAAGTGAATTCTTTATAGCCACTGGTGGATTAGCATAATATTTTCATATTTTGCCATTTATTAATAAATATTTCCCAGCTTTAACAACTTAATGAAAAGAACATAAGATTTATGGATATGTATAGATACATATTTCCTTGTTTTTTTGTATTAGGCCTTGTATTTTTGTTTTGTTTAAACTGTATGGTATGTGTGGCTGCAATTCCTTTTTCCCTTCCAGGAGGTCTAGTTTTTATTTTAAAGCTGTAATGGTCTTGAAGAAAAATGAGACCAGAGCTGGAAAAGTCACAGAAAAAATGAGCAGAAGATGAAAAACCAAATATGAGCAAGCTATATTGTTGACATAGAATAGGGTAAAGGTCAGAAACCTGGGGAGACAAAAACAAACAATCATCAAAACTTAATCAGTTAATCAAAGATACCGTTCTGCCATTTTAAAAGATGGCAGAGCGATGACACAATATGCCACAATCCGAAGAACATATAACTGGCAACAGACCTAACAACAATAAACAAGTGGCTGTAGCTATCAAAAGGGTCTTAAAATGACATAGAACATAAGAAAAAACAAACAAATAAAATGATATCACAATGACATCAAAAATATAAGAAAAAAAGGATATTTTTAGAATGCACAATAAAATTAAACCTGCGTAATCCTGAATTCCCATGTCCAAAAAGCAGAATCATGTCAGCAGACTAAAGATGTAAAAGTTAGATGGATTAGTATAGATAGATAGATAGATAGATAGATAGATAGATAGATAGATAGATAGATAGATAGATAGATAGACGAAACTTTAATTGTCCCCGGGGAAATTTGACTCTTTACAGAAGCTATTTAAATAAATGAATACATAAAGACATAAATAAGAAAATATATACACACACTATGGTCTGAACACACACCAGAATGACTGAAAAGGAAGAAAACGTCTAACTTGGCAGTTACAGTTACAGTGAGGCATTATGCAGTCGTATGGCTGTTAGTTTAAAGGAGACCTCGTAGCATTTCTTGACACACTTCTGCTGAATAATTTGTTTGCTGAAGGTCCACAGTGTTAGCATTTCAGAGAGAAGACGTGCAGTGTTGTTCATAATGGCAATCTGTTTTGTTTTAATTCCATCTTTTGCTACAACTTCCAGGGAGTCCAGAATGTGTCCCATAACTGAGCTTGCCCTTTTAATTAGCCTGTTGATTCAGTGCACCTCTCTTGAACTGATGTTAATAGTACAGCTCACCACAGCATAGAAAATTGCACTGGAAATTACAAATTTGTAGAGCAGTGTTTCCTAACCTTGGTCCTGGGGACCCACTGTGGCTGCAGGTTATTGTTCCAACTAGATTCCTAATCAGTGACAATACCTGATAGCACAGATCTCATTTAATTAGCTGGTATTATTTTTCTTCTACATTCAGAAAAGCACAGCAGCATGATTTTTACATTTATAAGACATTTAGAAATATTTCTGCCTTTCCTATAGATTTAAATGCTTAACTCTCTTTTGTTGATTTCATTATATTTTGCCCTTTCTCTGTGTAGTTTTTCCCCTTCGTTGTATCTTATTAATAACAATTAGAAATGAGTAGAGCAGACACACTGGCAACACCGAATAATCAAAGGCTGCAACTACTTTAGTATCAGAGCAACTAATTAGTAAATAATTGATTAATTAAAAAATTGAATACCTAGAAAAGTTGAATGAAAATCAAGATGAAAATATTGTTAAAAGAAAAAAAGACATTATTCCCATACCTGTAATGGTACACTGCACAATAATGTTACTTAATTACGTTTTCTTTAATTTTTCACTTAAGCGCCCAACCTGCCTAAAGAATGATTTAAGATAAAAAAGAGGTAGGTGAAGTGACCGTGAAGGGATGAGAACGGGGCCCGTACACATATGCTGCACAGCCGCCCTGCTGGCTGTTGCTGAGAGTTGATCCTACAATAAAATAAAATAAAAAGAGGAATAACCTTGGAGGTCAATCATCACCCTGAATGCGGATAGTAGACATCACGTAGTATATGTGTACCTAATTCCAGGTCAATAGTTCAAATGGTTTGCGAACTACAGGTGATTTAAAATCCTAGACAGATAAACGAACAGCCACGGTAGCGTATTATATAAGAAGATAACTGCTTGGTAACATTTTAATATATATATATATATATTTTTACCAAACTTAGTTTTCTAATTTCTATATTGTTCCCAAAACACAGAACTTGGGAAATAACAGTTCAATTACTTAGCCCAGGAGTTCAATTAAAAACAGAAGCTGGTTGGAACATAAAACTTGCAGCCACAGCAGGGCCACAGGACCAAGGTTGGGAAACACTGTTGTAGAGGATATGAAAGATGTCACCTTCCACATTAAAAGAACACCGTCTCCTAAAGAAAAACAGTCTGATCTGCCCTTTCTTATATTCTTCATCTGTGTTCCAAGACCAGTCCAACCTACCATTAATGTGGACCCCAAAATACTTGTAGGATTAGACCACCTCCACATCCAATACTTATTAGTGACTGGACATAGAGGTTCTTTGGTGTGGCAAAACTCAATAATCAGTTCTTTTCACTTTGTTGATTTTAAGATGTACACAATTCTCTTTGCGCCAAGAAACAGTTCTCTACCTGACTCCTATACTCTGCCTCAATCTCCTTATCAATACACACCATAAGTGCAGAATCATCTGAGAATTTTTGCAACTGACATGGCCTGCTGTTATGTTTCTAACCAGAGGTGTATAGAGAGAAGAGAAAAGGAGACGACTGTTCCTTGTGGCGCTTAAGTGTTGCTCACATCCATATCAGAAACACAGTCCTTAAGTCTCAAAAACTGTGGTCTGCCAATATCCAGGACACCATAGACTCATCCTCCTTCATATCCTTAAGCATACTGTTTAACACTGATGCCTGGATGTAATGGAAGGGATTGGAGAAATCAAAAAAATGTAATCCTCACAGTACTGCCAGCCTTGTCCAGGTGAGAATAAGCCTCGTGGAGAAGATAAATAATTGCATCTCCACTGCAATGTTTGTCTGATATGCAAACTGCAGTGGTTCCATGTGGTCTACCACAAGAGGACTCATATAGTCCAGGACCAGTCTCTGAAAGGTCTTCATCATTTGGGATGTTTTCCACAACAGTGGCTCTTTCTGGAGCCTTAGGGAAAGACTGAACAGATAATAGATGAAACCACAAAGTTGGTTAGGTCTTAAAAAGTTTGAGGACTGACTCCATCTGGTCCCACAGCTTTTCCTGTGTAGCTTTCTCAGCTGTCTCCTTACTTGGTCTTATGGACAGTCTACACTGATGGTCAGAGGTGGACTCATCACTGACTATTCCAGTTGACATGGTAGGGGTTGTTGATGTAGTAGGGATGATGTGAAGAGAGTAGTTATTGGAAGAAGGTAGCAGTAGGAGGGATAAATCTTCTAAAAATTAGTTTAGGGCATTAGCTTTGTCCACGTCCCCTTCTAGCATGCAAGTCCTGAATTGCTTGAGTCCAGTAATTATGCCCAGTTCATTCCAGACATTTTTCATGTTATTCTGATTGAGGTTGCTTTCTATTTTAGGTTTGTAATCTTCCTTTGATTCACTTCTTTAGCACACACTGCAGGTCCTTCAGAGCCTCTTTGTCACCAGATTTGAATGCTTTCTTTTTCTCATTTAGGAAAACATTTAGCTCCTTAGTAATCCATGGCTTGCTGTTAAGAAAGTAGCATACAGTTTTTGAGGATACAGATTTGATAAAGAACAGTGATGAAGTGAACCAAGTTGCTCAATATCATACTATTATGACTTGCACATCATTCCCCTGTTAGTCATTTGCAAGCAGTCATTCAGTGCCATTTCAGCCTCCTGGCTTCACGTCCTCACTGTCTTGGTGGTAATAACAGGCTTATAGCAGAGAATAAGATGAATCAGGCTGTGGTCAGATCTGCCCAAAAGTGCCAGAAGATTACACTTAAAGGCAATTTTAACATTTGAATAGAGTGGGCCCAGCTTGTTATTTTCTTGAAAAAAACAAACAAATTTGTCATTTTTCTTCCCAACGTCAAATGGTTAAAATCACCATATAGTATATAACTGCAGGGTCAAAACAAGTCATCATTAAAGTGTTGGTAACAGAATGAATAATTAATGAAACATTAATAAGGATGATGTAATTTATCACCTTGGACCATTAATATGGACAAATTCTGACAGCCAGAATTTCAATGTGTGAATTGCAAGCTGTAGTTTTCATTGCTTATGCTCCTTTCACACCATTCTTCATTCACATAGATTGCGATGAGTCCACCTCTGACCATAAGTGTGACCAGTTCCCATCCTGTCTTTTTTCCTCACCTCACCAGGTCTGTGTCTGTTTAAATAAGATGAAATCTGTCCAGCGTTAACATAGTGTCAGGTATATCAGGTTTATGCCTCATATATATAGAGTAGCTGTGCTACCCTTCTAAGAGAAGTTGAAATCTAAGTAATCAATGTAGACCTCTCTGTTAATGTTTTGCAGTGCACCATGCAATGCACATGTCTCTGTTATATACCATTTGGTATGGGATTCATTTAATCAGTGTTAATGTTTGTGATGCATTGATCTATTGGAATGACCAATGCAATGCATTTTATTATTTCAAATGTTTGTGATGTGTTATCTATTGAAATGACAGAGACATATCAACCAGATGGACACACAGACAGACACATAGATTCTTAAAAGAATCTTTTATTAAGGTTGGATGCATTCTCTCTCTATGTGTGTTTGAATGTGCCATTCAATGGACTGCAACAAATCCAGAGCTAGTTCCTGTTTTGTGGTACATATGGATGGAACCGCCACTGCTCATGACCATTAACTGGATTAACAAGAAAAAGAAGAAAGAAAAAGTATGGATGGTGTGAACCACTAGCGGGTACTGCAGCACTCAAAACCAGATACTCAACCTTACAGTCCTGGGTTCAAAACCACATTTATTGACAACAATAGCTTACAAAGGCTTTTTAATCATTGCATAAACACAAGTATTCTAATCTCGCTTCCCTATCTGTCTCATTTATTCCTCCACTCCTCTCAAAAGGGCTTTGTCCTTCTTCCACCTGACTCCAGCTCGCATGGATGAGGTTGAGTGGCTTCTTCTGTCTTAGACAAATAAGTACTTCTGGTGCTAGGGCATAGCCAGTTAGAAGCACTTCTGGGTCAAACAGAAGCACCACAAAACAGAGATCATGGATTCCTGCAGCACCTCCTGGTGGTACTCACAGAACCGCAACAAGGCTGCCCCATGGGACTACAGTTCCCAGCATGCCTTGTAGGGGTGTGTAGAGATAATGTCACTCCAGGATGCTGCTACCTTCTGTGTTGGGAAAGCATGCAGCCCTACCGGGTTGTATCACACTGGCCTCCTGGCTGGGTAAGGATCTTCAGTCCATCTCAATCATGATGCCAACCAGCATCTTTTGTCAATCTTCTTGCAAGGACAGGGAACATTCTGCCTTTCTTCATGCCCATGCGCTGCCATGGCCTCCATGCCAGGCAAGGGTTCGGAACCCAACATGACAAGAACGCTAGCCCATGTGTGCTATCCATCACAATTGATATAAAATTCTTGTAAATATGGCCAATGATATGAACATGTACATAAAAATATAATACAAAACCTGGAGGTGAGTCTAACAATTGGAATGTCTTAGTGATGTCAAATGTCTTGAAAGAGAAATTAACAGTAGGCAGAAGTTGGTATTTGAGACTAGATAGACTAGTCCAGCAGCTAAAAGAGCAGCATTCTGTTAAATGTATTCTTATATTGTGTGTTACCTCAAAGTGCTCCAGAGGTGGTCAGATTTATAGAGAATATAAAAATGCCATGAATTATAAACTAGTTACGCCTTTTTAAATATAAGAAATATAATCAAATGTAAATTATTAATAAGCAAACAAATTGATTATCTTTACATTTAGAAATAATGGTAAAAGATGCATACAAATTGATTTTCTACATAATAATTTAATATATTATGTTCGCTCAGATACTTTTGTTGATGCAGCAATTATTGCATCAACTTTCTGGCCTCAGTGGATGTCATTAAAATAACTGGAATACATAGAAGTTAATAATTTGCACTTTAATGCTGCACTGCATTCCTGAGGCTTTTTGAGGCTCTGCAGTGGTTAGCAGAAGTGTAATATCTAATTATACCGCAATTGGCCACACTAACAGTAATTAAATATCTTTAATTAAATTCTTCAAAGACATTAATTACACCTCATTCATATTTTCCCAGTAACAGGTTACGAGTGTCTGCTGTCTGCCACAATGAGCTAAAAAACTGGACCATGTGCACTGCCTGTTCCAATCTAATGAGAATAAATGTGTAATTTTTATTTTAAAAAGATGCCACCTAAAATGAACATACAATAATTACTTGGCAAATGGCTATATGAGTTACACAAGGTATGCAAGGCAGATTCAAAATGTGTTGAGCAGACTTTTTGGAATTACTGTCAAATTAAATTGGCTTCTTAATTTAAAAAAAGAAAACTTGCAATGCTGATTTCTATCAAATGTATTCGAAATATAAATATATAAATTAATGGCCCCAGTACTAGTAATTATTATCAAAGCAGTGCAAATAGTGAATGCAGTCTTTGGGCATATTCTAAAGAATAAAAAAATCAGAAAACCATATCTTGTGCCTTTAATTAGTATGATTGCTATAGGAATTCAACTTTCAGTACATGCTGTAGATGAGCCAGACTTTGAATAGCACAAGAGTTATGTGACTTGCACTGTTCTATATCAAAAATGCTCCATGTTTTAGGGAAAAAGAAACTATTGCAATAAATTAATCAGTAAGGTAAGAAATGAGATTAAAAAAAGACCTGGGTTGCTCACTAAATCTTTTGCCAGCACTCCCTGTAGTCTTGAGTATCCTCTCGGGTCAGACCCATTCTTCTCATATCATCTGACACTACCCTGAACCATGTCTTCTTTGGTCTCATCCAGTCCACTACTATCTTGTTGCCCTCTTCACCCAATCATCCATGCTATTTTAAATCAACAGTTATAAATATCTAAAAGGCTAATATAGCAAATACTGCTAATTTTGATAGTTCTAAACTAACTACAGCAGCATAACACACACTTATTTGTTTCAGAATGTTAGTATGCCATCTATTGTAGTAAAAATGGACTCAAATTAATTTCCTGTTATGTGTCAGCATCTACACTCTCCTCAACAGATATGTGAAGATAAGCAAATTAGGGCCATGTCATTAGGCCAGATGGAAAAATCATATTGTGAGGATAGCAGAAGACTCTGCAGTGTCAAATTAACACAGTGCTGTAGGAAGTGCTGATTTGACATGGGACACTGTGAACATTATATATTCTCTTCCATTATTTTCCAGGCAATTTGGCATAATTAAAGTTTGCATATTTTAATTGGCCACTAAAAGGAATCCCTAAATCTTACATAGCCCAGGAAGTGCCTGTCCACATTATTACCGTTTCTATTCTATGGTGGGTGCTAATATAATTTATAATTGTAGATAGGGTGATGTACAGTATAATTGATTGAATAACCAAATTGCTGTATGTTGAGTGAACCTTCAAGCTAAACATTTTATCCATCAAGTTTATGGAACTGCTTTTTCCATTTCAGAATCGCAGGAAGCCACAGAAAGGACCGGCTACTTACCCACCCACACTCAATTGTCATATAGAGATGATTTAGCTTTACTGACTTTAACTTTACACACATGGGTTTACAATGTGGGAGGAAACTGAAGTCATTTCAGTCCCCATTCTGTTGAACACACATCCCTGTAGGTGTGAGACAGCAGTGCAAACCAATGCACCACTGTAGGTCCCTCCAGGTAAAGCCATGTCACCCTTCCCAGTTTTTCAGTAGGTGTTGCCATCAGGACAACATCATTGTTTGCAGTATTTTACATATATATTTATCATATTTGACACTGTTATGATGGACTAGTGCCATGGGCAGTACTATTTCCTGCTTTTCATCCAGTGGTTTCAGGATGTACTCCAGCTCTTGCAGAAGACCAATGGCTGCTCAGTTCATGCTTTTGATTTATTCTATATGGAATGAATGGTTTATTATTTATATTTTTTATGTTTTTGTGTTTTCTGTCAATAATTTTAGTCAAAACAAAATCAATATCCCTCTTTCTTTTATTAGATACACAAATACAGACAAGTAGGAATTCTTGTGTGGAGAATCATTTAGCCAGTTCAGTACATAAAAAGACACACATCAACAAAATACAGATAACATAAAACGTGCATATGTACTATATACTGTATATATGTATTGTTATGAAAGAACACAGAGAGACACAAATAAAGGTTTGGGACCCTGTCATGTATACTGACAGTTGTTCATCAGTAATCTTTTGGCACTGATACCACCAAGACACAGCACATAACGATGCCTTGGGGACCCTGGACCTCAGCACTTCCGCCACACCAGGAAGTGCTGGGGGGAAGAAAAGCAGGGACACCCGGAGAGCTTCCGGGAGTACAGCCGGGTGCTAATAAAAGGGGCCGCCTCCCTTCATTCGAGGCTGGAGTTGGGTGGAAGAAGGACGAGGTCAGGAACGAGAGAGAGTGTGGAGGCGGCCCAAAGAAGAAGGCATAGTGTGGCCAGGACTTTGTGGGGTTGTGTGAGCACTTGTAAATATTGTAAATAGTTGTGTGAATAAATGTGTGGTGGTGGAAAACAACTTGTCTGCCTGTCTGTATCCGGGCCGCGTCCACAATATACACTCACACTCACTGGCCACTTTATTGGGTACAACTGCTTATTAATGCAAATGACTAATTATCCAATCACACAACAGCAACTCAATGCTTTTAGGCATGCAGACATTGTTAATACAATCTGCTGAAATTCAAACTGAGCATCAGAATGGGGAAGAAATATTATTTAAGTGACTGAATGTGGTGGTGGTTGTTAGTGCCAGTTGGGCTGGTCTGAGTATTTCAGAAACAGCTAATCTACTGGGATTTTCATCCACAACCATCTGTATGGTTTACAGAGAATGGTCCGAAAAAGGGAACATATACAGTGACTGGCAAATCTCTGGGCTAAAATATCTTGTTGATGCCAAAGGTCAGAGGAGAATGGCCAGACTGGTTTGAGTTGATAGAAAGGCAACAGTAACTCAAATAACCGCCCATTACAACTGATGAATGCAGAAGAGAATCTCTGAACTCACAACATGTCGAACCTTGAAGCAAATGGGCTACAGCAGCAGGAGATCACACCAGGTGCCACTCCTGTCAGCTAAGGACAGGCAACTGAGGCTACAATTCACATGGGCTCGCCAAAATTGAACAGCGGAGATTGGAAAAATGTTGCCTTGGTTTGATAAGTCTCAATTTCTGCTGCGGCTTTCAGTTGGTAGGGTCTGAATTTGGCATCAACAACATGAAAACATGGATCCATCGTGTCTTGTACCAACAGCTCTGGCTACTGGTGGTGGTGTAATGGTGTGGGGGATATTTTCTTGGCACACATTGGGTACCTCAGTACCAACTGAAAATCGTTTAAATCCTACAGTTTACCTGAGTATTGTTTCTGACCATGTCCATCCGTTTATGACCACAGCATACCCATCTTCTGATATCTACTTCCAGCAGGGCAATGCCCCATGTCACAAAGCTCAAATCATCTCAAACTGGTTTCTTGAACATGGCAAGGAGTTCATGGTACTCAAATGGCCTCCACAGTCACCAGATCTCAATCCACCAGAGCTCCTTTGGGATGTGTTGGAACAGGAGATTCAGATCATGGACGTGCGGCCTCACAAATCTGCAGCAAATGTGTAATCATATCATGTCAATATTGAACAAGGGTGTACTAGCATGGTGTACCTAATAAAGTGGCTTTGTATATATACACAGGGGTGTGTAAAACTAGGTTTACAGTTGTTCAAATGAAAAAAGACATGCAGCTTATGATTACTACAATAGCTTTATTAACTTTATTAACTCAAAAGAATGACATAATGGCACTTAGGTTCAATCTTTTAAGAGCTCTAATTGCCAGCATTGCATACTCAGAACTGGAAACCTACTTTTGCCCACCACATATGTATATTGGAATTGGAAATGCACCAACTTTTGATCATCTGAATATCTTAATCAGTGGCCAAAAATTAATGTTTGTATATTATTTTTAACAAAAGTAAATAAAATATGCCCTGGATAGTATTAAATGCATCATTTTCTAATACTTGGTTGCATAGGTCTTGGCAATGACAAATGCCTCCAAACAGTTTTGAGGGCAGTTTCTACTATTCTACAATTGCATTTGAATTAAGATCAAGACTTGTTGCTGGCCAGTTTAACACAATTTTCCTTTGTAACCATTCTTTTGTGCTTTTGGATTTGTGTTTTGGGTCACTGAAGGACACTTCAAGAAATGCCTAGTTCTCTGACCTTGGATAGCACATTTTGATGTAAAATATTGTGCTTATCCTTAATATACTTTATTAATCACCAAGGGGAAATTGTCTTGTTGCATGGCATGTGGGGGTCAGCATAATTCCCTTAATATGCAGAAGGCCTCTAATATCACAGGAAGAAAAGCAGCCCAACAACATTATTAAGCCTTGACCCTATTTAACTGTAGAGTGGGTGTTCTTTTCATTATAATCTGCATTTTATTGTCTTTAAACTAATAATTGGAAGGCATTCCCAAAGTGTTCTTTTTTGGTTTCATAAGACTGCAGAATTTTTTTTTCCCCAGAAAAACCTTGGTTTCCCTTGGTATGCTTAGGCAAATATAAGTGATGCATTTTTATGGTTGTCTTTCAACAGTGGGGTCCCCTTTGGCTTTCTCTTTTCTCAATTTAGTGTGCAGATGGTATGAGTTGACACCATCACTCTATGTCATCTTTATGGTCTTTGGATGTTTCACATTGTATTTTTTCAACAGTTTGCTTTAACCTTTGGAAACTTCTTTGATCAGTTTGTCTCTTTTCTCCTGTCCTCTTGAAAATTGTATGACAAGCAAAATTCTTAATAACACTGGAAACTGTGGAAACAGGAATGCCAAGGTGTTTGGAGATGGTATTGTATGTACCCTTTTGTATTATGTTTGGTGAAAAATGTTTTTCTCATGGTCTCAGAGCGTTGTGTTTCTTTCAACATTGTAAATAAAGGAATGCAAATTACTTTTTATAATGATAAAAACAAGTCAAAAGCATTACAATACCAATTTCCTGCATTAAATTGCCAGCACTCATATTACACAAATTAATCAATGATTAACCAATGAATGATGGATTTAATACTTTGTACTTTTCAACACTGTCTGTGTATGCAGTACGGATGACCTGAAGCTTTGCTGTTCTCTACGAATGCTTGAGTTTTCTGCACTCTAATTTAAGACCATGAGTACTCTTCATTATATCAAAAGGCTGGGTTTTTCAAACAACTGTAAAGAAAACATTACTTTTGCATTGTTCAAACTTGATATTTGCATGATTACACATATTAGCTATGGAGTTATTACTCTGCTAAATTTTCATTTTGCTTTTTTTCTGCATTTGTTTACGTTCTCTTGCATATTTACATGCTATCCCGGGTTTTTTTCTAGTTTCTTTGATGTTGATCATATGCTGCTTTCTATTATGGTTTGAAACATTCTAAGATGTTTGATATTTCTCCTATCCAGTACACTTTTGCCTTCATTGTGCATGCAACGAGAATTCTGCATAAGAAAAAGCATCTTTTGTCGTAATGATAACGCTGGGTGTAAATTAATTTGTGACTGCGCCTCTACTTCAACCTCAGTTTGCTGGCATGTGGTCAGGTTGCTATACTTTCCCATATACAAGGCAGGAACCAGCTAAGCTGTGAAATTTAAGTTGGTTTCAGGAACTTTCAGAAAAGAATCTAATAGAGTCCCACACATCATGTAGCCTGGGTATCCATGAAACACAGTATACTGTAGATCTCCAGTAGTAATAAGTACCAGAGTATATACTCTAACTGAAAAATTTACTTAAAGATTCCAGTGCTGGATTGCATACATTTTGAAAGAACAGTGTGATCAACAGCGGGTTCTACAGAGCCCCAAATCCCAAACACGAATGTACAGTCAAGTCCTGGGTTCAAAACAAAGGTTTTATTTTTTAAAAAATATTCCACATAGCAATTATAAATGCTCTTCTTTCCTCTCCATTTCACTGCTGCATCTCCAGGCAAGTGTTTCCTGTCTCCTCTACTGGTCCTGAAACTCCTGGAAAAAGCAGTGCAGTTTCTTTTATTAAAGATGCAGGAGTACTTCCGGTGCCACAGCTTCGCCCATTGGGAGCACTTCCAGGCCATACAGAAGTTCCAAAACGTAGGGAGTGTAACTCCCTGCAGCACCCATGGACCCCAGCAGGGTTGTAGCCACT